>NC_137804.1:4262069-4598269 GCF_963383645.1 Muscardinus avellanarius | reverse complement strand
GGTGGTCAGGTTGAAAGTAGACACAAAATAAGGTCCTGCGGTTCTAACTCCAGGCAGATCCTTCGGAATTTCTTGTGCACGTGCATAAATACATTTCAAAGATGCTTACTGGATGCTGCTACGTAATCGCTGGAAAAA
Source organism: Muscardinus avellanarius (assembly GCF_963383645.1). NCBI lineage: Eukaryota > Metazoa > Chordata > Mammalia > Rodentia > Gliridae > Muscardinus > Muscardinus avellanarius. Next base: position 4,598,131 of record NC_137804.1, on the reverse strand, counting down.
TACAGGAACAGAGACGAATGAGTAAAGAGGATGGCAGCAGACGCACACAGTGGACTTTCACTCCGCCATACCCAAGGACAAAATTAGGTCGTTTGCAGGAAAATGGATGGGACTAGAGGATAGTACGCTAAGTGAGACCGGCCAGTCTCACACAGTCAAGGGCTATATGTTTTCTCTCAGATGTGGAAGCTGGAGAGAAAATATAGGAAAGAAAAGGGGCTGGGGGTAAATGGGGGGAAGAGACCAGTAGGATGGTGGAAGGAGGCTGGGAGAGGGAGGCAGGAAGCAGAAACATAAGACGGGAGGAAAGGAAACGACTCAAATGATGCTGCGTCCCTACAGGAAGGTATCACTGCCAACCTCACTAACATGGACCAGGTAGGAGGAAGGGGGACGGGGCGGGATGGGGTGAGAACCATGCCAAATGCTGTGTGCATGCACGTTTGTATCCGTTTAAATCTCACTGTGATGTATAGTTACAATGCACCAATAAGAGTAAAAATTAAGATATTTAATACATAAATGTTTGTTTTGTTTTTATATTTGGAAACAGGGTCTCTTAAAGCCAGAGCGCTGGCTGGCTTTGAACCTGTGCGATCCTCCTGTCTCCGCCTCCCAAGCGCGGGGATTACAAGCGTGCGCCACCACGCCTGGCTACATAAATGTTTTAATGGTCTACCAAACCATACCGATGATCAAAAATCATGCTGTACACTTACAACGTATTAAAAATCACTCGATGAATAAATAAGGCAGAATTTCTAAAAAAAAAAAAAACACAGAAGCAATCTGGTTCTTCAAAAAGAAACAGATTAATAAAAATAAGGTCTATTCATATGGTGGAATGGTGTTTAGCAGTTAAAAGTATGAACATGATTTGTGTGAAACAGCCTCATTAGCTCTCTCAGAAACACTCATTGAAGGGTGAAAGTCACAGGATGCACAGGAAGTAAGAGAGGTGGACCCCAGGAAGCTCTGGAGCTCAGTCAGCTATGAAGAGCCTACATAAACATGCAAATCTCTTCTATTTGGTAGAATGGAGGTCTACTTAATGGATAGATCTACAGGCCTATCAGGTGGTACTGGGAATTTGACCAAGAGGTATACTTCCTCCAAGCTATACCCCCCAGCTCTTTATTTTTTGTTTTCAAACAGGTCTCAGCTAAGTTGCTGAGAATCTCACTAAATTGCCAAGGCTGGTTCTGAACCTGTGATCCTCCCGTCTCAGCCTCCCAAGTACTGGAATTACAGCTATGAGCTACCACGTTCAGCTAAAGTAAACTAATTTTAATGCTGGAATTCATCCTCCAAAATAAGAAATATATGCAAAGATAAAGTTACGATAAAAAGCTTAAAGTGCCTAATAGCTTAAGAGAATAGTTTGGTGGAATAAAGTATGGTACAAGGATTAACCAAATTATTAGGATGATGAAAATAGTGACCCAGAAGAAAAGTTACCGACACTGAAGTTTTCCACATATAATTGAATTAAAAAATCATGTTATCTGTGTTTAAAAATTATACACTTACGGTCCTTACAATTCAAGAACACCTGTTACCAGAGAAGGGATGCTAAGCAAATCCACTTAAATGCTCACAGTAAGTAACAAGAAATTTTGAAAGGGCTAATTAACACTACAGTTTAAGGAAAGAATAAGAAAATGCATTTTACTTGATATCTTACCAACTCTTCATATAATTACAACTTCACACAAGTTCTTAGAACTGCACTGTCCAGTACAACAGCCCTACTAAAAACCTGAAATTTGGCTAGTCTAAAATGTGCCATGGATACCCAGGGATACACTCCAGATTCCAAAGACACAGTCTGGAAATAAAGAGTGCCAGATGTCTCCTTAGTAATTTTATATTGACCATTTACTCAAATGTATTCAAAAATATATTTGACATTTAAACAAACATATATGCTAAAATAAATATATATATATATATATATATATATATATATATATATTTGGTGGTACTGGGGTTCCTGGAAGCCCTTCTACCTCCGGGCTACACTCCCAGACCTATTTTTACATTTTTATTTGGAAACAGGGTCTCCTAAGCCAGCGCGCTCGGCTGGCTTCGAACCTGCGCGATCCTCCTGTCTCTGCCTCCCAAGTGCGGGGATTACAAGCGTGCGCCACCACGCCCGGCATAAAATAAATATATTTAAATTAAATATGTTAATACAATTGCTTTTGCTTCTCCTTTCACTTTTTTAATTAATTTTTTTATTATTTTTTCACTTTTTAAAGGTACCCATACTAGAAGCCCTTCTACCTCTGGGCTACACTCCCAGACCTATTGTTTATATATTTTTATTTGGAAACAGGGTCTCTTAAGCCAGCACGGCTTTGAACCTGTGTGATCCTCCTGTCTCTGCCTCCCAAGCGCAGGGATTACAAGCGTGCGCCACCGCGCCCGGCGCATACTAGGAGATTTTAAACAATGTGTTCCTAGCATTGCATTTCTACTGGAAAGTCCTACCTTGGAATCAGCCAAGTTTTTGCACGTGGGGCATAATTTTCCCAGCAAACATAAAACAGCACAAAAGACCCTTCAATGAGCATCAGGTATTTTTTTTCACAAGCTCTAGAAGGGTTATCATTTTTGTGCAAAATTATTTGACAGGTGCCAGCAGACTCTCTTCCTGTCATTCTGCCCTCTCTCTTCTGGGGCGTGTGCACGGCCTCCTCTCCCAGCTAGTGCTTCTCTTTCTCCGTCCTGACCGGGCTGAAGGCTGCCAGCAACCCACTTGCCACAAATGGAAGCAGTGCGCAACTGCTGCCTGCAGATGGTCAGCCCAGTTTCATCCACTGCACAGACTCCTCCACTTTTCGCAAGATGTGCGATTATATCCCGCAGTGGATCTGCACTACGGGTCCGATAACCCCCTGTATCATCAGGGAGCAAGCCACCCTTAACCAAAACGATGCTTCGGTAGGCAAACGCCCACTAGTGCTAGATTAAGAGGTCAGAATGGGGACTGTGGTCTACAAGTGGCCATTCATTAGCAAATATTTTCACCTGATGATTGCTCCTGCTACCATGACGGCTGAGAACCAGTGGGATTTAAAAAGTAAATATTTTAAGCCAGGCGTAGTGGTGCATGCCTGTAATACCAGTACTTGGGAGACTGAGAAAGGAGGATCGCAGGTTCAAGATCGGCCTCAGCTACTTAGTAAGACTCTCAGAAACCTAGAAAGGCCGTTTCAAAAGAGAAAATAAAATAGGGCTGGGGTATAGCTTGGAGATAGAATGACCCTGAGTTTAATCCCCAGTGCCAAAAATATATATATTTGAAACGCTCTATACATATCTGTCTAACACCAAATTAACTCTGAGAGCAAACATACAAGATTTTCAAAAGGGATTGAGAGGTGGAATTATAGGTGGCTTGATAACAACTAGTATGTGTGTGCCTGGCACTGTGCAGAGTACTTTATATTTGCTAAACTTCCAAACTCTCCAACCAGTCTCATCTTTCTTAAGCCACTGTCCGTAAGTGTAAGAAGGAGGAGAAATAGCTCCGTGAAAGGGGAGGACCCCTCAAAGTTGGGTGCCAGAATGGAATAATTTGAAAAGGCGGATTCATATTAAAATACGCTTTTAAGCTGGACATGGTGTTGCATGCCTGCAATCCCAGTACTTGGGAAGCTGGGACCGGAGGATTGTAGGTTCAAGGCCAGTGTCAGTAATTTAGGAAGACCCTCGGGAACTTAGCAAGGCCCTGTTTCAAAGTAAAAAAATAAAAAGGGATGGAGGTGTACCACAACTAGAATGTTCTTGGGTTCAATACCCAGTAGCAATAAATAAATAAATAAAAATGTCTACTATAATTAAAATATAAGCATATACAATATTTTAATGATATAATCTTTGGAAGGAGAATTCAACATTCACTGATACTATATCTAATGAAAAGTCAACTTTAATAAATCAAAGGAGATATAGGGGAAGAATTTGGTAAAAATGTAACACTTTAACACACATAATAAAAAAAAAAAAAGACAGCCAGGTATGGTGGGTGGTACATGCCATTAATCTCAGTACTTGGAAGGCTAAACATGGGGATCATGGGTTTGAAGCCAATCGCAGCAACTTAGTAAGACTCTCAACAACCTAGGGAGATTGTGTTTCAAAATAAAAAATAAAATAGGGATGGGGTGTGGCTCGGAGGTAGAAAGCTCCTGGGTTCCATCCCCAGTAGCACACACACATCAATAAAACAAATACCAGAAGTATGAAATTTCTTAACATGTCAAAGGCCATCTACCCCATACCAGAAGCAGCCACATGCTCCTGGAGAATATTTCAAAGCCCACGTCAAAGCCGGACACAAGTGTTACAGGTGCTGTCAGTGCTATTATCATACCAGAAAGCCAAAAAATGGTACAAATAATCAAAACAGAGGGAACAAAAATCGCCATTATTTGTCAGACATATGCCCTTCCACAAAAATACCTAGAAAACCCTCAAACCAAAAAGCATGCTAGATAAAAAATGAATTCACAAAAATAACCCGGTTACTAAACTGTACACTGGCAATAACCAATTTATAAATGTAATTGGAAGGAAAATGTCCCATTTGCAAGAGCAATAAAACCTGTAAGCAGCTAATGAGTGTACGAATCAATGGGGCACAGACATGGGACAGGCTCTCCCCGTAGAGAAGACCGAGGCCGTGCTGCTGCAAGCAAACCAGCCGTGAAAACATCGCGCTAAGCTAGAGAAGCCAGCGGCAAAATAATACACATACTGAATGACTGGATCATTCCATATATATGAAATAAATATCCAGACTGGGTTAATTTATAGAGACAGGCCGGGCGTGGTGGCGCACGCTTGTAATCCCCGTGCTTGGGAGGCTGAGACAGGAGGATCGCATGGGTTCGAAGCCAGCCTCGGCTACTTAGTGAGGCTTTCGGCAACTTAGCGAGACCCTGTTTCCAAATAAAATATAAAAAAATAATAAAGGTCTGGGAGTACAGCCCGGAGGTAGAAAGCCTCTGGGTTCCACCCCTAGTACCACTCAATTTATAGAGACAGGAAGTAGATTGGTGGTGGCTTGGTGCTGGGTGTGTGGCTGGGGGATGACACTGAGAAATGATTGGTAATGGGTCCAGGGTTTCCTCTGCACAGGACGGGAATGTTCTGAAATTAGATTGTGTTGACTGCTGCATGCCCCATGGATTTACTAAGTAAATCATGAATTATAAATGAGTGAAATGTACAGTATATGAATTATACCTCAATAGAGATTGTCAGTTTTAAAAAATGCCAGGCATGATGGAGCATGCTTGTGATCCCAGGATTTGGGAGGCTGAGACAGTAGGATGGTGGTTCTCAGACAGCGTCAGGTACTTAATGAGGCCTTTTGCAACTCAGTGAGACCCTGTTTCAAAAAAAAAAGAATAAAAAATAGGGCCGGGGCATAGCTTGGAGGTTGAATGCCCCTGGTTCCATCCTCAGTACTGCAGGAAAAAAAAATGACAACGACAACATCCTCTAAAATGCCTAATACAAGCTCCATGCCCTTATGGAAAATATTATGTTTTATAGGATGATCTAAAAAGAACATTGAGAGAGACAGCTCACAGCCAGAACGGGATGCAGTAACAGCCCAAAGATGCAGTCTTCCGGAATGAATCTACAGGGCTCATGTAAATGATAACAGGGCTTTTTGTAAAAAGAGATGGTTACTAAAAAGTATGTTAAAGTCTAAAGGGTCAAAAACAGCCACGACAAGTTGATATAAAAAGATAAGAAAGGAAAACTTATTCTAAGGCTTCAATAATTTAATGAGACAGTGTGAGCTCAGGAATCACAAAAAGACGAAAAGACACAGACCCGAAAATAAAACAGAAATTGGTAGATGGCAGAGTTGGCAACAAAACAGAGAGGGAAATAATGCATTATTCATTAAACAACGATGGGGTAAATGGTTTCCATTCTGAAAAACAATGAGATCCCTGCCTCGTACGATGCCAGATGAGACCTAACTGTGCAAAACAAAACTTTCCAAGTAAAAATAAAAAGGGGCGGGGGGCAACGCATAGAAAAGGCAACTCAAAAACCAATCTGTATCAAAAAGACCATCGCTAGGGGAAGCGCACAGTGAAAAAGCTAAGAAATACAGGCATTCCATGCGCAGCAGATTAGCCAAACCTAAGACGGTCCGGGGCACAGGGAACCCAGCCGAGTGCACGGAGAGGCCAGCTGGCATAGCTGCTTCCGAGGGCAACCCGCAAAACCTAGCAGAATGGAGCCATAGGCAGGTGCTGATGTCAGAGCATCCTCAACTCAGTTACTCAACCTCAGGGACCTGTGCCCTGCACACACTGCTCACGCCTACGGGATCTTAGCAAGGATAGTCACAGCAATATTTTTATAATATCAAAAGGCAGTAATATCTTTTCTCAAAAAAAAAAAACAATTTCTTTTGAGCTGGGCGTGGTGGCGCATGCTTGTAATCCCAGAACCTGGGAGGCTGCACAGGAGGATTGCAGGTTCAAGGCCAGCCTCAGCTACTTGCTGAGCCTCTCTGCAACTTAGTGAGAATCTGTTTCAAAAATAAAGGGTAAAAAAGTCAGGCGTGGTGGCGCACGCTTGTAATCCCCGCTCTTGGAAGGCGGAAACGGGAGGGTCGCGCAGGTTCTAAGCCAGCCTCGCTGGCTTAAGAGATCCTGTTTCCAAATTTAAAAAAAAATATATAAAATAGGTCTGGGAGTGTAGCCCGGAGGTAGAAGGGTTTCCAGGAACCCCAGTACCACCAAAGAATAAATAAATGATAAAAAAAATAGGGCTATAGCTTGGTGTTAGAATGCCCCTGGGTTCAATCCTCAGTACTGCAATAAATAAATAAATAAATAAATACTTTTTTTTAATGGCGATTGTAGTTATACACTGCAATAGATTCATAAGGACAGAAACAACACAGTGCTTATTGTATGCTTTGTGTACACTGTTGGTGAGTTTTCAAATTACTACGGCTGCTGAGGAGATTGGTATGGAAATTCCTCAAAAGCCAGGAAATTAAAGCACCAAATGACCCAGCTATACACCTCTTGGGGATCCCCCTAAAGGTAGAAATATCTTCATGCTCATCAAAGGGGTACATTTAAGCCCTAGCATATCAAACAAAGGAAAAACATGTTGAAACAAATCAATTAGATCTACAATGATTAACAAATGTCATCAACACATGTAAAGCAAATGTTAGGTTAAAAAAACTGCAAAAAGAGATCAGACATACCTCCATTACACAAAATGTTAAACGCAAAAGAAGATGTTACGTTCCGATGGGCACGCGCTGGGTCCCAGGATTATGGGCTGCATGGACTCAGCCCCAAGTGCTGGTCCTTGACTGTATGGATTCCCCGCTTACTTGGGAGAGAATTTTCTATTTTCTGTGAGCATCTAATTCTTAGGATCTTAGAATCATCTAATTCTTAAATTAAATCTTAATTTACATGGTGATTACGTGTTAAATGCTAGACTGGGCGTCAGGGGGACCCTCTCCCCATCCTACAAAAGGGTACAGTTCTGCGAGAGAAGCCAGCTCAACGGCTTGGCTCTCAACCTTCACCCTGCTTCATAAAGAGTAGAGACTTAGAAAAAGGGCATAAGCCGGGCGTGGTGGCGCACGCTTGTAATCCCCGCACTTGGGAGGCGGAGACAGGAGGATCGCGCTGGTTCGGAGCCAGCCTCGCTGGCTTAAGAGACTCTGTTTCCACATAAAAATGTTAAAAAATAGGTCTGGGAGTGTAGCCCGTGGGAGTGTATACCGGAGGTAGAAGGGCTTCCAGGAACCTCAGTACCACCAAAAAAGAAAAAGAAAGAAAGAGGGCATAAGTTTCAAGGCTTGAGTCCTTCATCCATAAAGTAGGAAAAGCTACCTTTACCCCAGTGAGAAGAGTAAATGGGCACACACACACATACACACACACACACACACACACATACACACACACACACACACACACTCAACACTCCTGGTGGTTACAGGCCTGGCCAGCTACCAAGTGAATACATTTTCCTAAACAGCACCCCAGTTGTGCCGACCATAAAAGGAATGGGACAGTCTCTCGCCACAAAAGTAAGGGAAAAAGGGATGCCTGGTCGCACCTTGGTGGATTTGTTTTGACATTATGTTGAAGTATAATATAATTACAGGAAAAGCTGCAGGGTTCTGAAGTGTACGGCTTGTGACATTTTCACAGATGGAACACATCTGTGTATCCAGTGCCCAGATAGAGAACTGAAACACAGGACGGGTCCTCTGACCCTCTCCACTGCTGGACACAGCAGTCTCGCCCCTTGGGATGCTTGGGGACTTTCTTCCAGCAACACAGTGGCTACAACCAGAGCCATTCCTCTTCTAAGTCCTCCACAGAGAGGGAAGAGCTACGAGCCCCAGGAAAGGGCACGCCTTCTCTCAAACGTCGGGAAATTCTGAGGTGAGATACAACACCCCTAAGCTAGCTTCTCAGTGGACCCTCTCTAAAATCCCAAGGACGCAGGCAGGAGCTGTCTTGACTCTGCCCCCTCCAACACCTAAGCCACAGCCCCCTCCCTGAAGGGCTGGGACAGAGCTCTCTACCCATGGACTCAGCCACAGGGACCGGAAAATAGTCTTTGGAGAACATTTTTGGAGATATTGAGCTGTTGGATTATTTTATTTCAGGGAATTCTTTTTTATTTTTTATTTTTGGTACGGGGGATTGAACCCAGAGGCATTCCACCTCTAAGCTACACCCCCGCCCTATTTTATTTTTATTTTGAAACCAGGGTCGCACTAAGGGCTTGGGAAGGGATGGTGGGCATTTCAGTTCTCCAGCCAGTATGGCGCCACCATGTGGTAAAAGCAGGAATCACTGGTGAATTATTCCGCTTTGAAATTTAGTGCTTTCCCACTAATTTTTTTTAACTTTGAGGAACTGAAAACAGTTCCATTTGTGTTGTTGTTGTTTCTAATGAGGACTCATTCCCGCTTTTCCTCATTCATCTCACAACATTCCAGACTTATACCACCTGGATTCACTCCATGCAATGCTCCGAGCACTTGCTGACACTGCCCAGTGTTCTGTCTGGGGCTGGCCTGTCACCTCCAAGCACTGGTGAGCAGGGCGTTTGGGGACAACCAGCTCACTCGCTACTCAGGTCTAAGGTGAATTCCTCCCTCCAGTTTTCTGTTCTCCTGTAACCACCTTAATTTGCATTCATAAAAAGGAAGTATACAATCACCAATAAGTCCCCTTTTAACTTGAGAACTAAGGTAAATAACACTAATCATAAAGATGAAATGTGCTGACAGAGTACGCTAGACAATGGTTACTGGGGGACAGGACCTCTGGGACGGGGTCCTGGGGAGACAGGAGTGTTTCAGTTCTCTATCTGGGCACTGGATACACAGATGTGTTCCATCTGTGAAAATGTCACAAGCCGTACACTTCAGAACCCTGCAGCTTTTCCTGTAATTATATTATACTTCAACATAATGTCAAAACAAATCCACCAAGGTGCGACCAGGCATCCCCTTCTCCCCTTACTTTTATGGTGAGAGACTGTGCAAACACCATTATAACTGGAAGGCAAAAACAGACATGCCTAGTTTTCTTCCAGGTACTTTTTAACAGCCAACGCCACTGAGGAGCCCTCCTTCAGCCCCTCTGGACACAATCTATATTAGGACTGCTCAATTAAATGATTGAGGGCAGCTAGCACTTTATTTTCACAAATGTGAACCAATTCTCCCTCCCTCGGTACACACACACACACACACACACACACACACACACACGACAAATGAAAGCTCACAAAGCAAACACTGACATATAGGCATGCACACCGTCTTTGCAAGCAACACACGCATGGTCATACATGTTCACACGCTACCTCCCCACCCCCCAGAGAGTCCCCGGCTCCGGAGATTCAGCTTCTGGCCCACAGAGGCATCCCACAGATGGGGAAGGTAATTACAGGAGAAGCAGACGCCGGTGGGCCAGGCAAGCGCCCTGAGCAGGAAGACAGAAACCAGTATTTTCAAAGCCTTAGGAAAACTCAATTTTTCTCCAAAGAGGGTTTTTTTTTAAATATCTGCAAATAGGGTCCCAGATATCAAATTCCTTAAGTCACCCATGCCCACACCCAGCCCCAGGTCTCTGGAGCCTTTGTCCTTCTACTTTTTAATAAAAAGTACATTTTGACCTCCACCATATCCTGAGCTCCAGATACCTTGGGAAGACCTAGGTGCGGCGATCACTGCATTTTATCAATGACCAAGTTGCGGCCCAAAGACATTTGTTCGTCAACCCCCAAACTATCCAAGTGGTCACCTCCCCACTGGGGTTCGGAGCTGGGGAGGGGAGGCTGCGGAGGGAGGGGCAGAGAGGGGACGGCGGGGAGGAGCGACCCTCCCGCAGCCCGGAGGCCAGTTCACCGCCCCACAGAGGCCCCGGGGGCAGATCCGGAGAAAAACCTGTCACTCTGCACAACTCAGCTCAGCCGGGGCAAGAGTCGGGCCAAAGAAGGCACCCTGAGGAAGGGTGGGGGTAGGGCGTGCAGAAGGCAGTCAGGTTCAAAGCCCCAGGGGCAGAGGCAGCCGACAGGGGAAGGGCGCACTGCTCCTCCAGGGGGGACACCTGGCCTTCGCGGGGTGCACTCGGGTGCTCTCCCGGGGACAGGGCCACCTGGGAGGGAAGCAGCGGAACCCACCGGACGGGTCTAATCGCAGGCACCCAGCACACCCCCTGCCCCGCAGAGAGGCAGGGGCCAATTAAGTAGCGGGAAAGAGGAACTGCTCCCCCAAAGTCGCGGTCTGGGGGCTTCCCTCCAGGGACGCTCTCCGCAGCGACCCCCGCCGCGCGGAGTCCCCGGGGGCCTCCCTGCCTCTCGGAGCCCGGCGCCTTGGGGGTGCAGGATTCCGAGGAACAGACCCCGGGGAGGCCGCGGCGCCCCCTCCCTCCGCCGCAGCCCCCCCCCCCCGGCAGCCCGCCGCGGACCCCCGCTCTCACTCCGCGCGCCGGCCGTGACCTTGGCCAGGTCCGCGATGCGCCCATTTTACAGAACCCGAGGCCGGGCGAGGCGAGCCCACGCCGCGGGCACTTACCGGGTGTCGCGGGGCGCCCCGGGGGCGCGGGGCACCGCAGCCCGAGCGCGGCCTGGCCAGCCCGGGTCGGGAAACGCCGGGTCCCGCCCCGGGGGCGAGATCCAGGACCCCCGGCGAGCTCAGCCCCGCGCCGGGCAGCCGGGCCGGCCCCGCACGCGCGAGCGGCGGCTCCGCACGCCCACCCCAAAAGTTGCGGCCACTGGCGGGCGCGCGCGGACGGCACTGGCGCCGGGCGGCCGGCCTGCGGCTGGGTCATCGATGGCGGCCGGGCTCGGGCCACGGCGCCGCGGGATGCCGGGCGGCTGCCGCAGCGCGGCGCGCCGGGCTCGGGGGGCTCGGTCCGCCGGGGTGGGGGCGCGGGTCGGGGCTGCAGCGCGGGAGCCGCGGGGCCGGGGAGCGCCGGTGCCCGCCGCAGGCAGCGGAGCCGCGGCCGCCGCGCCGACACCTGCGGGCCCCCGGCCGCCAATCACCGCGCCCGCGGCGGGGGCGGGGCGGGCGGGCGCCCCGGGAGCGGCGGCCCACTGCGCCTGCGCCGGCGCGCGCCCCCCGGCCGGCCTGGGAGCGCGGGGAGGGGCGGGGGCCGCGGCGCAGTGCGGCGGCCCGGCCCGGGCGCTCCTCGGGGCCACTCCCGGAGGTGGACGGAGGCTCGCCGGGTCCCCGGCCTCTGAGCCCTGGAGCCCCGGGGCCTCGGGCCGTGGAGAGATGGGTCCCCGGATCCGGGGCCTGTCTGGCTCTAAGAACGCCGCGGAGCGCCTGGCAGAGCTGGTGTGCCGCCTCCTCCCCGTCCTCCCCTCTCCTCCTCCTCCCCCTCCTCCTCCTCCCCATCCTCCTCCTCCCGTCCTCCTCCCCCCTCCTCCTCCCCATCCTCCTCCTCCTCCCCATCCTCCTCTTCCTCCTCCCCCTCCTCCTCCCCCATCCTCCTCCTCCTCCCCATCCTCCTCCTCCTCCCCTCCTCCTCTTCCTCCTCCCCCTCCTCCTCCCCCATCCTCCTCCTCTTCCTCCTCCCCATCCTCCTCCTCCTCCTCCCCATCCTCCTCCTCTTCCTCCCCATCCTCCTCCTCTTCCTCCTCCCCATCCTCCTCCTCTTCCTCCCCCTCCCCCCTCCTCTTCCTCCTCTTCCTCCTCCTCCTCCCCATCCTCCTCTTCCTCCTCCCTCCTCCTCCTCCTCCTCCTCCTCCTCCTCTTCCACCACCACCACCGCTGCCTCCTCCTCCTGGGACAGCACCTCTTCAGTTCAAAGTCCCCGGGTATTTAGCATCAGCTTCTGGATGCCTTCCTTGCCCCCCATGGGTGCACGGGGCCAGCGACGCTCGTTCGTGGAACGCGTGGACCGGCTCGCGTGGCTCCAGGAGCTGTCCAGCTAACGCGCGCCCAAGTCTCCAGCTGCCGCAGCGCCCAGCTCAGGGCCCGCGCGGCCCGCAGGGCGCCCCAGGGCCGGCAGCGAGCCAGGGGCGCACTGGGGCTCCGGCCAGGCGCTGCTGGGTCCTGGAAGAAGGACGGAGCGTTGAGAGGTTTCGCTCCAGGCCAGAGCTGCGTACAATCATAGGGCAAAGAATCTTTATCAGATCCACAACGCGGCTGGGAACCCGCAGGGCAGGCTTCAGCGGCTTCTCGTGGAAGTCACCCCATGAGGGCCAATTCTTTGTCCAGCTCCCCTGGCGATTTCTAAATTCCTGGGCAGCCTCTTGGATCGTGGTTTCAAACCGCTTCCTCCCAGCAAATGTGTGCAGTAGACAGGGACAGATCCTTTGCTGATCCGTCCACAGCAGCACCGAGAGAAAGAAAAAATTAAGAACAGAGTTTAAGGCCAAGCTTGGTGGTGCACGGCGCACGCCTCCGTGATCCCGGTTCTTGGAAGGCTGAGACAGGAGGCTCTCGGGTTCCCAGCCAGCCTCAGCTACTTAGCGAGGCCCCCAGATAGTGAGGCCCTGTTTCAAAATAAAAAGTAAAATAGGGCTGGGGTTGGAGCTCAGAGGTAAAAATGCCACTGGGTTCAATCCCCAGTAACACACACACACACACACACACACACACACACACACACACACAGAGAAGGGAACTTGGAAGGTGAAGGGGGGGGGTAATCTATCTTTCTTTCTTTCTTTCTTTTCTTTTTTTTGTGGTACTAGGGGTGGAACCCAGAGGCTTTCTACCTCCAGGCTATACTCCCAGACCTTTTTTATATTTTATTTGGAAACAGGGTCTCACTAAGTTGCTGAGGCTGGCTTTGAAACCATGCGATCCTCCTGTCTCAGCCTCCCAAGCGTGGGGATTACAAGTGTGTGCCACCACGCCAGGCTTAATCTTTCTAAATAGTTTGTTTTCTCCCTTAAAAGGATCTTAATGTCCATAAGCTGGTAAAGTAAGTGTGTTTTGTTTTTAGTTTATGTATATTCCACTTCAATTTTATTTTTATCTATACTTAATTAGCAACCGCCAAATTAAAAAATCAAAAACTCCAAGTAGCTACACAGTTCCGAAGACTCCCTTCCCACCCCTGACTCTCCACCGCCTAGTCCCCATCCACGGAGAGAACCAGTTTGTACACACAGAGGAAGTATGCCCAATAAAATAGATCTGTCACATATTTCTGTTTTTACCTTTTGTTATACAAAATATTAGCGTTTGTTATAAAAACCACACACAATGTTCTAAACCTGATCATTTCCCCTAACAAGATATTATCATAGAGTAATTTCATATTATTGCCAATTTTTTTGTTTACAGGTATATGGCATTTCATTGAATAGGATATGTCCTAATTCATGTAAGGGGCCCCAATTATGGTCATTTAGTTGGTCGCTAACCTGCCATTAATAATAGTGCTGCCACGAGTAGCTGTCTTAATAACTAAACACATGTGAGAGTCCATCTGAAGGATAAATAAAAGAATTGCAGTCATGGGGCCAGAGGCTACGTGCACTTATGGTTAGGATCATCTCCAAAGCCCTTCATGGCGCTATCGACTCATAAGTTCATGTTAGGTATGAATTCCCTATTTACACACACATACGCACGCACATGCACACACCACATACACCTGTCCCTGGTGGTTCTGAGTGGTTTGCCATTCTTGTTCTGCTGTGTGTGTGTGTGTGTGTGTGTGTGTGTGTGTGTGTGTGTGTGTACATGCGCAAGCACCACTGGGGATTGAACCCAGGGGCGCTCTACCTTGGAGTGACACATCCAGCCCTATTTTTATTTTATTTTATTTAAATTTTGAAACAGGGCCTCACTAAGTTGCTGAGCCTGGCCAGGAACCTGCGATCCTCCTGTCTCAGCCTCCCTGTGTGTGACTTCTAAAGGCTGCATTCCTTTCGCAGACTCCCCCCATCATCTGGCTCTGTGTTCCACCTGCCAGGAGAATTGAGGGAAGAAGGGGAAACCCTGGGAACTTCTTACGCTTTCTCTTCCACATAGGAGGTGGACAGAGAAGTGTGGTCTAGGGTAGCAGCTGCTCCTCCTGCTGGCTCCAGGCTCTCTAAGACAGGCTGTCCTCTTCTTTCCTTCCTTCCTTCCTTCCCTCCTTCCTTCCTTCCCTCCTTCTTTCCTTCCCTCCTTTCCTTCCTTCCTTCCTTCTCTCCCTCCCTCCTCCCTTACTCCTTTCCCTCCTTCCCTTCAGGTGCATGCTAATCCATTGACTAGACTATATCATTAGTAATTTAAGAGGTCCAAGAACTCTTATAAATGGCAGAAACCCAACTCTATGATTGGATGTGGTTTTTCCCCAAGGATTCACGTCTTTGAAGCTTAGTTCCTGGCCTGACAATGTTAAGAGAAGTTGGTGGGATATTTAAGAGATGGAGCCTAAGCTGGGCGTGGTGGTACACGATTTTTTTGGGGGGGAGGGGGATATTGGGGATGGAACCCAGGGGCATTTTACCTCCGAGCTACACCCCCAGCCCTATTTTATATTCTTTATTTTGAAACAGGACCTCACGGAGTTGCAAAGGGCCTAAGTAGCTGAGGCTGGCCACAAACCACGATCCTCCTGTCTCAGCCTCCCAAATGCTGGAATTACAAGTGTGCATCACCACGCCCAGCCTATGGTGCACGCTTCTAATCCCAGTACTTGGGAGGCTGAGACAAGAGGATTGCAGGTCTGAGCCAGCCTCAGTTACTTAGTGAGGCCCCCTGCAACTTACTGAGACCCTGTTTTAAAATAAAGAATAAAAAAGTAAGGCTAGAGTTGTAGCTCAGAGGAATAATGCCCCTGGGTTCAATTCCCAGCACACACACACACACACACACACACACACACACACACACACGAGAGAGAGAGAGAGAGAGAGAGAGAGAGAGAGAGAGAGAGAGAGAGAGAGGAACCAGAGTGTAGTAGGAGATCACTGGGGGGTGCTGCCTTTGGAAGGAATTAAGTTCTTATGGGGGCCCTGAATTAGTTCTCAAAAGAAGGTTTGTTATGAAAATAGCAGAACTGGCCCCTCCCCTTGCTCTGGCTTCCAGGCTCACATGTGATTTCTCCCTCTCTCCTGCACTTCCACCATGCCACCCCCTATCATGATGTGATGTGGCCTAGGAGGTCCTCACAAGAGCCCAGCCAATGACAGTGTGATGCCCTTTAGCCTAAAGAACTGTAAGCTAAGTAAACCTCTTTTCTTCCTAAGGCATCAGCCTCAGGTATTTTGTTACAGTTGTAGAAAATGAAATGATGATACACCAACTCAGGCTTAGACGTTAAAAACAAAAGAAACATAAAGGCTCACTTAAGTGAGAAGCCCAGATGTAGTCTAACATCAGACATTGTCATGGGA
This sequence comes from Muscardinus avellanarius, assembly GCF_963383645.1. Lineage (NCBI taxonomy): Eukaryota > Metazoa > Chordata > Mammalia > Rodentia > Gliridae > Muscardinus > Muscardinus avellanarius. Next base: position 4,582,243 of record NC_137804.1, on the reverse strand, counting down.
TAAGAATGGGTTCTGTGAGGAGTCAGGAGGAGTCCCCAAGTCGTGGAAAAAGGGGAGCACAACCAGGGAGCAGAGGGGTCCTTGGCTTATGTGACAGTCAGCACATGCCAATCAAAGACATAGAGATTTACTTAGAAAATCAAGACATATGCATTCAAGGGAGAATTCGAGCCATCTACAGAGTGAGAGATACAGAGATACACATTTGGGGTGCATTGCTCTTTGTTTGCAGGAGACATTTGTGAGGGGTGCGTACAAGGAGGTGCGTGAGGATGACATCAGTCCCGTAGTCAAAAGGTCACTTACTATGTTTTAGTCATTTGCAGGGTCCTTATGGAGCCTTCATGATCTTCTCAATAGATACCTATTTTTGTTTAAACATTCAAGGACAGCTAATCGTGCCCAAGAAAACTGCTCTTTTGTTTAAACAATTCACAGGTAGAATGACTAACTAACAGTGCCTACAAGAGATTACACCTGTGTGTGATCTCTCTCCTCGGACCAACAGACACCTCTCCTGCTTAACTATTTCTAGGTTGGATAACTAACACTTCAAGATATTTTGCAAGTGACTTTTCAGTATGGTGCCTGGCTAACTTTCTCAATCTTTTGTGTGGCCTCTGATGTCTGATTAATAGATACCTTTTTTGAAGACAGTCGACAGTGCTCAGAGTAATTATTAAAGATTTGTAAATTCCTCAGAAACGTGAGACTCACAGGTCCGGCTGAGGACTAAGGATGTTGGGGAAATTTTCCATAGGCTGCCATGTGAAAATTACTTTATTATTGTGTTGCTCCCCTTTGTGTCTCCTTTGTATACATTTTAAAAAAAATTTCTTGTGTCCTACCTCAGCACCTCTGGATTCAGGGACTCAAAGTAGAAGTAGAGTCATAGTCTCAGGGTCACCCTTCCCCTTCTCCTCTCTGATCCGATTTCATTTTTAAGCAGACATCATGTGATGGTGGCATCTGGCAGCTCCAGGCTCATCTATCTTCTCAGTGGTTAGCATCCAGGAATGAGGCAAGTCTTCTCTCCCCCAAGATGTACAGTGAGTTGCCCAAGAAAACTCACTTGTTCTGCTTCAACTATGAGTCTAGCCTTTGAACCATGTAGGGACTGGTATTCCAACTGTCTGTGGCTAAAACAGGGTGAAGAGATGGACACAATCCTTGGAATAAATCAGCCAAGAATGTGTACCATGTTCATGAACACTTTCCTACACATGCCTCTTGACTGGTCAACAGTTAAGCCACATGTAAACAAGCATGTTTATTTTTGTCCATATCTAGTAAAGATCTTAGCTTCTGCAGCTGGGTTCCAGCCAACACGGTAAATGTTTGGATGAGGCTCTCTTTCCACATGGACCTCACAGGGATGCATCATGACAAGAATGGAGAACTGGGTTCAAATATTATCTGACATTATGCAGGTATTTGCAAAGACAGATTAATATATAAATCTGCCTCTTTTAGAGGGGCATAATCAAGAATCAAGGATCTAACATCTTACCTAAGGTATCAACATTTTAAAAGAAAGAGAAATACTGAATGATGAAATGATTTGAGCAAATTCCCAGATAAGACAGGAAGAAAGTACCACTAGAAATCCAGAGACCTGCAAATGTAAAAAGAGTCTCAGTTCCCTGTTTGTAGTCTTTGAGGTCAGAAATGGGATCTGCTTTGATTCTCCACCAGAGGTAGTGCTTTTTGTTTTATTTTGTTGTTGTTGTTTTGTCTATTTGTTTGGCATTCCCTGTGGAAGGTTTGGCATTTGGAGATGACTTGGGTAACCACGAGCATGGCAAAAGATGACCTGAAATGCCACAACCTCACCGTCCCTATTCTGATCTGAGGAGACATCCAACAGCTGAGTTCCAGTAACGTCCGTCCCCTGGTTCTCCTCTCATGACTCACAGGCAGTACTTTTTCTTCCATTTTCTGCACGATCTCGGCAGCCCTAAGAGTTTTAATGGATTCTTCTTTTATAAAAAAGAGCTGTTTGACATTTGTGCACACAAGGAACTGTATCACGTCTTCTCAATCGGAAATCAGACAGTCCATTTGTTAGCCAGAAGATTGATGAGTTCATACCGGCTGGAGAAGGACGTGTCTCGGAGGGATTCTGAGTAGAATTAAAAGAGCATTAATCACAAGACCGGGTGTCGGTCTGAGCTCATCATTTCCTGTCTGTGCAACCTTGGGTGAGGTACTGAGTTTAGCTGAATTTTGGATTCCCTAAATTTAAAATAATGGTGTCATCATCTCCATTGCCCCGTGAGATTTTTATTAATTGATGCAATTTCGGGAAATTGTTTTGCCCACAATGAAATTTGATGCATGTTAGTTATGTAAAAATTATATAATTTTTAACCTGAGAAATGAGTTTATACAGGAAGTTTCTATTCCATTTAGTGGCATTTTTATATTTATTTATTTATTTATTTATTTATTTATTTATTTATTTATTTATTTTGGTAGTCCCGGAGGTAGAACCCAGAGGCTTTCTACCTCCGGGCTATACTCCCAGACCTATTTTCTATTTTATTTGGAAACAGGGTCTCACTAAGTTGCTGAGAGCCTCACTAAGTAGCTGAGGCTGGCTTCGAACCCGTGCAATCCTCCTGTCCTCCCAAGTGCGGGGATTACAAGCATGCGCCACCACTCCCGGCTAGTGGCATTTTTTAATATGGGCATAGTAAAATAAAACTTTTGTCCACTATCTCCTATCACCGACAATATACCTCTCCCTCTTTCATACACTTTGAAATTGCCACATGGCATTAAGTATTTGGGTAGATCTCCAGTCTCACCCACTAGACTGGAAATGCCTTCAGATTAGAGTTGCACATCTTCATTTCTTGGTAGAGTACCTACAACATTATCACGATAAGTGGTGGGTAGATATTCAGCAAATATTTGTTGACTGAAAATTTAGCAAGAAGAAAAATTGCTATCTTGGACCTGGTCATAATTTAAAATGTTTGTTCTGTGAACAACCCTATTGAGAAGATGGAAAGAAAAGTTATATGCTAGAAAATATTGTTTTCAAGTCACAATCCTGAAAATGAACTTGTATTTGGAATGCATAAAGAACTCTTAACATTCAACAGCAAAAGAGCTCCAAGCAGCCCAATTAGTAATAGACATAAAATGTTATAATATTTCACCAAAGAGTATATAGGTAGGTATAAGACTGGCAAGTACGTACACAAAAAGATGTTCAATTTGTTCAGCCATTAGGAAATAAAAGTTAGGATTATAGTGCTATATCACTGCGTATCTATTACTGGGCAAGAAAGAATCAGGACTAGACCAAAGGCTGACAAGGAGAGAGAGAAACTGTCGTTTACACAATGCTGGTAGGAATGTAAAATGATGCACCCACTCTTGAAAATAGCTTTGCCATTTCTTTAAAAACAACTCAGATCAGACTGACCATTCAACTTATCAACTGCACCCTTGGACCTTTATCCTAGAGAAGTGAAAACTTCCATTCCTGCCAAAGCTTGTTCAAGAACGTTCAGAGCAGGCACTTGGCTTGAGTGAGACAGGAGAACCATGGGTTCTGAGGCCAGCCTTGGCATCGGAGCCAGGCCTTCAGCAACTCAGTGAGACCTTGCTCCAAAATAAAAAATAAAATAGGGCTGAGGGGGGTATAATTCGGAGGTAGAATGTCCCTTGGTTCATTCCCCATAACACACACACACACACACACACACACACACACACACACACACACCCTGCTCATAATATTCACAGCAGCTCGACTTTTAAGAGGTAAAAGTAGAAACTATGCAGAAAGGTAAATGGTTATAAAAACTGAGGTACATGCATAAGCGTGGGATGATACTTTTGAACAGATAGTTGATAATGCGGCAACTTAGATGGGTCCTAAGAGCTCTTAAGCTCTTAATTTTATTTTTTAAAATAAGCCAATACAAGAAAGACACATGCTGTCTGGTTCCGCTTATATAAGTTGAAATAAAATTATAGCAATAGAGACTGATTAGTGGTTGCCAAATGTTAGGAGGTGGGGTGGGTGAGGCAGGGGTAGATGTGACTATAAAACTGTAGCCCCAAGCCGGGCGTGGTGGCGCACGCTCGTGATCCCCGCGCTTGGGAGGCTGAGACGGGAGGATCGCGCAGGTTCAAAGGCAGCCTCGGCTACTTAGTGAGGCTCTCAGAAACTTAGTGAGACCCTGTTTCCAAATAAAGTATAAAATAGGTCTGGGAGTATAGTCCAGAGGTAGTAAAAGCTCCTGGGTTCCACCCCCAGTACCACACACAAAAAAACTGTAGCCCCCAGGAATCTGTTACAGTTCTGTATCGTGTGTGTGTGTGTGTGTGTGTGTGTGTGTGTGTGTGTGTGTGTGTTACTGGGGATGGAGCCCAGAGCATTCTACCTCCAAGCTACACCCCCCCAGCCCAATTTTTTATTCTTTATTTTGACACAGGGTCTCACTGAGTTGCAAAGGGCCTCACTAAGTAGCCGAGGCTGTCTTCAAACCACAATCCTCGGGTCTCAGCCTCCTGAATACTGGGATTACAAGCGTGCGCCACCACTCCTGGAACAGTTCTGTATCTTGATTGTGATGGCAGTCCCATGAAGTCACATATGTGATAAATTAAATGGAACTACACAACACAAATACACACACACACACACACACACACACACACACGTATAAACTTGTGCTGTTGAAATCTGAATGAGCTTGGTGGCTTTTTATCACTGCTGCTTTCCTGGTTTGGATATGGCATGATAGTTGTGCGGATATGAGCGAGCCCTGGGAGGGTCTGAGTGAAGGTCTGCACAGACCTCCCTGCACATTTCTGTGAAACTCCCTGGGAATCTGGAAGTATTTTATATTTTAAAACTTTTTTTTAAAGTAAGGGAATGAGTCAGGCAGGCGTGGTGGCGCACGCTTGTAATCCCAGCATTCGGGAGGCTGAGACAGGAGGACCACATGGGTTCAAAGCCAGCCTCAGCTACTTAGTGAGGCCCTCTGCAACTCAGTGAGACCCTGTTTCAAAATAAAGAATAAAAAATAGGGCAGGGGGTGTAGCTTGGAGGTAGAATGTCCCGGGTTTCACCCTCAGTACCACAAATAAAAGTAAGGGCGTGAATAAATGAATACATTTCCCCACTCTAAATTGGAAGAGGCATATGCACATCACGTCAAAATCTTTTATTATAAGAGTGTGTCCAAATCCACAGCTGCGAACCGCCGTACAGTGAGCAAGGACTTTCACGGACACTTGTGGGAGAAGAAATTTCAGAGGCTGATCTCCTGCCAAATATACGCGCAGCCAGTGTGTCGTGCACAAAAAAAATACCCAGTAACATTGTGATAATTACAATATAGTAGAGATTGAATATGAAATCCGTAGATTCTTTTTATCCCCAAACACAGAAACGTCCCAGAGCTCGGAGTGCAGGACAAGCCTGTGGCTTCTGCTGTTCTTCTGAGATTGGTCTCTTATTATATAAAGCCTGGAAAGGTTCTCAGTGGCAATCTAAACACTTCTTTCTCTGCTGGCATGCAGATCTCAGGGCAGACTTGGGCTTTATGTAACCTGAACATGACATACTGTCATGTCTTAGACACATTAAACTATTTCTGTTATTTTAATGAGGCTAGATAATTAAGCCAGTGCCAACTGAACCATTAAATTTTTCATATAAGTATTCCATTTTGTGCCTCTAGCTTTTTTAAGGGTTACTCTGAAATGTAGCATGCCCTGACTCCTATCATGCAATTACAAAATTTTCCACACACAAAGAAATGGCCCCTGATGTTTATATCAGATGCTGCCCTGAACTCAGACTACCTGCTTCATGGCCTGTTTGGGGTTCCTTAGGAGCAGTCTGAGAAAGGAATCTCGGGACATGTGATTTATTGGGGAGATGTGCAGAGAAGAAAGGGAGGGAGGGAGAGAGGGAAGCATTAAAGGAACGGAGGAATGGTCTGAGAAGAGAGCTTCATCCTGAGCCTGCATGCACTGCACCGCAAAGCTGTCCCAGCTTGAGGCAGGGGGCTGGCCCTTGTGACCTCGGATGCTGCTACCCTTGCTGGGAACACATCTCCCCGTGCAACGCGGCATCTGGTTGGCTGAATGCAATTCCTTGGAAGGGGCAGCTCTGAGCCATTAGGCACCAACACTAGGAGCATCTGGGGAAAGGGGGCACAAGCTTGGCAAAGCATGTTTACAAGGGTACCAACGGTGTCTACTCCTCCACTCTGCCTAAGTCCTTGTCAAATAATAAAATGGCAAAATGAAGAATAACTTAGGAGCAGCACCAGAGGTTGAGGAGAGATGCCACACAGCCCCCGAGATGCTGAGGAGCATAAGATGCTGTCAGCTCGATGAAAATAGTCCACGGACAAGAAGCAAAGGCTGGGACCTGCCCAGAAGAAGCACGGAGAGCCCTCAAGCATAGAAAAGGTGCTCAGAAGCAGGAGGGTCACAGGTTCAAGGCCAGCCTCGGCAACTTAGCGAGACAGTTTCCAAATAAAAAATAAAGCTCAGAGGTAGAGTGTCCCTGGGTTCAATTCCTAGTACAAAAAAAAAAAAAAAAAAAAAGGTTCTCAGCCTCACCAGTAATGAAAAGTAAAGATGAAGATCCATGTATGGGGAGAGAAGAAGAGAAAAGGGGCAGAAAATGAAGGGAAAGGCACTAAATGATGTTTGTAACACTGTGAATCTTACGATGATGTGTAATCATATTGAACGTATATATACTCATACATATATGGAAATCCTGAATTTACATATACGTACATATGATTATAAAATGCATATACACATAAATGATAAGCCTATATGCATATGCATATATATATATATATATATATGAAAATTCTGCATTTCTCTTCTTCAGCAGGGATTAGTGAAGACACGTGACCACCTGGTATCTGGAGCTGATGAGACACACCCCATCAGACTACATAGAAATAGAAATGAGCAGAGAATGTATTGTTTCTGGTAAGTACAATGTTTTTCTCTGAGGCACTTTTTTAGAACAATGAATATTTTATTATACAGCTATTCATTCCCTACTAAATAATGGCTCTTAAGAAGCTTTGCTTGCTTTCTTTGGTAAAGTTGATTCTGTCTGGGAAGGGCACTGCAGAAATAATAATAGAATCTTGTCGTTTGCCGACCCCGGGCATCCAATAAGGGACCCCGATGCCATGGAGAGGTTCTGATCATCGCAGGGGAGATTCAGGGGAATACAGATGATTATGGACTCAGAGAGACTTGATTTGTGACTCTCTTGTGATTTTTTTTTCCTACTGTAAATCAGGCCCCTACAATAAAGCCCAAGCTTGGTTAATAACCTCTATAAACAAATCAGATTACAATGCTTCTCTGAATCCTGAACCAATCTCGACTCATGACAGCTGACTCAGCCTGGAGCTGTGCTGAGAATTAATAGAATTAACAGTAATGCCCGGAAATTTAGCCCAAGCCCTGTATGTGAGCATGCCTCTCCATCCTAACGGTCCTCGAGCCCCGTGGGACGATTTAATTGCTGTGACTTTTTTTCATGCATCGTGCAGGAAGGATGGTATTGAAACAGTAAAGTCATGCGTCACTGAAGAAAGGGAGCTGATGTGCCTGCCCTCCTGTCCCTCTGCATTTTTTAAAAAATTTTCCAGCTCTTGTCACCCTTCAGCACAGTGCACACTTTCTTATTCTATTACTCCACTTACTATTTGTTGTTTTCTTCCCAGCTAGAATGTAATCTTGGGGGGGGGGGTTTCTTTGCACTAGTCATAGATATCTCTGAGCACTTGGACAGAGCCTTGGCACCCAGGAAGGGCTCGATAAATATTTACTAAATGGAAACGTAGAGAAAAACGCTCAACTGTAACTCATAGTTCAAGAAGCACGAAGGCTTCCGTGTACTTCGCATGTTCCCGGTGATGTTTCTGTAATCAGATTATCTGAAGCTTCTGGTATTTTAAAGTTTCTTTCAGAGGAAGAAAGAAAGAGTGAAAGAAAAAAAAGGAAGGAAGGAAGAAGGAGGGAGGGAGGAAGGAAGGAAAAAGGAAGAAGGAAGAAAGGAGGAAGGTGAAAGGAAAAAAGAAGGAAGGAAGGAGGAAGGAAGGAGTCTTTATGTTGGTTGAAATGTTACCAGCTCACTGAGAGCATTTCACCTCTTGGTAATACACCCTTCACCACCACACCGACCAAACAGCTGCAAGGCAGGGCCAAGAGGCTCTTGACAACAGTGTGACTCTTCCGGGAAGACAGTAACCCAAGGGTGAGAGAAAAGGTGTAAATGTGGAGGAAACTTTTATTACACAGGAAGAAAAAGAGAGGCACTCTCTCTCCCTCCCATGAATGAAAGAAGCTACTTTAGAAAGGAGTTGAGGAGGGAAAAGAAGACATTACTTGTTTCTTCCAAGAACCCAAGCCTGAACTTTTTTGCTCTCCAGGGGATTTAAACGCCTGTACCCTCCTTATAAAAAATGTGGGAGAGAAGAGAGAAGGTGTGAATTGCAGGAGTCAAGGTGGACCCTGGAAGCAGAGCTGAGCCCTGAGACCAAGCAGGACAAGGAGAAGGGCTGGGCCAATTGGGACAAAAGAACTCTGAGCAATGGTGGACAATCGCATTGCCCTAGATTTCTTGTTGGCTCGACCTGGTAGTGTCTGTGCTGTGGCTAACACTTCTCGCCCTACTGAAGTCCGTGGCAAGGTCAAAGAAGTACAGGCAACCCATCTCTTTAAGGAAGAAGCTGCCTGACTCTTGGTCCTCATGGCCCGTTAGATTTTTTTTCCCACCTCATCTAAATGGGGCAACATGGGTTTCTGGTCCAAGCATCATATAGGGACTATTAACTGGATTTTTTGTTTGTTTTTGTTTTTATTTTGACACAGTGGCTGTGCTACTGATCTGCCGCACTCTATCCAGAGTCTCAGACGCTGCTGTTTCTTCTCTCTCATGCAGATTATCGTGGGATGAGACCTATCAATGACGCTCAACAGGATCTTGCAGTGCAGTTGACCCTGGACACGCCGAGCGGCCCCTGAGCCCTGAGCCCTGGACCCACCGCTTCCCCTGCATCAGCCCCTCTTTTTCAAATGAGATATTAACCAGAAGAGAGACGGACAGGCTCAACATGCAAATGGATAGCAGCCAGACTGTATGTGGCAACAGAAGTCTGCCCCACCGTCCCCCGGCTCTGCAGGAACAAGCCCAAAGCCAAGCCGCAATCCTACAACAGCCAGCCTGAAACGGTTAGCACTCGGTCCTCAGTTGGAGAGTGCCCTGGTCTCTGACTAAGGACCAACCATGGCAGGCCAAGTGTGTCCCCCTGAGAATCACACCGGGCATGCATCTCATTTTAGTTTGTCTACCTAAGGCTTCCCACGTCAACCTGGATAGGGACATTGGGGGGCCTCCCCATCTATTATGAAGCTTGCCTCTTCCCTTGCTGGCCCTTTCATCTCTCTCTAACAAATGATGGTTGACTCCCATGTTATAACAGCGAGCTCTGAACAGCATCTCTTTGTCCCAACCTGAGTGGTCTTCATCTATTTCTGTATCCCACTTGGAACTTCTATTTATTTCCATATACTGCTGGGGAGAAGGCAGCCTTCCATGGCGACCACAGGGCAACACAAGAAGGTTGCTGCCAGGTAAGAATGGAATTGCAGTTGATTTATAGCTAAAAAAAAAAAAAAAAGAGCAAGAGACGGCATCCTGAAACTCCCCTGGCATCTATAGAGGACAGAAAGAATCCACAAATCTCCATGTGGAATTTATAGGACTTGTGGAAGGCTTTTAGAGTTGAGGGTCAGAAAGCCTACTGTGCTGGGTGGGGCTAGATAATATGGTCAGAGGAGAGAGAAAGTGGGGTCCCATGACAGGATACAGGAAGAACACTGTAACAGTTAGGTTTTATTGCTTAACAAACAACCCCCAAATCCAAAAATCTCTCCTCTGACATACGAAGATGCAATTCCTTTTGTTATGTCTCCAAAGGACACCCAAGGTAAGGCTGGGGCGCTAAACAATAAAAAGAAAATAAAATACAACAAAAAGCCCCACTGAAGCCAGGGAGAAATGGAAATAATATAAAGAATACTGCTATTTGGGACCAGTGTTTCCCAAACTTTGTACTATGCAACATTAACTGGGGAATATGGTGAATGATGCCCCATGAGAAAGGTGTTTTGTGGTTACAAGAAGTTGAGAAAAGGTACACACTATATCCACTCCATAGAGATTAAAATGTCTAAGAAGGTAAGGAAGGCACCGCGAAGTCCTGTCACTGACATGTCTAACTTATTTAACCTGGTTTTCTGATGCTTATGAAAATGTGGGATCTTTCATTGTTACACAAAACCAGTACTTTATGGGCAGCCATACCCAGAAATATCAGTTTGCTCATCTGAATTATATTCCACTCCTTTATAAAGGGACCACATTAAGCTCACTAGAGTCCCTCATACCTCTCTCTCTCTCTCTCTCTCTCTCTCTCTCTCTCTCTCTCTCTCTCTCTCTCTCTCGCTTTCTCTCTCTCTCGCCCTCTCCTTCTCTCTTATACAGAAGATGTTGTCATCCTTAAAGCCCCAGGTGAATAGAATTCCTCTTGGTGAATAGACAAAGAACTGGAGGTCAGGGCTTCTCCTGGGGCTCTGCGTTCAAGTTCTGCTCAGTTCTAGAGGAGCAAGAGCTAACATGTCTTGTTTCACAAGGTAGGAGAGAACCATATGAAAGTGTTTTTTTTTAATAAGTAGAAACTCTGGAATTTGCCTTTTCCCCATCTTAACTTACATTTTCTGTGCCTTGGTTTTCTCCTCTGGAAGGTGGCTGGCAATAATAGCTAACTCACAGGTATCCCATGAGTTAGACATGAAATGCTTAGAACAAGGTCTGGCAAGTGGGGTGTACTCTGTAGACATCAGTAATTATTCTCTTAGCTTAGATCTGGCATCCAGCAAAACGATATCGTTATCAGAGTGCAAGACGTATTTAAAATTCAAACAAGAGGAACACATCTTGAGGAGTGTGGGAATTTGTAGGCTTTTTTTCCGATAGCAAAATATTTTGTTAGCATGACTTTCTATGTGGTGTTGCAATAGCTGCCTGACATATTCTGCATTTTAATTTTTATGTTTTGTAATTACAAAGAAAAAGTTACACATTCCAATGCTAGGAGCCTGGAAAACATAAGGAAGTGCCAACGGGAAAAACACATTCGAAACTGTCTTTGGAGACCCGACTGGCAATGCTTTATGAAAACGATGACATGATACATCCCTAGCAATTTTTTGCACTTAGCAAAATGGTATGTGCACATTCTCATAACATTCCCTAGAAGCATTATTTTAATGGCTACTGATCAATCTATCCTATGCATGCATCATAATTCATTTCTTGGTTCCTGAGTGTTCACTTGCTGAAATTATGCAGTACATTACAAATTAAACACACACGCACTTTTTTTATCTGCTGATAGATTTTCACCCAATTTGTATATATGTACGTGTGTGTGTGTGTGTGTGTGTGTGTGTGTGTGTGAGACTGGGGATTGAACCCAGGGGCATTCTGCCTCTGAGCTACACCACTACTCTTGTATTGGAGTCTAGGATTTTGAGGACTTAACATTCCTGCCACACAAGGCTGCCCTTGATAAGAGGACTATGGACTGAGAAGAAAAGTTATAGGCCCTCAACAAATAGTGCAGGTCCTGGCCGGACGGCCGCAGTCCATCTTTGCATTCAACACCATCAATGGCAATTCATGCTGGGGAAAGAAAAACCTGTGGATTCGTGGCTCAAAGGAACTTGACTCAGACCAGGAGATGCCGCGGGTGTGTAGGCTAAGCATAAAAGTCGCAGGAAAGAGGCTGGCGTGGCAGGGAGGCACCCTCCAGGTGGCCCTGTGCTGCTCTCTTCCTTGGTTTCTGCAGGTCCTGATGTAATAAACTTCTATCCTAAGCGATTTGACTAGATTTCTATCTACATTTCAACACGGGTTTTTTTCCTGGTAAATAAAACATTCATGCATTTTTTTATTAGTACATGATGCTTTTTGAAGTTTTGTTGCTATTTTAAAGTGATGTTTATATATCCTAAGTACAGGATGTCATGCGTGAGACATCTACTTTGTGTTTTATCACTAAACATTTAGAGGCTTTAAAATATTTTTCCTAGCCGGGTGTGGTGGATCATCCTTGTAATCCCAGCATCGGGGAGGTTGAGACAGGAGGATTGCTGTTCGAAGACAGCCTCAGCTGCTTAGTGAGGCACTCTGCAACTCAGTGAGACCCTGTATCAAAATAAAGAATGATAAATAGGACTGGGGATGTGGCTTGAAGGTAGGATGCCCCTGGGTTTCATTCCCAGTACTACCAAAAAATATATTTATTTTCCTGTTTTTCTACTACATCTAGATGATTTCGGTCAATGTAAACTACTTAATAGATATTTTAATTGAGTGTAAGGGCATATTATTGTTAAAAAATTTTCTGAACTGTAGGTGGTTTCTTAGCATTAAATTCTATTAAAGAATAATATATATATATATATATATATATATATATATATATATATATATATGTAAAAAGTGTGCCCATCACACATGTACAGTTGATGAGTTTTATAACTGAATGTATTTTGTGTAGTCAGCACCATACAGATTAAGACACAGAATTAAAAAAAAAAACAGCCCCCAGAAGTTTCCCAGAGCCCACTTTTAAATCATTCTTCCTCCACGTTGGGATCGCTCAACCCCCCCCCCCAACCACACACTACTGACATTCTGGAAAATTCCTTGTTTTGGGTGGGGGCTTTCCTGTGCCTTGTAGGATATTTAGCCACACCTGATCTCTACCTACCAGTGTGACCATCAAAATGACAGGACCAGATAGCTGCGTCCAGCTGAGACCCCTGCCACAGTGGTAACTACTATTACGGCTTCTAGTTGCATACACCAGTCTGTCCCGCGTGTGCTTCTTACGTAAATAAACTCATACACTCTACCTCTTAGGTCTAGCTTCATTCTCTTGACATTCTATTTGTGAGAGCCATTCCTATACTTAAACGTTTCCTTGTACACTACACACATTCTTGTTGCATATAGTATTCCAGGACATGAATGAATCACAATTCATCCAACCAGATATTGACACGCATGTGAATAAATCGCCAGGTTTTGACTAATACATAGTTTAAAAACTCATTCATTTATCTTATATCTAGAATTACATGCCATACCTTGCTTCAAATACTTTGTGTTTGAAGTTAAGACAATTTGGTTCATCTGAAACAAATCACATGCTAGATATAAGTAAAATATTTTTATCGGCCGGGCATGGTGGGCACGCTTGTAATCCCCGCGCTTGGGAGGCAGAGACAGGAGGATCACACAGGTTCAAAGCCGGCCGTGCTGGCGTAAGAGACCCTGTTTCCAAATAAAATATAAAAAAATAGGTCTGGGAGTGTAGCTCGGAGGTAGAAGGGTTCCATCCCTAGTACCACTAAAAAAGAAAAATATTTTTATTGTAGTTAAAAAAAAAACCTCATTGGGGCCCCTGAGGATGGAGTAGGGTGGGAGACAAGGAGCTCAAATTTAATAGAATAAATATATATTGAACACATTATGATGTGAGACTATAAGGCCTCAATAAAGTATAATATATAATAATCCATAATTAATCCATATGTTAATTAATACATGATTGATAGGTTAATGACTATTTACATATTTGTATCTATAATCTATGACTGCCAGGCACTTGTGTGGCCCTGGGAATGTGAAGATTTACAAGACAAATCCTGTGCCTCTGAGTGACTTGCAGTTCCCTGCTATTGACCACTGGCTGGGTTTTTCTCTCCTGGGTTGGTAAGATCTCATGGCACCTGCTACTTGGGAGGTTCTCTTGGATAAGATATGGGCGTGCCAGGGAAAGGCCATAGCCTGGGCGGCTGGAGCAGCACCTGCTCTAGGTCTTGGCCAGGTGGGGGTCCTAACTTGTAGCCCACCCCACCAGAGTAAGGAAACAGGAAGGGGTATGCAGCAGATACCTTGACTCGAATAGGCAGGGTGCGAGCCACAGGGGAAAGCATGCCCTGGCCCCCAAACTCTGGTCTCAGGGCAGACTGAATGGAGTACAGGAGAGGATATAACAGACATGGCCGCCATGGTACCCAGCCAACGGAGAGAACCAAAATACCTGCTGATGTGCCAGGGTCGCTTTATATCTAAGTAAAAAGTCCATACATGCATAACACATCTGCTAGACATTCTAGCAGAATGTGAGCCTGGAGAGGAGTAGCTCTGCTAAGCTTCTGGGTATCTTTTAATAGGCTAATTTGGTCTTTAATAGATATCAAGTCAATGGAGTGGCTGCCCATTCATAAGAAGTTTCATTACCACTATTCTAAAAAGCATCTTTGTCTCTTATCTTTGCTATGCAGATGTTTAATTAACGATCTACAACTTCAGTACAATGGTAAACAGAAGCCAATGTAACTCGTATTGAATATATATATATATATATGACTGAGGTCAGGACAGTTTTGTTCATCTGAAACAAATCACATGCTACGTATAATCAAATATTTTTATCATATAGCTAATATATATATAACAAATTAATCTATTTTACTCTATATATGTATATATATACTCTATATATGTATATATACACATATATACATATACATATGTTATTGGCACATGGCAGTCTCTCATCAAAATGCAGTTCAGATTGATAAGGACGTACGTGCGCACAGCGCTTGGCGATCTTCCCCGGCTCCCTCCCCCTCCCTCCACTTCTCCACACTATGATATTGAGATTATCAGCTAAAGCTTCCAAGACACTCACTTCCCTTCCTCAGTTCTCATTTGCTCATTATTGATACGCGCTCTTTACTCTCAGTGCTATTAAATTAAGCAGACGATGTTGTGAATTTATTCTGGATTGGTCTTTTGTTTATGATTGCCGCCTCGTAATGATCCCATTGTAAATGTCAGAAAGACAACAGAGAGTTGCAGCCCCATACGGGAAGGTTGCTAAATTTTCTCTTAAGTAAACCAATAGGAACTAGAGGGATATGTTAATTTCCTATTCCCAAGGGTGTATTCCTCAGTTAATAGGTCATTGCATAAAACCAGACCTCAGTTCCAATAAAACTTAGAGGACCTTTGTAAAAACAATAAGTATTTCAACTACTTCTCCAGGCAATCCGGTAAACACCTGAGCTAATACACGAGACAAGCAACAAGCAGAGACAAACCAACTCCAGACCCAAAACGCACACCAAGTTTTAACTGTCCAGTTCGTGAGCAGGCAGAAACACACAGGCCCTTCTACGTGGTAGGTATGGGACCACTCCCCGCTCACCTACCTCCAATAAATCAATTGTAGGATGAAGCTTTGAGGTACTGAATTTCAGACCCTTCACATTTAAAGACTAACCTTTTGCCGGGCGCGGTGGCGCACGCTTGTCATCCCTGCGCTTGGGAGGCAGAGACAGGAGGATCGCGCAGGTTCGAAGCCAGCCGCGCGCGCTGGCTTAGGAGACCCTGTTTCCAAATAAAAATGGAAAAATAGGTCTGGGAGTGTAGCCCGGAGGTAGAAGGGCTTCCAGGAACCCCAGTACCACCAAAAATAAAAAACTAATCTTTTGTTTCTTGTCCAGCTGAAGTCCCACAAGAACACATTTCTCACCGTATTTATCCATCACATGCTAAAATAATCCCAAGAGAATGTACAAGACTTCTCCGTGAGCTGCTTGTGTGTTTTCATTAATCTATCTCAAAACACTTTCACTGCAAAGGATTTGTAGCAGGTTATCACATGATAACAGAAATTGTTTATTTTTTTCTGTTAAAATTATTATTTATTTAAAAACCTCAATACTATAGATAACCATCTAAATAAGTATGCTTATCACTTACAGGAAAAATGTGCATCTTTTCTGTAAATCACAATGTATAGGCCAAGCGTAGTGGCTCACTCTGGTAATCTCAGTACTTGGGAGGCTGAGATAGGAGGATGATAGGTTCAAGGCTAGCCTCGGAAACTTAGTACCTCAGCAACTTAGTAAGACCCAGCAGAGATACTAAACAGATAATTGGATATAGAATCTGTAACTAAAAGGAGATGTTGGACTGGTGATATCTATCTTATAGTCATCATTATAATATCAAATTTTTATTGCATGTTTATCTTTTTATTTACTCTTTTTCTCCTTCTTCCCCTGAAGTATAAGTTTCCAGAGGATAAAAAAAAATTAATCTGTTTTATTCTGTACTATGTCTCTAGCACTTAGGACGTAGAAAATCCCCCCAAAATATTGTTGAATGAATGGCAGGTTAGATGTTAGTTCAAGGCAGAATAAACAAGAGAGAAAAAAAAGTAGAAGCCATAAGGACTATTGAAGAATGATGTGGTACAAACATTGAAACTGTGGACTACAGAAGTCAAAGAAACAGCCTCGAAAAAGATTGTACGTGATTAGATCCCCCAAATGTGTAAGCTAGAGGTAAGAAAGGTCAGAGAGGTATCAGGGTTGGGGGAACTGCTGGACATGACAGAGGAACCTTTGTACTCAATAAAAGCCCTTTTTATTTTATTTTATTTTATTTTATTTTATTTTATTTTATTATTATTGTGGGTCTGGGGATGGAACTTAGGAGCTATCTACCTCTGAGCTACACCCCCAGCTTATTTTTTTTATTCTTTATTTTGAAACAGGTTCTCACTGAGTTGCAAAGGGCCACACTAAGTAGCTGAGGCTGGCTTCGAACCTGCACAATCCTCCTGTCTCAGCCTCCCAAATGCTGGGATTATATACGTGCGCCACCACGCCCAGTTCCTTTTTAAATTTTGAAAGAGGGTCTTGCTAAGTTGCTGAGGGGCTCACCAAGTCTCTGAGGCTGTCCTGGAACTTGAGATCCTCCTGTCTCAGCCTTCTAAGTGCCAGGATTACAGGCACAAGCCACCATGCCTGGTGAGATTCTGTTTTATTTTAAAATGGCTACGGGACCTTTGATTAACTATGAATGATCTGAAAGCCATCTGCTGAGTAGGCTTTCATAGCAGGTCAGAGAAACAGTTTCGCCCACGAAGCAAACTTTGAAGAGACCATGGAAAACTGGCCTGTGGTTCTGCCCAGGCGGTACTTTGGAGACTCAGCCTTGGATCTGCATGCCAGCTGCACTTTACCCTTTAATAATGTTCCCACTGAGCCCTTTGTCTGATGCCACGTGGCATAATGAGATTATCTCCCCAGAGCTAATCCTCTCAGAAATCTTGACAACCCACTGAGACAACACTGCTCCTGTAGTTCAGCTCAACTGTGTCTGGGCTCAGACTGTGCAGTTGTTCAAAATGGCCCACCTGTAGAAGAGAGATGAGAGTTCCACTTCCCTTTGGACAGACAACGACAGAAGAAGGAGCCCCCATTCCGGGCCTCATGGCAGCTGCAACGGTAACAGATATGTTTGTATCCTGGGCACATCGAGTTAGGACAAAGGCTGGCTCAGCCCTGTGGTACATCTTACATCATCACCATGCCCAAGGAGGTTGCGAACACAGAGATCCTGGGAAACACAGGGGGTTCTTGGCCCAATGGGGAACCGCACAGACAGAGACACAAACAGAATGAATTTTGTTATGTAGCAGGCACTACTCCTGGGATGACTGTGGAGACAGAACAGAAGAAGAACCTGAGTGAGCTTCTAATCCTGCCTTTCCTGGAATCTTCTCTTTTGGCCCAACTTACAGCTCATGTACCAGCCACACTAGGATTTCCTAGAGCCGGGCATAGGAAGTCTTCCTTCAAGACTGTCCCCAAGTACCCTGCCCGCTCTGCCAGTCTCCCTGATGTGCTCTTTTTCACCTAAGTCTGGCCAAGGGAAATGATGCTCTGAACCTCCAACACTTGAGACACAACTCATTAAGTGTTTTTCTTCCTGTGTGGTCTCTCCTCGTGTATTAACAGGTCCATGTGGGGAAGAATAGCCTCTTGTTTTGTTTTATTTTTCTTTTACTGGATTTCTGATTTATTAGATGTGGTTAGGATATTATTAGCTTACTCTGGTGGCTTAGAGGTTAAAAGATATTATGAATGAGGAGGCCCTAGTTGTATAGCAAGGCATCGTGAAAAAGCATCATATTAGCAGATTGCTGACAGGCTAGTTATGAGTGGAAACCAGCAACTAGATGGTAGATATCTGTCTGGGTAGGCTGCTTCTAAGTTGCTCTAGTCCTTTGATGCTAAAGGGTGGAATCTCTTCCTCAGTGCTGGGACACCTAAGCTACTTCCTCATCCACCTTCATTAGCTTTTCTGTTGCTCATCTTGGACCCATGATACCCCCACTGAGGCTATAGAGAACCTGGAATCATGGGTCAAGCTCTTGGACCAAGCATACCCTAGCAGTTCAGGAGCGTCTTCAGCAACTTTAGGCTTGACTAATGTAGAGAGCCAACTCCAGAAACCATGAAACCAACTAAAGAAAATTGTCCTTACAATTCTGCTTCTCTAGAACCACTCTTGATTCCAAACTCTGAATTACTCACAGTTTTCTAGAGGAACATAGCCAACAGAATAGGTATACAAGTGACTATAAGAGGGGAGTTATTAGATTGACTTATCTGTTCAGAAGCTGAGTGTCCCCGCAGGCTGGAGAGCTGGAAGAACCAAGGAGCTCAGGCCTCGGGGCAAGAGGAGCCAGTGATGCAGACCTGGTCCAAGACTGATGAAGGTCTAGAAACTCCCTGGAGAGCTGCTGGAAGTGTGAAGGAGCTCGAGTTGGCTTGGGCAATAGCAGCAGTGATAGACACACCTGCTCACGAAGAATCGAGGTTGCAGGTGCCTGGCTTCCTCCTCCTTCTACCTGCTCGTGCCCCCAGGTCCTCAGCCTATTGGAGAGTGCCGCCCATATTCAGAGGGGGCTCCCCCTTGATTGGCTGCCCCACTCTCATCATCTCTCACTGCTAGACATTGCTCAATCCAGTCAAGTTGCATATATTTTAAGCGTTGCTTGTTCTTGCTATAGTTTAAACCTTTTCTTTTGTAAATATATTTCTTCTTCTGTTCCATCTTTCTGACATAGAGAATATGACTGAATTTTATGTTGATTGTTTCCAGCAATTATATTAGGTTCTCTTGCTGGTTGGAAGAGTTTCTTTATTTGATTCTGTTGAGTATCTAGGAACAAAGTCATATCCAAAAATAGAGTTTACTCTGTTTAGAACAGTAATTATATTTCATATCTCTATTTCTTGTGTTTTTGCAGTAACAAGGGTCTGTAGATTAATCTGGAGCCTAGATAACAGAGCCAGCCCTTTATCTTATTCCCTCATCTCCACGCCCCCACCCCATGGTACATGGATTTAACTCAGGAGCATTCTATTTCTGAACTCCACCCCCCAACACTCCAATTTTACTTTTAATTTTGAAACAGAGTCTAAGTTGCAGAGGGCCTCGCTAAGCTGCGGAGGCTGGCTCCAACCTGTGATCCTCCTGTCTCTGCCTCCTAAGTGCTGGGATGTACCACTGTGTTCAGTTTTCCTTCACTTTTTTGCATGCTATTTGCCCTGGACTGTTGAAGGTAACTTTCTTAAGTAAAAGCAATGTCCTTGCACCTCCCTTTTCAAAGGTAACTTTTCTCTTTGCAGTTGAGAAGGAGTTTGTAGGTGGAAGTGAAAATAATCTCAGACTATATGGATATTCTGTTTCCCAAGAAATGATTACCTAATGGTGTTGGAATTCACTGACACCTCGTGCCTACATCAGTGATCATACTGGAGTTATAAACTCATGGTTCCCCCAGTTCTGTTCATTTTCCTACCTCTATTGCCAAGCATTCTTCCCTAGAGGGCAGGGTTTCCCCCTTACATCTCTAATGTAGAATATCACCATGAACTCATGGATTCTTTTCTGATTCAGTGTGTTCTTGAAAGACCCTCGCAGAGGGGAGACCCTCAATCAAGCCTTGGGATAAGCGACGCCAAGTACACACGAGAGACTTATGTCCTTGATGCAAAAAGCAAAAGGTTTATTAAGGAGCCAGTGCACTGGGGCCGACTTGTATAGGAGTTCGGCCCCGAGCAACTGAAATTGAGGGTATTTATAGGGAAAAGACCACTAGTTAAGGGGAGTTTTGGGCCAGATTACATATGTTTGCAAAATATTACAGAATCATTTGAAAAGTACATTCTGTAGTCACATGTTAGATAAGATACTAGGTGTAGTCAGCAAGTTTCCGGCACAGGACGCTCTGACTCGGTCAGTATAGATAAGATGCTAGATAGGTTCCTGGAACAGGGTGGGCTTATTACATATTTCTCATTCTTGAGCCTCTATTTCTTAAGCTGCAGCAAAAAATATATTTTTCTTTTAACTATTAGCTGACTGCTAGGGGCTTGTAATTTTTTCTTTTAAAATGGAGCCTTTCATTCTCATTTAGTATCGCCACTACTCTGTCTGATGCCCTATTGGACCTGTCGTTCCCCTTTGAGCAACTTTCGTGTCCTTTTATAACTTCTCTGTCTGTCTTCTAACACTTTCTCACTTATTTTCTAGCACAACCAGATGTGTAGAGCTTATCTTAGGTTCTCCCAACTTCATCCATGCAGTTGGTCATTCTCCAGGAACCTACAGTTTCTGTGATTAGAAAATGGTGTTTAGAAACCAAGATCTGGGCGTTTGGGTATGCTGACTGCCCCTGCTGGGCCATGGCTTTGGACTCTCAGTGGGCAGAGATGAGACATATGTATGTACCTGTAGATATGTAGATGTTTTGGCCATCTGTCTACTATCCATCTCTCTATCCATCTATCTAGCACCTAATACTTCTAGACCACGGACTATGGCTTCATGTGATCATTTCAACTCCAGTCGAATGCTACAGATTTTATTTTAGCTTTTTCTTCCTCAATATATTTACTGATTTGTTCAAACTTCTTAGAATGTATTAAAAGACGTTTTAGAGTAGCTTACATATACCACGGAGTGGGGGGGTCAGGGCAAACTCTCTACCTACTAGAGTTCAAAATTTGTTCACAGTTCTTTTTCAGCTGAGTTGGTAGGCATATGGTCGATATACTATGTTAATGGTGGTGTCCTCCTGGAATCCCGGTGCCTGGGAGGCCGAGACAGGAAGATTGCAGGTTAGCGGTCAGTCTCAACAATTTAGCAAGGCATTCAGCAACTTAGCGAAATCCCGTTTCCAAATAAAAACGAAAATAAGGCTAGGGGTGTAGCTCAGAGGTAGAATGGCCCTGGATTCAATCCCTAGTACCACAAAAAGAAAAAAAAATGCCATATCAAAAAGTTACTTGGAAGCCAGGTGTGGTGGTACGTGCTTGTAATCCCAGCATTTGGGAGGCTGAGGCTGGAAGATGGCGGTTCACAGGCAGCCTCAGCTACTTAGTGAGACCCTGTTTAAAAAAATAGAATAAAAATAGGGCAGGGGCTGTAGCTCGGAGGTTGTATGCCCCTGGGTTCCATCCCCAGACCCCCCCCCAAAAAAAAAAGTTACTTTACTTGGAGCCAGGCATGGATGGTGTCTCACACTTGTAATCTCAGTTCTTGGGAGGCGGAGACCGAAGGATCATAAATTAGCAGCCAGGAGCAGCAATTTAGTAATCCTCTGCAACTTAGTGAGATCCTATTTCAAAATCAAAATTAAAATAGAGCTAGGGGTGTAGCTCAGAGGTAGAAGATGGAATCAATCCCCAGTACCACACAAAATAGCTACTTGGATGAACTCTTAGCACTTTCTCTTCATGTGTTATTTTATTCACGTGAAATATAGTTAGATATATTTGCTTCTGTTTGTGTTCTATTTGAGGATTTCCCTTCTCAACCTCGATGATCTTTACATGTTATTTTTATTTATTTGAAACACAAATATGATTCCGAAGTGTAAATGATATAAAGCTAAGTCGTCATCGATGTGTCACCTCATGTCCCGACTCCTCTGTGGCACTCCCATCCATATCCTTGAGGCAGCAAATTGTGTTGGCTTTTGCTTTAACCGTCCTGTGTTTCCCTTAACAAAAAGAAGTAGACACATATGCAGTGTCTTATTTCATTCTCTCTTACAAAAAGGATAGCATACTGTATAGACTCTTTTGTTTCATTTGCTTTATTCACGTTAAATAGAACAAATGGCCATATTATTAGTAGTATTTCCATTTTAAAGTGAAAAAAAAATATGGGCTTAAAAAAATTAAGTAACTTTTCTTGGCTCACAAAGCCAAGTGGGAGTTCCAGGAACGTAGACTTGCATGCTAATACTTTATTTTCTCTCTTCTAATCTCTTATTTTTTTGGTCATTATCCAATGAGAGCTGACAGGCAACAATATTTACATTTTTTATTTTCTGGAAACATGAATGCTTCCCAGGACGTCTATCCCAGCTTAGTATGGAGACGTTAATGGTATGTTTAATGGGAATCTGGAAGAGCTCTAATATTTCCTGTTGTGGTAAAGCTTACATCTTCAAATTTATTTTTTGAGAACTGAAAAAAACTCTGCACGATTATTTGCTTCCTTCACATCCCACTCTCCTTCTGTTTATTCTACTTTAGGCTTCTCAGCTGAGAGGCATATTGCCTCTAAAATCTTTACAATTTAATGTATAAGAGAGTTAACATTTCTACCAAAATTATGGCAACCAAAGATACTCGCACAGTTTCCTTTTTTCAAGGAAACTATTTTCTAGCTATTAAAAAAATTATATTTTGGTCAAATCTACAGAAAGGTATGCATGTGGCAACATTTTATTGTCCCAACAATATAAATTCATTCAAAATACCTATCAATCACAGAAATAGTTTGAAAGAGGAAAGTAACCCGTCCACTTCAGAGTGCACGACCCACTTCTCACCATGATGGTCAATTTTTCTACCATATATTCCTTTAGATAATAACTTCCTTTCTTCCCTGTTTAGCCCTCCACGTCCTTAAGAAAGCGACATGAAGCTGACTGTAAAGATAAAGTTTATCTCCGGAGCCAAAATCTTGATATCAGACACACCTGGGTCATCCCTTTTGTGGGCAAACAGGAAAAAAAATGCACGTGAAAAGGGTTAGCAAAGGCAAGAGACCAATTTGAGGCATCAGAACAAATGAACCCGACTTTCCCTAAGCTGCATCTTCAATTCATACGCTCGGCAATCTTCAAGGTGGATGTCACGTACAAGTTAAGTGCATCTAGGTCATAAAAACCGCCTTGGAGGGCAGAATGTGATCACTGAATTTTAAAATACAATGAATTTTTTGGCATAATATTGCACATTTAGGCTCTTGGATGATGATATCATAGCACCTATACATGGAAGTATTTTTCCCTCTATCTTTCAAATAGTTTCTTTAGACCTATTTTTCTTCTTCTTGTCTAATTGCATTTGGTAATAGTTATATTGCATATATTAGTTATATAAGCATAGTGAAAATAAGGGTTCTTACAGTGTTAGTGTCTATAATTTTCTGTTCCAATTTATAAGTCAAGTTGCTCTAAGGTTTGTGGCCAGCCTCAGCTACTTAGTGAAGCCCTCTCCAACTCAATGAGACCCTGTTTCATAATAAAAAAAAAAAAAAATAGTGTTGGAGCTGTAGCTTGGAGGTAGAATGCCCCTAGGTTAAACCCCCAGTTCTGAAAAAAAAAAAAGAGGAAGTCCTGTGTGGGCCTGGATGTTGGCAGGTATTAATAAACAAAGAGTGAAGGTTGCTCTGAACGAGGGAGAGGGGATAGGACTTGCTGTGGGAATCCTGAAAAAAAAGGAGAAAGTTAGCTGGGAAGCTGGGTTGAGAAACAGCCAGCCAGAGGGCTGTGCTGAATTTCTGCCCTTGATACCGTCGTGGGTTCCATCCACGCGTGCCGGCACCTTCTCACTTCGGCCTGTCCCATATTCGCCGCCACTGCACCCCGCCTCTCTGTCTTTAATCACGGTGACTTTCCACACCACGTGACCAGCCTTTGGAAGATATCCACTGACCTTTTATCCTTGCAGAAAATCACAGCTATGGAAACTGTTGTACGGTTTCCTCCTTTTAAAAAAAATCTATCTTCTAGTGGTCAGAAAAATTGTAATTTGGCTCTGTCTACAGAAAAGTACACACGTCGCTGCATTGTACTTGGCCGATATAAATAGGAATCTGCGCAGGAAAGCGGAGTGTGATTTGTAAATGTCAGGTCTTTGAGAATGCCCTTGACCTTTGTCAAGGACATTTGCCTTGCTCTTCTGTCCTCACATGTATAAATGTGAACAGTATCTGCCATAAGTAGAAATGTTTTGTGCTTTTCAAAGCTCTATCACCACAGTAACGTAATGTTCCTAACAAACCTTTATGGGAGGGAAAATGTAGAAAAATACCATTATTTTTCAAATGGAAAAGAAATCAGTAGAAGGTTTAGAGCCAAGGCTTTAGGATCAGCCAGTCTCTGGCTCCAGTTTTGATGTGAAGGTTTTCTTGCATCTCAGATAAGTGTGATGTACACACATGGGGGCAGAGTATGTTCCTTGGAACAATTTGGCCAATTGGCTGTGAGCTTTGAATCAGCCTCCTTAGAATGCGGTCATCCCTTCGCCCACTTAAGCATTCCTTGAGCTCCTACTATGTGCAAAGCTTTGTAAGCAGTTCTGAGGAGCTCTCTTGAGGAACGAGGGCACAGACTAAACTCAGGAGCTTAACTTCGTTAGGGAGATGGACGATAAATAAGTTAACACACTAAACTACCCTGTGGTGTGACAAGTGCTCTGAGACAGAGCGACCCCAAAGAAAAGGAGCTGCTTTGGATTTTCATGTGGGAGAGGTTTCATCTTTGTTTCTGCTGCAGAAGCAAACTCTGACCTTGAACAGGGCTTGGTTTACTTGGGAGACGGAGAAGGCCTGGTTGGGGAGCGGGAACAGGAGACAGGGGAGGAGAAAAGCAGACCAGCAAGGTTGGGCTGTGAGGCAAGTATACCATCAAGGGTCTCTTGATGGTCAGTCCCACGGGAAAATCTGGAGCCGATGAATAACCCAGAACTCAGATGTTTTCCTCTAGAAGGCAAAGAGCCCCTCAGATGTGTGGCTCCTTCTAGGCTATGAGCCAAAATAAGGGAATTAGATATGTAGTTGCTCTGGAGGAGGTGGGACCTCGTTGTAGTTGTAGCCGTTGCTTTCCACGCAATAGCTATTTGAACTTCTGGAATTCTCGCACATCTGTTTTCGGGAAGAGCTTCATGAGAGGGCACTTGAAAGTAGACCTTTTTCCTTCTAAGTTATTTGAGTTAATATTTATATATGATTTACATTGCATATTTATGAATTTGTTGCTCATTGAAATTTTGAAGTTAGTAACCAAGTAACCAAACAAATTTAAACCCATGAACCAAATAAATAACTCTCAGACCAAAATTAGAGACTCAAATCTATATATTGAAATGAAGATTTTTTTTTTGCAGTACTGAGGATGGAACCTACCTCCAAGCTACACCTCCAGCCCTATTTTTTTTATTCTTTACTTTGAAACAGGGTCTCACTGAGTTGCAAAGGACCTCATGAAGTAGCTAAGGCTGTCTACAAACTGCGATCCTCCTGTCTCAGCCTCCCGAATGCTGGGATTCCGAGCATGTGCCACCATGCCCAGCTTGAAATGAAGTTTTGATCAGAGTCCTAAACACATAGCAAGTGCGTGTAGTCGGGAAGTAATCATGGCGAATTGGTCATGGGATCATCAATGGCTCCTGAGAGCAGAGGTGTCTAACTGGGCAGAAGGGTGGGAGGGAGACAGCACATGAGGTAGAAGTACTGTTGTGGTTTGTATCTGGTATGTCCCCCCAAACTCATGGTTCCTCATGACCCATGGTTCAGAGGTGGGGCTTTTAGGCAATGATTGAATTACAGAGGCTCTCATCTTATCAGATTAATGAATTAATTCATTTGATGATTGATATTCAGTTGATAGGTGAATGAGCTACCTGGGCTTATCTTGTCTCTGATCTTTCTCTCTCTCTCTCTCTCTCTCTCTCTCTCTCTCTCTCTCTCTCTCTCTCTCTCTTTCTCTCTCTCTGCTTCCCAGATGCCATGAGCTAACCAGCTTTCCACAACTATGCTCTGCGGCCATGATGTTTCTGTCTTGGAGCCAGTAGAGGGACCATGGACTGAGCCCTCCGAAACAATCTTGATTCAATCCTTGCTCCCTTTAAAATGATAGTAATATCATTTTTGCAATTTTTTTTTTGCTTGTGAATATTGCATTGCAATGCTAACTTTAAATGGAGTTTTAGTTTAACTAGAGGATGATGTTTTAGAATATACTTGAAGAATCCCACTTTTGTGTGCCATGATAATGCCATAGTGATGTCTATTTACAGGCTACTGGCTTTGTGAAATGATCGTCTATTCCCAAGTTCTTTTGCTTTTATTCCTAATAACCAAATAACC
Organism: Muscardinus avellanarius; assembly: GCF_963383645.1. Lineage (NCBI taxonomy): Eukaryota > Metazoa > Chordata > Mammalia > Rodentia > Gliridae > Muscardinus > Muscardinus avellanarius. The sequence continues at coordinate 4,555,827 of NC_137804.1, read as the reverse complement.
TCCACTACAAAAAATGCTGTTTCTGAATGTGGCGGTGAGTATCTTGAGGAATGATCCATGTCCTCTTTTTTTACTTCTGTGCAGGGTATCGCCTCTTGCTTTAGAGTCACCAAGTGGGTCTTTCTTTGGACCAAAAAGAGTTCGAGAATAACTAAAACTTCTGTGCAGTTTCATCTATTTTGGAGAAAACCATCTGTCTTTATTTTATTTCTGCAGAATTGCAATTGCATTAAGACACTTCTGCAGCCACAGAGATCAGAATCGTGAGGTCCTGATGGTTGTCCTTTTCAACAAATATAGTCCCGACGGGCCGGGATTGAGAGGTATTCATGAAAGGGAAAGGGCAGGAAAGGTCATATCAGTAACAAACTCAGGGGCTCCCGCGTGTACCTGGAGTCTGGGGACACACAGATGAGTGGGTCAGGGTCCCAACCCTCAAGGAGCTCGATGTGGAGACAGACACAATAAAACATATTGATGACATGGTTAAGTGCAGAGGCATAAATATAGAGAGGTGGGAAAGCCCACCAAGGGCCCCGGGCAGCCAGGAAGATGGGCCACAGAAGAACATTAACTGATGTGCAGGTGCCCTGCTAGATGTGCACACAGGGAAGATGCTCCTTGGTTCTGCAAAGTTCCTCCAGGAGATGCCACTGGTCCCAGGTTCCCTTCCTCTGGCTCACCATTCAGAAGTTCTGAGTGCTGGACAGTTCCCCGTTGTCCAGAGACCTGCTCCTTTCGTCCACTTGATAGCACCGTAAAAAGACCACTGTTCTAACGCCACCTGGAGAGAGGACCTGGGGGAGAGTACATACGCAGAAGACATGCCTCCTCTGAAGAATCAGGGAGGCCCTCAACCTGCCTTAGAAATTAAATGCAAAAATGATTAAACTTCCAAGTGTGATCACTGGGGCCTTTAGGTCTTGAAATTTACATTCACGATAATAAAAATTGCTGGAGGAAATTGAATTTGCTTGTTTGGTTTAACAGCTTCTTCTCGTCCTCCTCCTCCTCGTGTGTGTGTGTGTGTGTGTGTGTGTGTGTGTGTGTGTGTGTGTTACTGAGAATTGAACCCAGGGACATTTGCTGCACCCCAGCACTTTTTAAAATGTTTAGTTTTAAAAGAGGAGGATCTCACTAAGTTTCAGAGAGCCTCCTTAAGTTGCCAAGGCTGGCCACAAACCTGAGATCTTCCTATCTCAGCCTCCCAAGTAATGGGATTACAGGTATGTACCACACGTCCAGCCTAACTTATTTTTTAAATGTTTATTTTTTTATTTTTTATTTTTGGTGGTACTGGGGTTCCTGGAAGCCCTTCTACCTCCGGGCTACACTCCCAGACCTATTTTATATTTTTTTTTTACTTGGAAACAGGGTCTCTTAAGCCAGCGCAGCTGGCTTTGAATCTGTGCAATCCTCCTGTCTCCGCCTCCCAAGCGTGGGGATTACAAGCGTGCGCCACCACGCCTGGCGTGTTTAATTTTTAATTAAATAAAAAGCACCTATGTTTATGGCATCCTTTGGCTTTGACTTCAACCCAAGAGGCCATAGATAAACTCAGTGGGTTCACATCTTGGTTCATACAGTGTCCAAAAGCTCAGCCAGGGGATAAGATTAGAGAAAGATTTCTTACCTGGGGCAGCTAAGGAGAGCACAACGGTTCCTTGGTAAAGTGATGTGCCTGGAACAGAGCATGGGGATTTTACTCAGGGAAATTACACATAGTCACATAGAAAAGCACCAGTAAAGACAATCACATTTCTCCTCTGTTTTTTCTTCTTTTCAGTGCTGAGGATTGAATCCAGGGGCCATCTACTTCCGAGATATACCCCCAGCCTGATTTTATTTTTCTATTTGGAAACAGGGTCTCACTAAGTTGCTAACGTCCTCACGAAGTTGCTGAGGCTGACTTTGAACCTGTGATCCTCCTGTCTCAGCCTCCTAAGCACCAGGATTATTAAGTGTGTGCCACCATACCCTGTGGACAAGCACATTTCTGAGCACACTTAGTTTATGGTCCCAGGTATGAAAAGGAAACTTGGCAGGCACAAACGCCTCTGGACATGTTCAACTCTGTATTTTAATGAGTCAAATTTCCTCTCATTTATTCTCAAAGTCCTGCCAACTGGACAGTTGGGGCTGGGGACCTTGAACAAGGCAGGGGGTGGTATAACCTTGGGTGCAATTGGGCAAGGGGGCACTGAATAAAAACACACCTGGAAGTGCCCAGGAAGGTGCTGAGTAACTTTTTTTTTCTTTTGGGGATAAGGAAGCCAATAATTTTGGGCTTCTATGCTAGATTATCTAAAAGTGACTCTTTGACTTGGGCCAATTCTTCATAATTTTCTCCAAAGAATCTTAGCTTGGCACAAAAAGGAAGAATGCGGTTGAGGGTGCAGTAGCTGTCTTTTAAAGGAATGCAGCCCTCACCCCCGTACGTGCCAGGGTTGGCTTCTGAGTGTGCCCGCCACAACCAGCCCTGAATCCCACCTAGACCAAAGCCTGAGGTCTGTGGCTGGACTCAGGGCAGACAGGAATTTTGCCTTGTCAGGAACAGGCTTGCACCTAGGCAGGCAACATGGAGGGCTGCGAACCTGCGGGAAGAGCCTCCACTCTGCGCGCAGGCCCCGGGGAGGCCACTTGGAAGGCGTCTTGGCTGAAGTGTTTTTGTGCGCATTAGTGTTCATTAAGAAGAGGGGAGCGGAGCAATTAATGTTGTCTTGATTAATGATGCGAAATTAGCTTTGTCATCTCCAATGCAGCCTCCTTCTTGCCAGGGGGAGAGAATTTGGACCTGACTTCCTGCAGCCCACCTTGGGACTTGGGTACGGTGCTGCAAACCAGCCGAGGCTGCCTCTCAGGGCTGCCTTTGGCAAAGTCAGGCATGACCAGCTTGGAACACGAAGGAGCGTGAGAGGCTAGATTTTACGTGCAGGTGTGTGGCACTGGGAACTGAACCCAGGGGCAGTGCACCTCTGAGCTACACCCCCCGTTCTAGTTTATATTTTTATTTTTGAAGTGGGGTCTCACTAAGTTGCTGAAGACCTCGTTAAATTGCTGAGGCTGGATTCAAACCTGCAATCCTCCTGTCTCAGCCTCCCAAATACTGGGATGACAGGCGTGCATCACCACACTGAGCTCTAAGATGTACATTTTTTAAGGGCATGGATCCTATAGTCCATGTGCAAGTTCTGGCCCGAATATGGCCATGCCTCAGTTTACACTGATGTAAAAAAAGAAATGATTATATCACTATTCTCAAAGTTGCTCCGATCAATGGTCCTCAAAGTGAAATCGCCAGGCAAGCAGTGTCGCGTCGCTCGGTGACTTGTTAGAAATGCAAAATTGTGGTTTCCGTCCCAGATCCTCAAATGCACACATGGAGCGTGTCCCAGAAACCAGTGCTGCCAACCTTTTAGGGCCTTCTCTGCATGCTAATGTAGGAAGCCATTGTTCATGCGCCCTGGCTGTTCATTGCAATCACCTGGAGAGCTTTAAACATATCCGATGCTGCGTTCCAGCCCTGAGAGACTGTAGCATAACTGATGGAGGGTGGGCCCCAGGGTTCGTATGTCTGAAGCTCTCCAATTAATTGTAATTCCAAGGTTGAGAACTAGTATTCTGAAGGTGAGGCAGTAGCATGCATAGTGCATAACATGTAGTAATTTCTCAAATGTTATGTATTATTTAGTTATTGTTAATGACGGAGATGAATAGCTGGTGTCCCTTAGGTAGCTGTACTTGTCAGATCCTCTTTACCTCTACAGGGGCCTGCACCAGGCCCAGCTGCCTGTCTATTGGGTCGCAGGGTGGAAACAAGTACTGGTTTTGGAGTTGCTCAGAACTTGGTGTGGGTTTGAGCTTTCTTTCTGACTTGCTAAAGGGCAGGTGACCTTTCCGAAGGTGACTTAGCCTAACTTCTCCAAATTTGGGAATGTCGTCTCTAAATTAAGATGACATAATTTTCAGGGCTGTGCAGTAGAAAGCATTCCAGTTCACTTCATTTCTTCTTTCTCTCCCTTTCCTCCTCTTCTTCCTTCTCTTATACTTCCCTTCCTCTCTTCCTGGTGTTCTATAACAGGAGACAATCACAGGTGCATGTCACACGTCCTTTAATCTTTTCCCTGGATTCCTGGGAATGTTCCTATGCCAGAAAGCCAGGCTGCACACATCGGAATTTCCAAGACCCTTGGTCCTCCTCCATTAGAGCCTTCCTCAGAACCAGCCTTCAGGCCACACAGCCAGGCTACTGAATCCTCCGAGCCTGGCTCTGGCCCAGCTCATTGTTTTTGCAGAAAAGAACTTCACAAGCCCAAGCCATTCCTGCAGAAGAAGAACGTGCGGTCGTATTTCCATATTGTCTTCCTTTGTTCCACCAAACAGCCAACTCACATTATGGGAAAGAGAGAGAGGTGGCCATTTTTTCTACGGTTTCCCTAATGTCCCAAGGCAGACAGAGGTAGCTTCGCTTATAGATCAGAGAGATGTGGGGCCCGTTTTCCTACGAGGCTAAGATTCATACCCCAAGGGCACTGTTAGTCAATTCTGTGGTTTGGAAAAAAGGTTCATGTGCTGAACATTTGGAACCCAGTGTAATGTCATTGAAAGGTAGGGAAACTTTTAAGAGTGGGACCTAGTGGGAGGTGATTGGTTATGACCACCCTTGGAGGGGACTAGTGCCGTTCTCTTGGGAGTGAGTTAAGTCTCATGGGATTGGATTAGTTACCAGAAAGCAGTCTGTTACAAAGTGAGACCACTCCGGGTGCGTGGTCTCTTTGCAGATACCCACTTCCCCTTCGTCTTCTCCGTCATTTTCTGATGCAGTGGGACGAAGGCGCTTGCCAGAATCATAAGCCAAATAAACCTCGTTTCTTTGTACATTTTCCCAGCCTCAGGAAATTATGTAATAGCAATGCAAAATAGACTGAGATGCTTTTTCTTTATGAAGTTTTCAATGACGACCTCCTTCCTCTGGCTCAGTGGTACATTTTTAAACAAACAAGAGAAGAGGACACGTACCACACAGAGCCATGATTTCCAAATTAGAAAATAATAGAAAGCAAGGAAGGATGGGTAAGAAGTAAACTGGGCAAATAAATGCAATGTGCTCTGTAGTGCTCTAATTTGACTAGAGGAACGTGGTGGGGGTGGAGGGATAAAGAATCAAAGATAGCAGTCAGCCAGGCAGGGTGGCGCACGCCTATAATCCCAAGACTTGGGAGGCAGAGACAAGAGGATCACAGGTTCGAGCTCAGCCTCAGCAACTTAGCAAGGCCTTCAGCAACTTAGTGAGACCCTGTTTCCAAATAAAAAATAAAATAGAATGGGGGAGGGGGTAGCCGGGAGGTAGAATGCCCCCTGATTTTAGTAACTGGTAATAAAAATAATTTAAAAAGGCAACAGTAACTGCCACTTCCTGAGAGAGGAGAGAATAGAGTACACTCACTTTTTAATTTTTTAATGCTCCTTTCTCAAATCTGGTTTCTGAATTAGTATTGAGCCCTATGCATAAAACCTGGGGCTTTGAAGAGTACGGGATAGAGTCCTTCTGCATACTCCCTGGGGCCTTGCCATTTTAATGCATGCTGGCCAGCTTCCAGCTGCCAACACCTGCATCTCTGGCAGCTAGGGTCTTCTGCCTCTGTGCAGAGCAGTTGGAAAATGTACATCAGGAATTAACATAACACTCTTTCTTGCCAGAAGACGGCGACCCCAGGTGGGATAACTTGATGACTTCCTCGCTGGTTTCCAGAGTTCCCCAGCGGGCTTGGGCTCCAATGAATTACCCATGACACTCATTTGCTTAATGGCAGACCTGTTCTTGGCTGTGTGCCTGCCCTGCCTCTTCCCCTCTCCTCACTAGGCATGTCCTTTGAGCATTTCCAAAGTGAACAACTTGCCTCGCATCCTTGGTCCTTGATCTGCTTCTGGGGAACCTGAACTAAGATGCAGGGGATGTCAAGGCTGGTGTGTGATCATCAACTTCCGAGGGCCAGGGTGGGTCCAGCTCTGCGGAACTCATCACAACCGAAGTCCTAAGGCTGGGGCTGCTGAAGGAGAAGCCTGCTCTTTGGAGCCTTAGAAAGAGTTCATTTTCTTTTCATCTACAATCTTCCAATGCAGGCAAAACAAATGGAGCTCTTAAAACAGGCATGCTTTTACAGTGGAGATAAATTTATTACTACCTATTGAATTAGGAGGGAAGCTGACTGCCTGCCCTGTTTCTCTCAAACCTCTGTTCTGATGAATGATTCATGTCTCCAGCGTCCTCCCCTAGGGAGGGTATGATTAACAATGTCTTAGCTAGAGCCACAGCTTCGGAAATTCTAGTTCAGGGAAGGCTAAGTCGGAGAGCGATGTTGTCAAAGTTCAATCACTCAGTTGCAAGGAGCTTTTTGGAAAAAGAGATGGGAATGGTTGCAGAAATTTTATGGTGCCTGATTGTGGGAGAAGCGGGAGCCACAAGGCTCTAGAGGAGGGAGCCTGGGGTCAGACAGTAAATCCTAAGTAGATGTCCACTATTTAGTGAACAAGTCAGAGCTTGCTGGGGAATCGGATAAGAGGAGCAAGGCTTGTTCGGTTACCAAATGGAACTGTCAGGAGGAAAAAGAAGCTAACCCTTTCAGGCTACGACCACCATACTCCCTCAGTCTGTGTGGCCCGGGGCTACAGTTGGCCAGCCGTTGGGAAGAACTGGACGGGGAGTGGAGAAGAATGAGACAAGCTGGAGCCGCATCCGCCCATCCTTTAATCAGACCCCAAACCCATCAGAGCATAGGGCTGTTGCTTCACTTCTGTCCTCCACGATTGGTGTAGGTTTCCGGTTTGGCTGGCCCTATCTGGAACCACCCAGGAACGGGGGTCTGGGTACCCCAGCTCTAGCTTAATGGAGTTGATGAGAGGCAGAATTTGTCATGCCGACCACACACCCCAGGCTCGGACCAAGGTTCGCACTGACTGTTTTTGATGGTTTGTTTTTGTATATTCCTACCTATCATCAAAAACGGGGTGCAATTTATTGGGGTTTGGGGCTTATCTTCCCTATGTGCTATGTGATTCAAGATGAATTTGCAAGAACAGTGGTTCTTGATGAGGAGTGATTTTCCCCACCAGGGGACATGTGTGGAAACATTTGTGATTGACACCAGGTGGGGTAGGAAGAGGCCAGAGATGCTGCTACGTCTACAGCACATAGGAAACATCCTTCTTTTTTTGTCTTTATTTTATTTTTATTATTTTTTATACACTTTTATTGGTGCATTGTAGTCATACATCTCAATGGGATAATAAAACTTGTGGAGATATACATGCACACATCACCAGAAACATCCTTCTCACAGTAAACCGCCCTCCCTAGCATGTAAATAATGCCATTGTTCAGAATCCTGCACTACAAGTAGAAGCCTTCTACTAATTTATTTGACTCCTTTATTTGCTTAACCTAGCACATTTAGAAGCACTAAAAGAGAATAATAAGGCATCCATTAATAGCCACAGGTTTTTATTTATTTCCTTTACCATAAGAAGAAGGAAGACGTCAAGCTCAACCTGTGTGTGTGTGTGTGTGTGTGTGTGTGTGTGTGTGTGTGTGTTACTGGGGATTGAACACAAGGGAGATTTTACCACTGAGCTACATTCCCAGTCCTTTTTGCTTTTATTTTATTTTTTTAAATTTTGAAATGGGGTCTTGCTAAGTTACCACACACTGACCTCAAACCTGTAATTCTCCTGTCTCAGTCTCCTAAAAACTGGGATTGCAGGCATATACCACCAATGCTTGGCTTCAAACCTAAACTTTTTTTATTTTTTGCAATACTGGGATGAAACCCAGGGGCATTCTACCTCAGAGCTACACCCCAGCCCTATATTTTTATTCTTTATTTTGAAACAGGGTCTCACTAAGTTGCAGAGGGCCTCACTAAGTAGCCAAGGCTGGCTGCAAACCGTGATCCTCCTGTCTCAGCCTCCCGAATGCTGGGATTACAAGTGTGCACCACCACACCTGGCTAAACTATTTTTTTAATAATCTCCAGACAGTCACTTTGTCTTTCCCTAACTGGCTACGAGAGTGACATCATTCTTGAATCCATCTTTCCTAGAACGCCAAATGAAACCAGATCATTGATAGATACTCTCATTATAATATTTGATATTTCTAATATTAATATTAGATTAATTACATATTAATATTTCCCTTGTCATTGTTCTTTATCATGACAACCAAACTCTTACTAGTCCATTCTGGCTGCTGGCTGCTGCCTCAATGGGCTGCAAACATTAGCTCGCAGTCTGAACCATGATGCTATGGGGAACACAGCCTCATCCCATTTTATAGACTAAAAAACAAGAACCCAAGACCTGGAGAGGCTTGAATGCATTGTCTAAAATCATCCAGATAATATGTGGAAGAATCCAATATCTGCTACAATAAATAGTCATGAGAACTGATAAAATATTATTACTACTACTACAAAAAAAACAGTGATGGAATGGAATAGCCGCTTTGGAAGGGTTTCCCCCTAATAAAAAGGATGCCCCTGCTGAAATCCTTTATGTGTGCGGGTCTGTGGCTGGAAGCAGACCTGTTCCTAGACTCGTCAGACGGTGCATCTAACGTCTTCCTCTAGGTAGCTGTTAGTAAGGGAAATGCAAATGAGAATGGTGTCTGATTGCCAAGTGCTCCAGCCCCACTTCGGGACCTCCCTTGGCGGCCGAGCCAAAGCTTCCTCCTGAGCAGACGGCAGCACTGGCTCCTCACACCGAAGCCTGGCTGCTCTCTTGGCAGGGAGCAGGGCTGCCGAGGAATGACATTGCCGGGCGCACTTCAGGACCCCAACGTCTGCGGATCCGCCCGCCGGGGCACAGCTGTGAAGAGCGGCCCTCTGTGTCTGGTGGGACTCTGGCTTCGTCTTTCTAGTTGCTTCCATTTTAAAAGAGCTGTCAATGAAAAGAAAATACAACAGCCATCCAGACACATGTGTTGACACACGCAACAGACATACAAGAGTTTGCGTGGCTGTACGGTGGCTTATTGGCTGGAAACAAACCTTGGCAGAGTTCCCTGGATTTCAGTTCTTCCATCTATAAAATAGGAGCACAGTTCAGTGTGTGGGTTATCTGGGAGAGGACCTATTGCGTGTCAAAAAGAGTGGTTCACCGAGAACAGAAGTGGCATTACAGAGCTCTGTGTGTGTGTGTGTGTGTGTGTGTGTGTGTGTGTGTGTGTGTATGGGTGTTATTGGGGATTGAACCCAGGGACATTCTATCTCTGAGCTACACCCCAGTCCTATTTTATTTTTTAGTTTGAAATAGGGGCTCTCTAAGTTGCTGAAGGCCTCACTAAGTTGTTGAGACTGCTCACAACATGTGGTCCTCCTGTCTCAGCCTCCCAAATACTGGGATTACAAGTGTGTGTGTGTGTGTGTGTGTGTGTGTGTGTGTGTGTGTGTGTGTTACCAGGGATGGAACCCAGGGACATTCTACCTCCAAGCTACACCCCCAGCCCTATTTTTTATTCTTTTTTTTTTTTTTTCAGTACTGAGAATGAAACCCAGGGGCATTCTACCTCAGAGCCACACCCCCAGCCCTATTTTTTTACTCTTTATTTTGAAACAGGGTCTCACTGAGTTGCAAAGGGCCTCACTAAGGAGCTGAGGCTGGCCACGAACCTCGATCCTCCTGTCTCAGCCTCCTGAATGCCAGGATTAGACGCGGATGTGTGCTACCATGCCCAGCTAAAACATCCATTTTCATAGAGGTTTGTCCAGTGCCCTAAATCCTCTTCCTAACACTTCAACAATTGCTTGAAACCTTGCCCAGCACACACTTAAGTGACAGAAAGTACCCCACTGTACGTAACACTGAGCACCACGCACAGAATCTGGAAATGGGGGGCGGGGCGGGGCGGGGCTCAGCGGCAGAGTGCTTGCTGAGCAGGCACAAGACCTTGGGTTCAATCTCCAGAACTGCAAGATAGTAGTAGTAGTAGTAGTAGTAGTAGTAGTAGTAACAACAATAATAACAACAACAACAATATCAGGGCCAGCGACAGAACCCCTCCCCAACATGTGCAAAAGCCTGAATACAATCCATAGCATTGCAAAAAAAAGAAAGGAAGGAAGGGAGGGAAGGAAGGGAGGAAGGAAGGAAGGAAGGAAAGGAAGGAAGGAAGGAAAAAAAGGAGGGAAGGAAGGGAAGAAGGAAGGAAGGAAGGAAGGAAGGAAGGAAGGAAGGAAAGAAAGGAGGAAGGAAGGAAGGAAGGAAGGAAGGAAGGAAGGAAGGAAGGAAGGAAGGAAGACCCACTGGCTTTTTGCAGTGACAAAACTTTGCAAACTACGCTCATCTACCTCTGTGGGAGCCTGGTTGGACCCCGGCTTGCCCATGAGCACAAAGTTTCACTCCCTCCATCCTTCCTGTGACAAGATGCTTTTGGCTGCCTTTTCCTCTCCCTGTCCCTGTCTCATTCTTAGCCCCATTGCTGACTTTCCCAATTATATGGTCATGGCATCCATCATGTGAGCTTCTTGTCTGCGTTTTCCTTCTGTTTGAGGTCCCATGCCCACAGCCTCTTCCTGATTTCTCAAGAAGGTCAAACTCCTTCCTTCTCCCTCTTGGTTTGTCACAGGGATCCCTTGGGATTTGGAAATACTCATCCTGCCACTTAAGAGAAAAGAGCCTCGTCTGTACATTTGAGTGAGAAGAATACAATTCTGAGATTTCCTGGCGCCGTTCTAGGTTCAAATTCTGAGCAACTGTGATCCAAATTTTGTATTGAACCTTGTGCCTTGGGCTGGGGTTGGGGCATGCATGATGCTCTGGTTGCAGACCCCAGCACTTCAAAACTCAAAATGAAGCTGGGCATGGTGGCACACACTTGTAATCCCAGCACTCGGGAGGCTGAGACTGGAGGATCGTGGTTTGCAGACAGCCTCAGCTACTTAGTGAGGCTCTCTGGAACTTAGTGAGAACCTGTTTCAAATAAAGAATAAAAAAAATAGGGCAGGAGATATAGCTTGGAGGTCAAATGCCTCTGGGTTCCATCCCCAGACCCACACACACACAAAAAAAAAATCAAAATGGGCACCACCACCACCAACAAAACTGTGTCTCTATGTTGAAAGTGTAATGCTGACATTGTAGCTTGGGCCATTCTCAAATAGAGTCCCATTTAGCTCATGGATGTGAGTCTGTTTGATATTACTGTTTCCATTATAGATGTCTTCTGGTGCACCTGGCAACCAATTAATTAAACAAACCATTAGGCGAAGAACAGCAGAGTCAACATTATTAATTGTCTTATCACTGTCACTCTAAAGCTAGACACCGTAGCTGTTTAGCCACTGAAACATGAAAGGTGCAGCACTATGGCTGAGCTACCAGTGCAACAATAGACTGGGCATTTCAACCTTGAGGTCGGTTTCTAAGGAATTAGGAAATAACAAATGAAATCAAACATCTGATCCTACACTCAGTGGCTGAGCAGACAATCTACATCCCAGACTTCTCAGATTCTGCATGCTCAGTGTTACCACTGAGCCAACCTCACTGTAAGAATACTCAACAGAAAATTATTGACTCTCTTCTATTATGTGACTATTTTATGAGGAAATGCTTGAGAAAGGTACAGAAAAGTGTGAGAAATTTTTGGAAGCTGTTGCAAAGCCATTTTTGTTTTGAGTTGTCTGACCACATGTGGTCGCAATCTACGGTGATAATGCTGGATAAAACAGGTGGCGAGGCTGCATGTGTCTCTAAAGCTTCTATCTATCATCACATGCAAAACATGTGCCTTCTTTTAGGCTACATTTTTTGTGTGTGGGTCTGGAGATGGAACCCAAGGATATTCGACCTCCAAGCTACGTTATTTTGAAACAGGGTCTCACTAAGTTGTGGAGGGCCTCACTAAGTAGCTGAGGCTGTCTGAGAACTGCGATCCTCCTGTCTCAGCCTCCCAAGCGCTGGGATTACAAGCATAATTCTACTTTCTCACCCAGTGACTCTTATACAGGGTAAGAAAGTAGAATTTATTTCCATCTTTCTGCATATGGTTAACCAGTTTTGCCGACACCATTTATTGAGCAGGCTTTCTTTTTTCCAGTGTATGTTTTTGGCCCCTTGGTAAAAAATCAATTGGCTGTAAGTGTGCAGATTTGTTTCTGAGCCTTCTATTCTGCTCCACTGGTCTATGTATCTGTTTTTGTGTCAGTACCAAGTGTTTTTATTACTATGGCTTTGTAGTATACTTTAAAGTCAGGTCTTGTGATTCCTCCTGCATGGTTTTTGTTTCTAAGAACTACTTTGGTTATTCTGGTTTTTTTGTTGTTGCAAATGAATTTAAGGACAATTTTTCTGTCTGTGAGGAACGACCTTGGTAATTTAATGGGTATTGCATTGAATCTGTATATCAGTTTTGGAAGTATGGTCATTTTGATGATATTTATTCTGCCTATCCATAAACATGGAATATCTTTCCATCTTGTAAGATATTTTTAGATTGTTTTATACTTTTCTTTGTAGAGGTCTTTTACCTCTTTGGTTAACTTTATTCCTAAGTATTTTTTATGAGATATCCTAAGTGGAAGTGTTTTCTGGATTTCTTTTTCAGTAGATTTATGGTTGGTATACAGAAAAGCTTCCAATTTTTTAAGATTGATTTTATATCCAGACACTTTGCTGAATTTGTTGACCAGTTCTATAAGCTTTTTGGTGAGTTCCCTAAGTATCATATCATCTCTGCCAATAGTGAAAGTCTGAGTTCTTCTTTTTCTATTTGTACTCCTTTGATTTCCTTTCTTGCCTTATTGCTCTGGCTAGAGTCTCAAGTACTATATTGAAAAGAAGTGGTGATAATGGACATCCTTTTCTTGTTCCTATTTTTAGGGTCTGGATCTCTGGAGGGCGTGGTGAGGTTGGCCGCCATGGCTGCAAGTTGTAGCTGGTGTTTGCACAGGAGGAACTGATGACTTACAATTCTGATGATTTGCAGCTGCATACTTCAGGTCCTTGGTTGTTTTCCTGTTTGTTTTTGGAGTCAGGTGCAGGAAGGCAAGATGGCACCACTGCAGTGCCCATGGCCACAAGGTGGGAGGGTTTCCTGTCTCGTGTTGTTGAACGCTGTTGTGGATCTCTGGAGGGCGTGGCGAGCTCGGCTGCCACGGCTGCAAGTGTTAGCCAGTGTGTGTGCAGGAGGAACTGATGACTTACAATTCCAAATTCCTGCCGCTGCTCCTTCAGGTCCTTGGTTGTTTTTCCTGTTCATCTCTGGAGTCGGGTGCAGTGAGGTAAGATGGCATCGCTGTGGTGCCCGTGGCCACAAGGTGGGCGGGTTTCTTTTCTGCTCTCTGATTGGTCTTCTAGCCTTTTTATCCTGCCATCTTGTACTTATTGTGTTATTTTTCTAGTTATGGTATTTGCTGGCTTTTGTAGAATGCTGTTGTTAAGGCAATGGAGATTGGCGTCAGCAGGACTGGTATGTGCTGCTTTTCTTGCTCACCATCTTCCCAGAAGTCATTTCTTTTATTTAGTCCTTTTTATGTTTGAAACAGGGTCTCACTGAGTTGCAAAGGCCCTCACTTAAGTAGTAGCTGAGGCTGTAAATAAACCACAATCCTCCCATTTTTGTCTCCTGAATGCTGGGATTACAAGTCTATCTATTTCTATCTATTTATCATTTATCTACCTACCTATCATCTATATTATCTATCTACCTGTCTATCTACTCCCATATCTACCCATCCACCTACTGGCCTATCTTATCTTTCATTCTTTAAATACAAAATTTACCCAATATATGTTTAGATTTTGATATGAACACCCAGGTGCTACTTTTAGTATGGGATTTTTTTTTCTTTGGCTGCCTAATTGACACATAATGATTTAGTGAGAATGCCAGGTGGAAATACTCTACTCTGCATTCGGGACAGTGACAGTAATTTTCCTTTCATGATATTACTTTCTTCTCATGTTTCATAAACATGGCGGTGTTAAGTTTTATCTTCAAGTCCATTAATAATCATCCAAAGATTGCTCTGTCTTCCAATCTTCATGATGATGATTCGTTGTTTACTTTTCATAGCCATACACTAATGTTTAAAAATCTTCCTTGCCAGCCGGACATGGTGGCGCTTGTTTGTAATCCCAGTACTTGGGAAGCTGAGACAGCAGGATCGCAGGTTCAAAGCCAGCCTCAGCAATGTAGTGAGGCTTTGAGAAACCTAGTGAGACCTTGTTTCAAAACAAAGAAAGAAAATCAGGATGGAGGTATAGCTTGGAGGTAGAATGCCTCTAGGTTCAATTCTCAGTCCAAAAATAAATCTTGCTTGTCTTAGAAAAGGACAGAACTGGCAACTTGGTTCAAGAAGAAATACTTAGGACCATCATATGTATTATCTGCAGTGCATTATTTGATAGTATAATTAAGGTGGTTGGAAGGATTCTTTGTGTGTGTGTATATGCCTTTCAAGTGGAGTTTAACATTTTCATAGCAACTGAAATAAAACAATGTAAGTGGGAATGAAGATTGGAGATATGGATGTTATATTTTATAACAGAGTAAAACCAATACTGAAAATTATAGGACTGTATAGTTGAAATATCACTTACTTGCTCTGGCATACTTGTGTTTGATAAAATTAGAGTGTTTTCCTGCTTCCATAATGGATGCGGAAATAAGACAGATATACATTAAATTAAAGGATACAGAAATAACTATAGATTGTGGTATACGAAGGGATGGTATGCATTCATTAGCAGGCCAGACATTAATTTTGCAGATACAATGTTTCCTTTAGTTGATTAAATTATTTCAGTATTGACTGAATGAATAATAACAACTTCATCGGAAACTTCTACCTCCTATAAGGAAGAAATATCATCTCAACTAATTTATTTTGGGGGACATAATGAAATTTTTTTTAAAAGACTGGATATATCATTTCTAAAATCCACTATGCTTCTTTCTTTCTTTTCCATTTCATTGAGTACACAAAGGAATTAGATTTCGAACTCATTGCCTTGAGTATTTTAATTAAAGTTTCATATTTAATCTTGAAGAAAAGAAAGTTTCGTATCATTGAAGAAGCACTTGTTCTTATAAAAGCCCTTTGAATAATAAAAGCAGAACATGTCGGTAAATGATTTTTTTTTCTGAGAAATTACTTTTGCCGAGATAATAAAAAGATTAAACTGAGTGGGCAGTGGAAATTAGCATTGGCTTATTGGCCTAGCACTTAGAAATATTGGGACTGAACGTAAAAGATTAATGTCTAGTGATGAAACATTTCTACTCAAAGGTCAGCAAAACATTAAGGACATTAACGGGGGACTCAATTACCTTTCTCTCAGTGAATGAATGAATTCTGAAATTTAAAAAGTCTACAGGCCCAGGGGTCAAGAACAACGGCACTATTAGGTATGGTGTCTCACAGCAACGTTGGGATCTAAGCGGGGGGGAAGAAGAGAGTTGGTAAATGAATACACAGCCGACTTTCAGGCAGTAGACACTGGCACAGCTGTACTGGATATTCACGGGGCCATCCTTTCCGATGACTTGGAGCAGAGCCGTATCTATCGCTACATATTTTAAATATCGCCATTGGGAATAAGCATATGTTCTCTGGACTGGGCACTTAGCCGCGCGTATTTATTCAGCTAAAGTCTATTGATCCCTTAATATGTGTCAGTGAAATGCCACGACCAACGGGGAGCTGTAATTTAGGATTAAGGATGGCCCACTGTCAGGTGAATATGTCACAGGGGAGAAAAGACAAATGACAAGGGAACGCACAAGACTCACAGACACCTGATGGCACTGAATTAAATTTAGTATTTCTTTTCACTTTTTTGGTTTGTTTGCAGCTGTACAAATGGCTTCTGGTAAGAGCCTTCCCCTCACATCGAAGCCCCACTCTACTGAAAACGAAGGTTTCTTAGCACTACTTATTGCCCCACTTACCAAGAGACTAAGCCTTCTGGGCTATTTCTCTGCTACCCTCTCTCTACTTCTACCAATCTTTCATGAATCCTATTATTACGGATCAGAGAAACATCTCTTTGAGCCTAAGATCTTGGAAACGAATACATTCAAAGAGTATGCCCCTGCTCCTTAGAGGTTTAACACATACTTACCACTTCTCTTGAGAGGAGAAACACCTTAGCAGGATTCCAACTGGAGCCAAATCTACTCCAAGAGCTGGTCTCAAGATGAAAAGCATTTCCCTCTTCAGCTAGAGAGGGATGGTTCAGAGTCAAGGCAAGAGAGATCCTTGGAGCCGATGTTACGCTCTTCTTTCTTCACACTTACCAAGTCAGCTCTCAAGGTCTCTGGCCCCAGAAGCCAAGCTCCAGCAATTAAACTTCTTTTTAACAAAAAAACAAAGATATTCTATTCCCAGATGTTCTACAAGTTTATCTCTGTAGAAAATCATACGGGATCTGAAATGAACTACTTAGAAGTAATCCATGAGTTTAGCAAAGTTGCAAGATACAAGGTTGATAGTCAAAAATCAGTTGTTGGATTCTAGCAATAAACAAAAGGAAACTGAAAATTTAAAAATAGTATTTCCAATAACATCAACTAATATAAGATACTTAGGAACAGATTTGACAAATAAAGTAGAAGGCACGCACACAACATTGGCCATTAAACTTCTGACTCAGCCGGGCGTGGTGGCGCACGCTTGTAATCCCTGCGCTTGAGAGGCAGAGACAGGAGGATCGTGCAGGTTAGAAGCCAGCGGTGCTGGCTTAAGAGACCCTGTTTCTAAATAAAAAAGTATAAAAATAGGTCTGGGAGTATAACCCGGAGGTAGAAGGGTTTCCAGGAACCCCAGTACCACCATAAATAAATAAATAAATAAATAAATAATAAATAAACTTCTGACTCAGACTCTAGTTCTAAGAATCCCACTAGCTATCTTTGCTGTCCCCTCTCTTCTAACCAGGTGAAAGGCTTCAGTCTGCCCAGATGGGTGGCCTGAGTCGTCCTTGCAAAAGCTAGGAAGAGGTGTGCTCTCCAAACCAATGCTCCCCATCTTTGGCTCTGATGATGAGGCAGGTAAAGGGCAGCTGGAGGCCTGACCGCCAAGCTCCAGAAGCAGCTGAATCACATGTTCAAAAAGGAAGATGGAGAGGCTGCCAGATGGCCTGGGAGCCTGGACAGGCCTGGTAGAGGCCCCACAAGACTCCAGGGCAGATGCAGACTACACACAGGCAATGGTGATAATTAGGAGGCCACAGGTGCGCAGGCAGCGTTGACTAAGGGTGAGGCCACTGTGACTGGGTCTGGGGACGCATGGGCAGATGTTACAGCAGAGATGCCATTGCTGCTTCTCTGGAAGGGCTGCAAACCAACTCGCTTTGGCAACTCTGGGTCTGGAGGAAAAGGAAGACAGAGGGACAGTAACAGACAGGTATCACAGGTAGCCGAGGGCTCAGAAATCCAGAATCAAGGTGGAGGGCAGGGGACAGGGGCATGGAGTGGGTGGGGGACCACCAAATTTGTCTTATTAACTTTTGAAAAACCTTTTTTATGGTAATACTAGGGATTGAACCCAGTTGTGTTCTACCTCCATATTATACCCGAGCCCTATCTTATTTTTTATTTTGAAATAAGATCTCACTAAGTTGCTGAGGCTGACCTCAAACCTGCAGTCGTCCTGTCTCGGCCTCCCAACTAATGGGATGACAAGCGCATTCTCAGTCCTTAAGAAGCATTCCAGCCTGCCACCTTATTTCAGCCCACACAGGATAATACTGCCCTGACACCCTTCCCAATAGATTATCCCATGCCAGCTTCCACCCATAACCTTTCTCTGCATCAGAGTGACTATTTTAATTGGAATAAAATTCGCTATGGGAGTTTGTGAAACACGTACATTCCCAGGTTCTCATCTTGGTTGAGGCAGGAGAGTTAATTTTTTATCATATCTCTCAACCCAAAGATTCTCCTTATCTAGCAGAAGAAAATGGTCAGTACCTGGCTGCCAATATACTCCTCCATTACAAATACCAAATCTTGAACCATCAAAGTCATAGGACTGACCCTCTCGCATGATTCACTCTGATGAGGTACTAGGACTAGTGGACTGGCAGGTGTTAGAAAGTTGGCTATCCCTCCAGATACTTGTTCAGGGCTTCATAAAAGGAACGTTATGCTTCTCCACATGAGTATGGCAGGAGATAGTGTTGATAAAGTGAAGAAAATATCAGATTATGTGCCCACCTGGCAGATTTGCTTGACTGCTGCTTTATCATCGTTCCATCATATATTATAGATCTTTGCAGGATGGAAAGTCTTAGCTGCTTAAAAAGTATTCAGGAAGCAGATATCATATTGGCTTAAACATGCAAGTTTGAGGCCTATTCTGAAAGGTCTTGACCCTCCCATCAGGTCTCTGGGATTGGACATGTGAGTTCCAGCCCCATCGGTCTCTGTGGCAGCCTCCTGCAGTGAACGATCTGTCAAAGAAGATCTCCTCCAACCTCCTCCTTTTGCAGGAGAGGAAGCCTCTCCAGCCACATACGCTTTCATGAACAGAAATCATGTTCCGTGTCAAGAGTTCAGGATTCTCTCCAAAGCCTGATCAGCGACTCCACCATCCTCATGGAGTTGGGATTTGACTGGCCCTAATGCAACCTGCTTCCTGCTACTAATTAATCACAAACATCCCACCATTTGAAAAATGTTTGAGTATTCAGAAACAAAGGACAGTTTGCTTGCTCGGGTCCAATGAAAGCATTAACGCTCAGAAGCAGTAGCTTCGGAGTCACCTGGCGATACTCCGAGTGAGTTTTGTGGAGCTGTGTGGACGTGGGTATAGACCCTGGCTGTACTGCTCCACATGGGAGCTGAGAAGAGACGGTGAGAATCCTGGAAGGCAGATCACTGAAGAGAAAAAAAGAGGAAATCTTGTGGCTGCAAGTGAAAGAAAAAAGATACTCAGGAAAGTTCATGAAATGCCATTGTCATGTAAATTACCTTCTCTACCTCTTACAAAACCTTTAGTGAAATCTACATTTTGGGATGGATTTGCATTTTGAAATGTTTTAAGCAAAGTAATAAATGCTCCTGAAAAGTTGGCTGGGTAACATCAGAGGCCAAGTTCCCCGGGCAGTTGGGTGTAGGGAACAACACATGGGTTAAACCAAGAAATAAAAATGTGAGGTCCTGCCGGGCGTAGTGGCGCACGCTTGTAATCCCCGCGCTGGGGAGGCAGAAACAGGAAGATTGCGCAGGCTCGAAGCCGGTCGTGCTGGCTTAAGAGACCCTGTTTCCAAATAAAAAATATCTAAAATAGGTCTGGGAGTGTAGCCTGGAGGTAGAAGGGTTTCCAGGAACCCCAGTACCACCAAAATTTTTTCTAAAAATGTGAGGTTCCCAGCCAGGTGCAGTGGTGCACATCTGTAATACTAGTACTTGGGAGGATGAGACAAGGTTGCAGGTTCGAGGCCAGCCTCAGCAGTTTAGCAAGACCCTCAGCTTAGTGAGACCCTGTTTCAAAATAAAAAATAGAACAGGTCTGGGATGTGGCTTTGAGGCAAACACCCCTGGGTTCAATCTCCAGTACCACAAAAGCAAACAACAAAATAAAAGGCTCCTAGAATCTTGAACTATCAACTGCACCTGCGATAATTACAGTATCTAGAAGACCAGAAGACCCGAGGAATCACTCCTTCAAGAAACAGACTACAGATGCTACCATGAAGAGCCATGCTCACGGTGGAAAGTGAAGGTCTGTAGGCACCAGTACAAGTATGCGCATGCTCACTTTGGGCTGGCAATGGCGAATTCTTCCTTAGATAAGGAACACTAAAAATAGTGGCGAAAGCATGTGTTTCTGAACTCAGGCATAGCTGGGTTCACGTCTTAGGGAGGTCTCGCTTTCTCTGGCTGGGGCAAGTCACTAATTTTCCTCCCGGAGGTTTGGTTATCCCGACTCTGCTGCTTTTGAGACAGTCCTAGCAGCTCTCAAGGTCCTTTTCTCCAGTGCAGCAGCAGTTTTTACCGGGCAGCTAGTTCAGCATGAGCTGCCAGCAAATGAGCCGGAGACCACAGCATCCTAAATCATTTTGATGGCACCTCCTGTCCAGCCCGAGAACTTGGAACCTCTCCTCTCTGCAACGGGAGAGACCTTCCCAAGTCCTTTAAAAACAGAAGAAGAAGAAGCCTGGCGTGGTGGCGCACGCTTGTAATCCCTGCGCTTGGGAGGCGAAGACGGAGGATCGCACAGGTTCAAAGCCAGCCGCGCTGGCTTAAGAGACCCTGTTTCCAAATTTTTTTTTTTTAAAGTATAAAATAGGTCTGGGAGTGTAGCTCTGAGGTAGAAGGGCTTCCAGGAACCCCAGTACCACAAAAAAAAAAAAAAAAAAAAAAGAAGAAGGAAAAAAATAAAAGAAAAGCCAGACATGATGGTGGTATATACCTGTAATCCTAGTATTTGGGGGACTGAGACAGGAGGATCACAGGCTCGAGGCCAGCCTCAGAAATGTAGTGAAACCCTTAGGAACTTAGCGAAATCCTGTTTCGAAATAAAATAATAAAAAGGGATGGGGGCCTAGCTCAAAGGTAGAATGCTTTTGGGTTCAATGCACAGTATCTAAATAAGTAAATAAAGTAAGAGAGGTGTTGGATTCGCGGGCTTCAATAAAGATTGCTAAAGAACAATGGGGGGGAGGAGAAGAAGGAGCAGGAGGACGAGGAAGAGAAAGAGGAGACTCAGGGAGGCTGGCGGGAGACAGGGTCTCTTGCAGCAACTCTGAGCTCAGTGGCAGACAACAAAGAAAGACAAGGGCACCCAGCCAGGATGCGCTGGAGCCACTCACGAGGCTGCTCATCGGGGCAGAAAGGCTCTCGATCTCGGCCAGGTGTCCAGGGCATGAAGAAGAGCAGGTCACTCCATGGGCATCCATGGGCATCCACTTTTTCTTTTTCTTTTCCTTTCTTTTTTTTTCTTTTTTCTTTTTCTTTTTCTTTTTTTTCACCCTGAGCCCCATTTTAACATTCTTATTTGTTACTGCAGGTAATTTCTTTAGATCCTCTTGTCTCTCCCTTCTCCTTTCTCCTTTCTCCTTTTTCTCCCTCCTCCTCCTCCTCCTCCTCCTCCTCCTCCTCCTCCTCCTCCTCCTCCTCCTCCTCCTCTTCTTGCCAATCTCTCTCTCTCTCACCCTGAATACATGGCCCACAATTTGTTTTGTTTTTGTGGCACTGGGAATTGAACCCAGGGGCATTCTACCTCTGAGCTACACTCCCAGCCCTATTTTGTTCTTTTTCTAATTTCTAACTTATTTATTTATTTATTTATTTGGTACTGGAGATTAAACCCGGGGCATTCTACCTCAGAGTTTCACCCCCAACCCTATTTTTTATTCTTTATTTTTTTTTATATAATCCAGTCAATTGTATTTTTTAACTTTTTACTGGTGCATTGCAGTCATACATCTTAATGGAGTACAAGATGGCGGAGGCGTACATGCACACATCACCCAATTAGCCCTCACCCAATTCCCACCCCATTCCCTCCTTCTCATGTTTGGCTTAGTGGTTGACTTTCTATGTTTGTTAATGTACATCATGAACATTAGAGAATTTCCCTCTTCCCCCTCTCCCATCCCCTCAGGTCACCTTATTTGCTCATCTATAGAATTTCCTTCTTCATCTAGAGTTCCTCTTATGACCCATTTTTTCCTAGCTTTCTCATATTAGGGAAAGCATGTAATTTCTTATTTTTTGTGACTGACTAAGCTCACTTAACATAATGTCCTCCAGTTCCATTCATTTCCCTGTAAATGATGTAATTTTGTTCTTCTTTATGGCTGAGTAAAATTCCATTGTGTACATATCCCACAGTTTTGCAATCCATTCATCTGTTGATGGACATCTTGGCTGGTTCCATAGTTTGGCTATGGTGAATTGTGCAGCTATAAATATAGATATGCATGCATTAGTCTGGTAGTTTGGTTTCCTTTCTTTTGGGTAGATACCCAGAAGAGGAATTGCTGGGTCATATGATAAGTTCGTTCCCATTCTTCTGAGGATCCTCCATACAGTTTTCCAAAGTGGTTGCACTATTTTGCAATCCCACCAACAATGTATTAAGAGTTCCCACTTCTCCACATCCTCGCCAGCACTTGTTGTTGCTTGTGTTTTGAATGATTGCCATTCTAACTGGAGTTAGGTGGGGTAGTTTTGATTTGCATCTCTCTAATTGCTAATGCTGTTGAGCTTTTGTGTGTGTGTGTGGGTGGGGGGGGGTACTGGGGTTCCTGGAAACCCTTCTACCTCCAGGCTACACTCCCAGACCCATTTTTATATTTTTATTTGGAAACAGGGTCTCTTAAGCCAGTGAGGCTGGCTTCGAATCTGCGCGATCCTCCTGTCTCTGCCTCCCAAGCGCGGGGATTACAAGCGTGCGCCACCATGCCTGGAGCTGTTGAGCATTTTTAATGCATTTATTGGCCATTTGAATTTCTTCTTTCATGAAGTGTTTATTTAGTTCCCTTGCCCATTTTTTGATTGGGTTATTTGTTTCCTTAGTGCTGAGTTTCTTGAGTTCTCTGTATAGTCTAGATATTAGTTTTTTTGAAACAGGGTCTCATTGAGTTGCAAAGGGCCTTACTAAGTAGCTGAGGCTGTCCTTGAACCGTGATCCTCCTGTCTCAGCCTCCCAAATGCTGGGATTACAAGTGTGCACCACCATGCCCACTCTCCACAATTTGAACTATCCTTGAAATTCATGTTGTAAAAAATGATTAAAAAAAAAAAAACACCAATAGGTAAATTACCTTCTGGAAATGCAGGAACGACGGCAAGGCTTTAGAAGTGGGGCCATGTGGAGTGGGGCTGCTATCTGATGAGTGAAGATCCGTCCCAGGGTTTCCGTGGATGCGACGTGAGAGTCAAACGCTATAACATATATAAAGTGCTCAAGCTGTGTCTAGAATGTGGCAAGTTTGCTGCCATACAAGGAGCAGACATTGCAGATATCTCTGCAACAATCACTACTCCTGGAGGGGTTTGGTAATGTCCACAAATGCAAAATACTCACAAGTGGTGCAGAGTTTTCTTTGGAAGCCCTAAGGGTAAGGTGTGTGTGTGTGTGTGTGTGTGTGTGTGTGTGTGTGTGTGTGTGAAAGCCACACTCTTTGACCAGAACTCAGAGACATCACGATACATGTGTTTACCTTACAGAGAACAGCTCTATTCTCTGGTTTTCCCTAAGCAAAATAAAATCTCCAACACTTCCTTAAGCCATGGCAAGTTTGGAAATTGATGGGAGATATATGATGAAGTCAGAAGGATCTCTGGATGGTTTTAGAAATGTCTCCTTTATTTTTGGACCTTGGATTTTTCTATTTTAGAGGGCTGGACTTATAAAGAATTCAGAAGGGAAGCTCACTTAACAAATGGTTTCATCATTTAAATGTTATGTAATAATGCTGCCCCTACATCTTCAACTCCTTCTTCTAAACCATTCTCAGATAAGTTAACAACTAAATGACAAAAATACTGCCACGTATTAAAAATTTTAAGCATACCATCAAGTTGCATTGACATTCTTAGCTTAAAAGAGTGATTAATCTCTCTTAAACCCACTGATGTAAAGGTGTGATACATTTTATAACTGTCATATCAAAGTGCCAGGTAAAGAGATGAAACTCTGTTTAACTTAGTAATGTGACAGAAATTTCATGTTCTGTTTCCCTTTTCTTTGTATGTTATTTGCAGAAAAATTCTTTCTTTGTTGGGAGTACAGAGACACACCTATCATTCTCTCCCATGTAGAATGCGACAGCCATAATAGCGCCACCTGATATGGTCTATTTAATCTATAGATTCTAAACCAGCTCAGAAATGAGAATCAAATCATAAGACCATAGCTACCAGCTGGGCTGCAGAATATGACTCATATCTGAGACCCCACTCAACGTGTGTGTGTTGTATATGTGTGGGTCTGTGTGTGCATCTGTGTGTGTGTGGTTCTACCTCTAAGCTATACCCCCAGCCCTATTTTTAAATTTTTTATTCTGAAATAGGGTCTCACTAAGTTACTGAGAGCCTTACTAAGTCGCTGAAGCTGGCTTTGAACCTACAATCCTCCTGTCTCAGCCCCCCCCCCAAAGATTACAGGCAGGTGCCACCAAGCCCAGCTCCCCACTCAACTTTGAATGATTCCTTCCCACCTTAACCCAAGCCTAGATAGTGTCGCTATACAACTGGCTGCATTCTGTCTGCAAAGAAAACTCTCCCAGTCACACAGATGAAGGATCTGGGTGTGTCTTATACCTCATCAAGTCAGGTGACAAGGAACCCAACCCAAGTGCACTTTATCACCTAGGAGGAGGGATGGACAGGAGAAAATAGCCTGCCTCCAAGTAGGCTGACCAGATAGAGGCCACTTACTTTAATCTCATCCACTAGATAAGTCACTTTGACCATGGAAGGGCAGAAATTCTTCACGTATGATCCTGGACTTGCTCAGACTGGCAGGTCTTACTTACTATAATATTCTCTAGTTCTGTCCATTTTCCTGCAGATAACAATTTTGCTCTTCTTTTGGCCAAGTAAAATTCCATTGTGTGCATATGCCATGGAGATCAAAGACCTAGAAATTAGACCAGAAACCACAATTGCTAGAAGAAAACATAGGACCAGCTCTCCAACGTGCAGGCACTGGTACCGACTGTCTCAACAAGACCCTGAAAAGTTTGGAAAATAAAGACGAGAATCAATAAGTGGGATGGCATCAAATTAAAAAGCTTTTGTGTAGCAAAGGAAACAATCAAATGTGACGATAAAGCCTACAGAATGGGAGAAAATCTTTGCCAGATTCTCTGCTAATAGAGGACGAGTATCTAGAATGAGTTAAGAACCCAAAAAACTTAACCCACACATAGAAAAACCCAAATCATGGAAACAGTTCAAATAATGGTATGTCCATATACAAAAATATCACGACCAATTTCACTAACATGTGCAGGGCGGAGGACGAGTGGAGGTGGATCTACAGGAAGACACACCAAATGTATTATGTATGTTCCTATCCCTCTAAACCTCACTACGATGTATAACTACAATGCACCAATACAAGTATATTAAAATAGTAAAAAATGAGCAATTGAACTGAACAGATACTTCCCCGAAGAAGAAATATAAATGGCCAACAAATACATGAGAAAACATTCAACATCATTAGCAATCGAAGACATGCAGATTACAACTACACCAAGATTCCATCTCGCCCCAGTTAGAACGGCAATCATCAAGAATACAGCCAATGACAATCAAGAATACAGCCAATGACAATCATCGAGAATACAGCCAATGACAATCAAGAATACAGCCAATGACAATCATCGAGAATACAGCCAATGGCAATCATCGAGAATACAGCCAATGACAATCATCGAGAATACAGCCAATGGCAATCATCGAGAATACAGCCAATGACAATCATCGAGAATACAGCCAATGGCAATCATCGAGAATACAGCCAATGACAATCATCAAGATTACAATCACAAATGCTGATGACGATGTGGGGAAATATAAACTCTTAAACACTGTTGGTGGGACTGTAAATTAGTACAGCCAGTATGGAGATTCATCTGAAGGTTCTTCAAAGGACTAGCAATGGAATCACCATATCATCCAGCCATACCACTCCTTGGTATCTTTTGAAAATAATTAAAGTTAGAATACCATAGTGATACACGCATATCCATGTTTATTATAGCACAGTTCACAATAACCAAATAATAGAACCAACCTAGGAGAATTTTTTAAGCTTGAAAAACAGTCTCATGAAATGGGGAGGAAAAGAAGACAGAATGAACTATAGACAGCAGGAACTGGAGATAGAGATGTAGGGCCCTACATCATGGAACCTTTCTATCCAACTTAACTTGTGACATCTGGGCACAGTTTGGAGGATTCCTAAGAAGCTTTGTGCATTCTTTGGTTTCTGAGAAAATTTACAACACAATCTCACAGAGAAGATGGATGTGCGAGTTATATACAAGCTTCGAGCAAACAGGGTTCCTTTGTCTCAGGGTTTTGGCTGTTGAAAAGAAAAGCTCATTTGCAGAACTCTCTGAAGCATAGAGGCAGCTTCAGGCCTCCCTCCCAGTTCCCCTCCTTCCTCCAGGCCTCCGAGAGGAAAGGTCTGGTTGGTAAATGTCACCTCCTGCAGAGCCAGCAGAATTCTCCTCCCCCTCCACCTTCCTTATTTAATTCCACTCCCCTGGCCACCCTGCTTCTGCACGCCAGCTTTGTTCAGCTTTATAATGATCAGGGAGTCTGGCTTCAGCTGGTAGCATGTGTTTGCCAAATGCATCCTACTTCCGTCCAAATATTTTGAAAAGTTTGTCTCATGTGGGCAGAAGCCCCCAAAGGTTAAAAACAGTCGAAATCTTACTGGCTTGTCTTAACTCACCGGCTCCTTCTCTGCCCTCCCTGCACCTCGCTGCAAATATGAGTCACACAAAATCCCTGTCTTCCCATCTCCATCCTGAGCTGTATAGTTAGGCCAATATTTTTAGGATTCTGGACTGCCCATCTGCTGTCCTGTGTTGTTTCCCCACTTTCATTGTGATTGGAGATGGTAAGTCAAGAGGATGTCACAGACATGACTTTCAAAGTAATGAGGGTATCCCATTATCTGACATCCTGAAGGCTGCCTGGCCTAGAACTGGGATTCGATTATTTCCAGTAGGCACGTATTTGAACACGCATACAGTGCAAGAAATAAACACTCTGTGCCTCACGATCCACACGTATACTTAGAGTCAATGTAGAAACAGAGTGGTGGATAGAATTCTGACATAGCCTCCAAAACTGCTTGCTCGCCAATGCACATTCACATATTTAGATGCTCAGGGTTGCGGACAGAGTGGATTTCCTGCCTCTGGTTATACTTTTTGGTGTGGCACAGTTATCTTTTTTAAAAAAAAACTGTTTAGCTGGGTATGGTGATGCACACCTGTAATCCCAGCACTTGGAAGGCTGAGTCAGGAGCATCACACAGGTTCAAAGCCAGCCTCAGATACTTAGTGAGGCTCTCAGCAACTTAGTGAGATCCTGTTTCCAAATAAAATATTAAATAGGTCTGGGAGTATTGCCCGGAGGTAGAAGGCTCCTGGATTTCATCCCCAGCACCACAAAAAGAAAAAAAAAAAAACTTTTAAAAAGCAAAGAGGAAGCCAGGCATGATGGCACACATTTGTAATCCCAGTACTTAGATATCATTTTATTTCTTCTGAGACAGGAAGATCACAGATACAAGGCCAACGAGTGGTAGCTTAGCAAGATCCTGTTTCAAAACTGTTTCCAAATAAAATAGGGTTGAAAAAAAAAAGGAGGAAGAGAGAGATGAATGGAACTGACCTGGATCTGGATCCGAGAAATCAGAAAGGAACTCAAGACATGATAGGGATTTGATGTGAGGGAGACTGTCTATTGAAAACACAGGAGACCATGTGGCAGGGGATGAGGGATCGTGAGTGGCCTCTAGGAGCTGAAATTGCCCCACCCCAGCTAAAGGGCCAACAAGAAAATAGGATTTCAATCCTATAACTACAGAAAACTGAGTTCTGCCATAATTACGTGAGCCTGGGAGAAAAATTTCCCAGAGCCTCCAGACAATTATTCAGCCCACTGAAATCTTCATTTCAGCCTTTAAAGACTCTGAACAGAGAACCTAGTCCCCCTATGCCAGATTTCTGACCTACAGAACTGTCGTTAACAGGTACTTTATTTCCAGATGCTAAACGTAGGTCATTTGTTAAGCAGTAGCAACAGCTAACTAATACATAGTTTTTCTTCCATTCCAATTATTTTCATAGACATATTTCCCAAAGATAATGGCTCTGGTTTCTCTTTGAGCCCACCAATACTGTGATGTCATTTTACTTCTTTAGGTCAGTGGGCAGAAGTTAGTATTTATTTTGAAAAATCTTGGATCATATGATGCTCATTACCATTTGCATTTAAAATTCTCTTATCGACTTGTAAGGTCCAGCATAATTTGGCTCTGTGCACATTTCTAACTTATTCCAAGCCCTGTTATCTCTGTATCACTCAGCATTCAACTAGAGAAACAGAAAAGAAATGAAGGGAGGGAGGAAGGAAGGATGGAAAGAAGGAAGGAGAGAAGGAAAAGGGGAAGGGGAAGGGGAAAGGGAAGAGGGGAAAGGAAAGGTGATTTCTGTAGGGTGAGCCATCCGCAGTCATGAGGAGGCTGGAGCTGTTGCCCACAGCTAGAATTTACGTCTCTCTAGTTTTCTCCCAGTCCTGCTTTTACAGACTTCCACCTGGCTAGGGCATTTCAGTATGTCTTCAAAATTCTTTTGCAGCGTCACTTAAATTAGCGTTGATTTGACTAACTGGGAAACTGTAGTCTCAGAAAGCTGGTATCTCAAAAATCCACCAGACTTCCTTAACTTGGTTAGCTCCAGCCTCTTGAATTTTATTTCTCTCTTTCTTCTCTCTTTCTTTCCTCTCTCTCTCTCTCTCTCTCTCTCTCTCTCTCTCTCTCTCTCTCTCTCTCTCTCTCTCTCTCTCTTTGTGTGTATGGTACTGGGGTTTCTGGAAGCCCTTCTACCTCCAGGCTACACTCCCAGACCTATTTTTTATATTTTTATTTGGAAACAGGGTCTCTTAAGCCAGCAAGGCTGGCTTTGAACCTGCGCGATCCTCCTGTCTCCGCCTCCCAAGCGCGGGGATTACAAGCGTGCACCACCACGCCCGGCTATTTTTCTCTTCTTAAGACATCTTTGTCTAGTGTTATTCTCTGGCTTCAAAAATTGAGTTGGAACATGTTCTCTTTCTCCTTATTTTTTTTGAAGGGCTTATGTAATGTTGGTATTATTTCTTCTTTAAATGTTTGAGAGAAGTCCCCAAAGAAGCCAGCTGGGTCTGGTATTTGTGAGAAATTCATTTTTAATTTTCATTTTAATTTCTTTTTTATTTTGAAGTACTAGGAATTGAACCCAGGGGTGCTCCACCATTGAGCTACACCCCAAACCCTTTCCATTATTTTATTTATTTATTTTGGTGCTGAGGATTGAAACTAGGGGTGTTCTACCTCTGAGCTACACCTCCAGCCCTATTTTATTTTATTTTTTTTATCATGAAACAGGATCTTGTTAAGTTGCTGAGGGTCTGGCTAAGTTGCTGAGGTTGTCCTTGAACCTGCAATCCCCTTGTCTCAGCTTCTCAAGTACTGGGATTATAGGCATGCACCACCATGCTCCACTGAATTAAATTTCTTTAATAGATAAGAAAATATTCAGACTCTCAACTTCTTTTGGTGACATTACAATTGTGAGCTTTGCTTCTTTCAAGACTCTTACTCTTTAATTTTACTCTGTGTTTACATCAATTTTGTATGTAGGTTTGATTTTTCTCAGTATATGTTGTGTTTCAGTTGGTGGAGCTCCTTGGACCTCTGGATTATTGTGAATAAATTTAGTAATTTTTCAGTATTTTCTTCATATACTTTCTCTGTTCAGTCGTTTTTCTCTCCAGTCACTCACATATCAGACTACTGACGCTGTCCCTCAAGTCCCTGGAAATATTTGTCTTTCAGTATTTTTTCGTTTTAGTTCTTCCATTTGCAGAGTGTACTGCCATTTTATTTTCCAATGTCCACTCTATTGTTAAGCCCAGCCTGTGCATTTTTATGTCACATATTGTGTTTTCCTTAAATTTCCATTTAGTTCTTTTTAAAAACAGTGTCTTATCTTTTGTTGAGATTAGCCATATGTTCACTTAGTATGTTGTTTCCTTACAGTCCCAAATTAACTTATACATACTTTTCAAGTCCTTGTCAGCGAAGTCTGACATCTGTGTTCTACTGGGATGTGTTTCTATTGACTCGTTTTTTCCTCCTGGTTATAGATCTCATTGTTCTGCTTTCTGTATGTCTTGGGATTTTCTGTTGTGTTCTGGACATTGTGGCCATTAACTTAGCTGAGAGTTTCATTATGCTGACTTCCTTTAAAACATGACCAGTTTTGTTTTGGCTGACAGTTACTTTACTGGTGACTTAGCATGATCCTACCATGTCTTGATTTTAGTCATTATTTGCATGGTACAGAGAATCTCATTACAGCCTCCATGGAATCTCAACTGAACTCCCGGGTACTCTGTGAGGTCCCTCCAGGTTCGCCCGTCTTTGTGTGACCTCCACAACCTGCCCATCTCAAAGATGATTAGAATCTCGCTTCATCTTCTAGCTCAGGATCTTCTTTTCTACCAGGTCCTTGTGGAGTCTTCTTTTCTTTTTCTTTTTTTTTTTTTTTTTTTTTGGTGGTGGTACTGGGGTTCCTGGAAGCCCTTCTACCTCCAGGCTACACTCCCAGACCTATTTTTACATTTGTATTTGGAAACAGGGTCTCCTAAGCCAGCACGCGCGGCTGGCTTCGAACCTGCGCGATCCTCCTGTCTCCGCCTCCCAAGCGCGGGGATGACAAGCGTGCGCCACCACGCCCGGCTTATTTTCTTATGCACAGCTTAGTATTTGGCCAAAGACTTAGGATTGTGTCTATGCAAATTTACAACTCTCTTCTCTGCTTCCATGCCCCAGAAATTCCACTTGCCTCTCCGGCTCGACTTTCCAATATAGAATCCCTTTCCATGGAAAGATGACTCTCTTCCCGGTGCTTCCTTCCCTATGTTACCATCTGGGAAGTGCCCTCAGAGCCTCAGGCCCTAGAATAAATGTGGAATTCATATTGTTTTCCCCCATTTTCTCTTAAAGATTAAAGATCGGCGCTGTCTATGGCCCCAGCCGTGTGTGTATGTGTGTGTGTGTTCTAATTTTAGAACTGTTTATACTAGGAATATAAATTTAATACCCAGTATTCCATCATGAATAGAATTGGAGGTTTTCTTTATTTTAAACATCTATAACGTATGCTCTCTATCAGCTTATTATGTCATCTGTGTATTTCTTCCATGGTAGTTAATTCTTTTCTCATGTGTTTTGTAATTGGAGATCATGGACTAATCATTAACAAACTTTACCTGTGGGAATTCTGCACACTCTAAGTTGAAGGCAATTTCTTCCACAATATTTTGTCTTATGTTCTGCCGAGAGCCCTGTGAGGATTATTGGAAATGTATGCACTGATATTTTTTTTATATTATTTGTTAAAAAAAATTAACATCAAAGACCAGCATGGTGGCGCAGGCTTGTAATCCCAGTACTTGGGAGACTGGTCCGTGGCCAGCCTCAGCTACTTAGTGAAGCTCTCTGCAACTCAGTGAAATCCTGGTTTTTTTTTTTTTTTTTTTTTTTTTTTTTTTTGGTGGTACTGGGGTTCCTGGAAGCCCTTCTACCTCCGGGCTACACTCCCAGACCTATTGTATACTTTTTATTTTTGGAAACAGGGTCTCTTAAGCCAGCGGGGCTGGCTTCGAACCACCGGGATCCTCCTGTCTCTGCCTCCCAAGTGTGGGGATTACAAGTGTGCGCCACCACGCCCAGCAGTGAAACCCTGTTTTAAAATGAAGAATAAAAAATAAGGCCGGAGGTGTAGCTTTGAGGTAGAATGGTCCTTGGTTCAATCCCTAGTAGCACACACACAAAAAAAAGAAAAATTAACATCAAGCCCAAGGTAAGGAAGAGAGGCATGTTTTTAGTCTTAGTAGAGGGATTTTCTGTTTTGTTCTTCCATTCCTAAAAAATGATCAAGCATATGAGAAGAAGAATGACTTCATTTTTAATTAGAAATTTTCAAAATAAACCATAATGAGATACTATTAAAATGGTCAGAGTGACTAAAATTCGAGACCCGGGTATTGTTGGGAATGTGAAACAACTGGAACTCTTCTTGTTCCAGTATGATTGGTAAAATCATACCGGATAAATGTTAACATTGTTTAGTTACGTTAAATATCTACATGCCCAGTGACTCAGCCATTCCCCTAGCAAGAACACATCTAAGAGAAATAAATGCGCACACAGGCCAAAGGACTAAATAGAGGAATAACTAAATCATGACATACCCATACAAAATAATATAAAGTAATGAGGACAAATGTGTCGCTGCTGCTTGAAGCATCACGAGGGGATCTCAGAGGAAAACGATAAGCCCGAGGACCCCGGGAGAAAAGAGCATATTTCTTGAGAACCAGGCACAACGGTGCATGCCTGTTATCCCAGCACTTGGGAGACTTCGAAAGGGGGATCACAGGTTTGAGGCCAGCCTCAGCAACTTAGCCAAGCCCCCAGAAATCAGTGAGAGTCTGTTTCAAAATAAAATAGGGTTGGGGATCTAATTCAGAGTTAGAATGCCTCTGGGTTCGATCCTCAATACCATCACCACCAAAAAAAAAAAATTATATATATATACCAATATATATAGGTATATATATAAATATTTTATATATATAAATATATAAATATATTATATATAATTTATATATATTTATATTTATATAAATTATATTTATATATTATATACAATTTATATATTTATATTTATATAAAATATTTATATATATTTATTATATATAAATATTTTATATAAATATATATTTATAGTATATATTATATAAATATATTTAAATAAATTATATGTATTTATTATATTTATTATATATACATATTTTATATAAATAAATAAATATATATATATACCAAATGCTTTCATTTTTATGAAAATGAAATAATCTTGTAAGTTGAACTGTTACCTCTGGAGCTATGAGTTTGGGTGAGAGTTGACCATCCAAGGGCATAATGAGGTGTTCTGCCTTCGATACGAAGATGTCCTCTATCTTGATGAAGGTGTTGGTGACAGGTACGGACCTGTGGAAGTCCATGGAGCTGTATGCTTCACTTACAAGGTCTACTGAACCACAATAAAATCTTTCAAAGATCATTATATAATCATCTTTGAAAAGTCAAATCTATTTCTAATCTTTGGAAATATGAACTAAGTGATTTTAATTTAACTTGGAACGTTACATTAAAATGTTTAAAGTTCCTCTTCCCGTTGTCAATTAAAGGATGAATCTTTTCACAAAAACAAAACAAAAGCCAATTCCTCTAAGCCAATCAGCTACGGACATTTCTGTACCTCTCCTGAAGACTTATATTTAGGGCTCTTGCAGTCTGCAGGAACCAATTTCAATTTCATACTTGAAAATCTTTCTGCTGCCAGATGCAGGATCTTCTGTTTGCCACTGATAATTTAAAGGTGCTAAATTCAGATACTTTCAGACTGCGTTTCTCTAGAGATCACCATTTTCTATAGATGGAACAATTAAAAATAAGCTCCTATTCTGTTGGTGCTAAGCCCTCAAATATCAAAGTTGAGAATTTAAGGGTTTGGGAACTTGGGTACTTTATGGGGTCAGGAAAAGCGTGTCTTTCACCAGGAATTGGGCTACCTTCCATTTATGTCACATGAAAGATTGATTTTGGAGGTTTGCCCAAATCAGTGATATTTGATGTTATTTTGCTTTTTTATTGTATGCTATCTGGGATGATTCCCAAGATTTCTCAGCATAATTTTAAGCTATTCTTAAAAGTTTTTGCCTGTCTTTGCTGAAACAGAAAAGAAAGTCATAGGGTTGT
Organism: Muscardinus avellanarius; assembly: GCF_963383645.1. Lineage (NCBI taxonomy): Eukaryota > Metazoa > Chordata > Mammalia > Rodentia > Gliridae > Muscardinus > Muscardinus avellanarius. The sequence goes on along the minus strand of NC_137804.1, from coordinate 4,522,249 downwards.
TGTTGGTTTTTTTCTTCCCACATCAATCATGCCTAAAATAACTCTATATCCAAAAGCAAGAATTAATTAATTCCCTAGTAAAAAAAAAAGGGGGGGGCAGCATCCACTCTGAACACCTATTTCATTGTCTTCATAGCATGCCAATTCTTCAAAAACCACAGCCTTGTTTATAAGGATGATTCTATCCCACTGCTGTGAATTTTTTGGCCAATATCTACCCATGGATCCTCCCCCAAAGACATTTGCTGACTTCAGGAGTGGCATCGGATTCAAACCAGGCCTCTAACGTTATGTCTGTCTGTCTGTCTGTCTATCATCTATCTACTTCTATTTATTTTTGCCTTGGGATTAAGGAAATGTACCAGCTTCTTTCAGGTGGTAGAATTAATCAGAAGCACTGCTTGGGAATTGTTGGTGGCCATATGTCTCCCCAAAGCCATTACCAAGATGAGCATACGCTTGGATCCTGGCACAGTCCTTCCTCATCCAGCCCAGAGAATTTTTTTTTTTTGTCATTTGCCATATGCTAAGACTTTCTTGATCTAGGAACACATGGGATGGTAAACTGTCAACAAGAGAACAAGGTACAACAATGCCTAGGTTGCTCCATTTCTTTGAGATTATTTTATGTTCCAACAAAGGAGAACGAATGACCGTGATGTTCTTGTAGCACGACTTGATTTTCTTTTTCTGCCTGCTACTCTTTAGAGAGTGGGCAAAGCCTCCAGTGACAAAGGAGAAGCTGGAATGTGACGTCCTTTCTCTCCATCATCTAGGACCTGGCATTGCAGGTACTGTCAGGAACAAGCAATGCCCAGTTTGTACCAGCGGTGTGTCACCGTGGATGAAGTTTTTATTTGTTCCCCCTAAGACTATGGGACAGGATGATCCCCAGATATGATCGTACTTTGAAACAATTAAAGAATAGATGCATCACCACCGAGAAGCAAGAAATAGAGGTGGATAACCACTGAGTTCTACCCAATGGTATCTTGAGTAAAAAAAAAATGATTGAATTTTATCTAGAACCATTTTTTTTTTTTTTTGGTTCTGGAGATTGAATCCAGGGGTGTTGTACTTCTGAGCTACACCCTAGCCCCCTTTTTAAATTTTGAAACAGTTCTTGCTGAGTTGCTGAGTCTTGCGATCCTCAAACTTGCAATCCTCCCGTGCCCGCCTCCCACGTATTGGGATTACAGGTGTGTGCCACCACACCCAATCAATCTTTAGAGATTGATATCTCTGAAGTTCTAAACCGTCTTTGAAAGAAACCTATTTGTTCGCTTGGTAACTAGCTAAGAGGAAGGACTATCAGCTAATTCTTAGCCACAAATTCACCTAATATATTCTTGGCATCATCTGTAGAAAATCAATGAGTGAATTCAGAATTCCCGTGTGTAGACATCACGAGAGAATGCAGCTTGAGCACCTTAGAGTGACACATGAATGTATGTTTGTTGATGAATCCTTAACATCTGGTGAGGTGCCCGAGGTACGGTTGTAGGTGATTTATAACCATTTCTTGAATGAATGGTCTACATGCTGAATGACAGAACGGTATTTTAATAGTTTTTCTCCCTTTAAATTGGTAATCTGTAAAAAAATTAGAAATATTTTCTAAAATTTATTAAAAATAAAGATTCACTTCTACTTTTTTCATTAAATTGAAAAGGTCAGAAGAGCATCTTTTAGAACCTATACTATTACGATTCTTACACCCCCTAATGGCCATCCAAGGAATTACATGCCAGAACTGGAATTCAAGCAAGTTGGAAATGGGAAATTTGTAGTCTGAGTATTCCACCCAGATCCAGTAAAAAACACTTTTTTGCAGTCCTTGTGTCTATTATTATTATTGTTGTTGTTGTTGTTGTTATTGTTGTTGTTGTTGTTGTTGTTGTTATTTCAATTCCTAAACAAGCTCCCTGTAAATTTAAGGAATAAGGTCAATAGTGCTCACAACACAATTTAACAAAGCAATCTCTCATGGGCCTAGATTCAAAAATAAGAAAGAGCCTAGAGTGTCAGAAGACCCCACTATAGTGGGTTTTAGGAATTTCAATAAAAAGTTTGATTCCAGGCCTGGCCTTAGCAGACAGGGCGCCGTCAGCCTCAGCTATCTCTTTAGTGCTCCAGGGGAAAAGGTCAGGAGTGTGCTGGAGATTCAGCCTAGACTTTGCTTTTTCCATTCTCTATGGGTTTTTAATCAAAATTCAATTTTTTAAAAAATTATATCTTTTTTGTAACCCATCTCAGACTCTCAGGACAATCACTACCTAAGTGAACAAGGAATGTATTTTAAAAGAAAGATTGATTAATGCACCAACAAAGCCCTGAAAAGACTGAACCAGAAACACAGCAGGCTGGATCCAAACCTACTCCGTCACAACCCTCATTACAATGAGAGTTAAAATTCAATAAATTTAAATAAAATGCCATCTATTCATAAGGATAAAGAGAATGGGAGATTAGCCGAACAAAACCCAAGATTGCACCAATTTCCATAAATTTCAAAAATTTGACGCACAGTGGGTACCCGGTAACGGACTTAGCTAACCAAGTGTCACAGAGGCGTAGACAAACAAGAAAAAAGAACTTGACCCCAGAAGTCAAGGGGTGCAGGAACTGGAGGTGCTAGTTTGGCTGGATGGTGGGGGTATGTGGTGGTCTGTGAGCCAAAGCTGAAAAGAAGAGGTTTCACGAGTAGTTTGAATGTGGGGTTGGTAGAACCCATCCACCAGGTCACCTCCCTTAAACCAGACAGCCCAGAAACATCCTAGCGGGAGAGGGGCGATGTGCTTTCTGGAGAGCTTTGCACTACTGAGGATGGGAGAGATGTCGTCCAGAGGAATTAGGTCTCATTCCCCACCAGAGACGGGAATACTGGTGCTCAGACATAAACATCCCAGGAAGGAGACTAGAAGTCTCCTCTCGGAGACACTGACCTTTCAATTCTATGTAAGCATATTATGTGAATTCAGATAAAATTAAACTAAAAGAGAGTGGGAGTCAGACACATGGTCAGGGCTTTCTGAGAAATTTTTTTTTACTGAGATTTGAGTTAGAAGACAAGCCAGAGAGAGAGAGAGAGAGAGAGAGAGAGAGAGAGAGTGTGTGTGTGTGTGTGTGTGTGTGTGTGTGTGTGTGTGTGTTACCCACAGGGGTGTTCTAACTCCAAGCTGCACCCCCAGCCCTATTTTATATTTGATTTTGATACAGGGTCTCACTAAGATGCTGAGGGCCTCACTAAGTTGTTGAGGCTGGTCTCGAACCTGCAATCCTCCTGTCTCAGCCTCCCAAAGTACTGGAATTACAGGTGTGTGCCACCATGCCTAGCTATACCTTGAAATTGAAATGGTGCCTGAACAGAGAGGGTATGTTTACATTTCAGAAGGGGAAGGAACTGGGGCCTGAGGACATCTTGGTGGTTGTAAGCGTAAGAGACACTTGTCTCATCTTTTCCCCCCGGAGATACTTGCTTACATTCCAAGAGGCAAGGTCCCTGGATACATTTTCTTTCCCTCCCAAAGAGATTTTGGAGGAGTTTTCCCTTTGTTTATATTAGGGAACAAAAGCTTCTCTCAGAAGAGGGGAAGCTTTCCTCTCTAAATTCCAGGAGGAGTTGAGGGCTTCTCACCTACAGTACGGACCCCAGTATAGACCCTGTGACACCTGCCTCTTCTCACGTCACCCAAGGGAAAGAATTTGGGGCAAAGATAAACAATGTGATTATTGCTATGAATAAGTAAAGCTGACCTGCCCCGCCCGAGAAAGCACACCTCTCTACTGAGATAATATAAACCAATGCAAAATATTAAAAACTTATCAAAACATATATGGCAGAAATAAGTACTCACACAAATTACGATACACCGGAAAGGGCAAACTTAACAGTTGCCTACGTAGCAGATCTAATTTAAATGAAACATGGTTTTGCTATGCTTTTTTCTCTACCACAATGGCATTTTCTTGTAAGGACCATTTGGGGTCATTACCAAAACAATTCACTGTTTTACAGGATGAAGTTAATATCATTTTTAGTCAAATTCCTTCACATATCCTTAATTATAGCTCATATTCTTAGTGTGGCACACTGCCAAATTTGTCTCTCAGATATATAGCTCTATAGATGCTAATAAGGAAGTATGCTCAAGACAGTATTAGGTGATTTAAAAAAGTCACAGAACACTGTGTATATTAAATTCTGCTTCTGTTAAATATATTTATATGTCTTTGTAACATTTTAGATTGGCTATTTCTGAAAGTGGTTTTTGGGTAACCAATGTAAGAGAAAGGAAAGTTTGTTTGTTTCTTTCTTTATTTATTTTGGTGGTACTGGGGTTCCTGGAAACACTTCTGCCTCTGAGCTACACTCCCAGTACTGTTTTATACTTTTTTTTTGAAACAGGGTCTCTTAAGCCAGCAAGGCTGACTTCGAACCTGTGCGATCCTGTCTCCGCCTCCCAAGCGCGGGGATTACAAGCGTGCGCCACCACACCCGGCCTAGAAAAGTTTATTTTATGTGCTTTGTATAGTTATATATTTACCACTTGCATATATTAGGTTCATAATATATTCACTGAAATTTATTTTAAAAGACCTAGTGGCCATAAATCCCAGTAGTATCAAAAGCAGTGGTTGTGGCAATATCATTGCAAATAACAACACACATTAAAACTACAATAAGAAGCCAGGCGTGGTGGCGCATGCTCGTAATCCCTGCGCTTGGGAGGCAGAGACAGGAGGATCGCTCGGGTTCGAAGCCAGCCCTGCGCGCTAGCTTAGGAGACCCTGTTTCAAAATAAAAATGTAAAAATAGGTCTGGGAGTGTAGCCCGGAGGTAGAAGGGCTTCCAGGAACCCCAGTACCACCAAAAATAAATAAATAAATAAATAAACAAACTACAATAAGAGTAATAAAAAGCAATAAACACAGGTAGGTCTTTTCCCTTTTGAGAGTTTTGAAAAAGTCTGTTACTTCCCTGGGTCCTGGCAAGATACGCTCTCTCTGCAAGCCTGGGACACAGAATGAAGTTATCATGGCCAGAGAATACCCACCCACTTGGCTCTGCCACCCCTGAAGTCTCTCTGAGCCCCGAAGAGGCATAAGATCAAACTAGTACTTAACTCACCCATGGAATCCAGGGCATATGCTTCTTTCTGTGGCATTAGCAATTCCTCAGCCATCTGGCCTTTGTCTACTATTTAAAAAAAAGTTGGGTAAGGGGCTACTAGCTGAGAGTGGAGAATGTGGGGGGCTCATGTGGGAACCCCACACTTTTTAAGGCATGCTGTGCTGTATTTCGTCTTCCAGCATTTATTTCTAAAGCCCATTTAAAGAATTTCTGCTGCATTGTCAAGAGGCTCACTTACGTACCGCTGACCTCTGAGGTCTCTGCCAGTCCAAATTCAAACGAGAAATCAAAGCACTCACTTCCCCTACAGCCAGAGCTTTCTCTTCATATACTAGAAAGAACACATGTTGTACCAAGTGTGACCTTACCTGGGGGTTTCAGGCAGCTATTTGATTTTCTGTTCAAGGAGAGCATTGTAACCGTGGCAACCAGACACCATGGTGCAGATGACAAATCTAATATCCAACGGGTGTCTGACGGCGACACGTACTGATGCTGCGGGCAGAAGCACCTATCTTCTATACTTTGAAGGGGCTCAACATTGAGAGCCCCGTCCTACCAAGTAGATTTATCCTTTGTCCTGGAGGAATGATGGGACCAATTGTAGGGTCTCAGGTTTGCTAGCTATTTCCCTATCATTCCCAAGTTAAGTTGGAGTTCAATATTTAATCCCTAAGTCACAGCATTCAGAGGGTTAGTATCCAAATTACTAAGGGTAAGTAACCTGGTCCTACATGCCGGAGGTGAGCTGTGGGTGCATTAGCCAAGTGGACCAGCTTGTGAGATGCAATGATTTTTCCTCTGATAAGACCTTCACACACGGAACTTGGAAACCGAGTCTAGTGTGGAAGAGACTTGCACTGAAGGGTCGGTACCACACTAGCTGTGTGAATGTGATCATGTCATTAGGTCTCTCAGGATTCCTGTATTAAAATATATGATCAGGTCTACAAGGGGATTCTGTGCATGGGAAGAGATGCATCTCAATGCAGATGAAATGAAGGTAGCTGGGCTAGGCTATCGGCTGTGACAGATAAACCAACAAAAACCGACAAATACCAATGGCGGTGACAGATAAACCAGCAAATGCCAATAACCCGGTAGGTTATGTCGTGTTTGTGTAAGTCAGCGGCTCACAGTCTAGGCTCTTTGTGGTGCAGTTCCATCCCCATTCAGCCATATGATGCAAAGAATTTCTGCTCATTTTCCATTGGCCAACACTAGTCATGTGACCCTGCCTACTTGCAAGGGAGTCTGGGAAATTTAGCTTCCCTCTGTGCTATGAAGGGGAGAAAAAAAGGGAGAGCTTTGTTAAACATTTATTGGTCACCACTGCAGCTTGGCACCTCATCAAATACCCAGTTTAAGCCAAGAGTGGTGACACGTGCTTATGATCCAAAAACTTGGGAGGCTGAGACAGGAGGATCACATGTTCATGGCCAGCTCTAGCAACTTAGTGAAATCCTGTTTCAAAATAAAAATAAAATATGGCTGGGGGTATAGCTCAGAGATAATACATCCTTGAGTTCAATCCCCAGTACCATAGATAGATAGATAGATAGATAGATATCCAATTTATTATTCCATGGATAGATATCCAGCTCATTACTCTTCTCACATAGAGAACACCTTTCAGTCTCTTCTACAAAAAGAAAAAAAAGAAAGAAAGACAGCCCAAAGCCTGATTTGACCTTGCGCACAGCTCCACAACCAGGATCTGAGGATAATGTAACCCCCTCTTTATCAGTCCCAATTTTTTTTAAGGATTAAACTACCTGACATCCAGTGCAGCAAAGACACTGGTTTCAAATCCCATGCAAGACACCAGGCATCTTCCTTTAGAAGCCTGGGACATTCCAAAGGAGAGGGGAGAAACTGGAAAAGGCTGGGAGTCCTGGATATACAAGCAGCAGCTCTAAACCCTTCACCCTCTAACATTCCTGTGACCTCAGCTACAGTTTCATGCTGTTGAGGATTCAGGGCTATAGCATAGTCACTGCGCGTAGTGGCACATGCCTGTAATCCCAGGATGTGGGAGGCTGAGACAGGAGGATTGCAGGTTTGAGAGCAGCCTCAGCAACTTAGCAAAACCCTGTTTCAAACATTTAAAAATAAATAAATACATAAATAAATACATAAATAAGGCTAAGGATGTAGCTCAGAGATAGAATGTCCCTGGGTCAATCCTCAGCACAGAAAAGAAAGAAAAAAAAAAACCCACACACACAGTCAAAAGTTAAATAAAGAGAGACTGTTGAAAGCCAGGCATGGTGGCTCATACTTCTAATCCAGTACTTGGGAGGCTGAGACAGGAGGATCTCAGTTTGTGGACAGCCCCAGCTACTTAGCTCTCCACAACTCAGTGAGACCCTGTTTCAACATAAAAAATAGGGCTGGGGGTGTAGCTCAGATGTAGAATGCCCTCTGGGTTCCATCCCTGGTATGAGAGAGAGAGAGAGAGAGAGAGAGAGAGAGAGAGAGAGAGAGAGAGAGAGAGAGAGATTGATTGAGAAAGAGAGAGTTTGAGATTGTGGAGTGGCTTTCCTGATCCACAGGTTAGACTAAACTTCAGATTCTTGCTGTTCCTCATACGAGTTGCGTTGTTCATCCTCTCCAGTGATCTACAGACTCAGACCTCCCTGCGGCGCAGTCGAGGCACCTCTTTTCTGTAGAACCCCCCGTGGTGGAGAGCAGCCTGCTGCAGTCAGGTGCCAAGGCACGGTCCACGCGCCTGTGGGTTTGCACGCGGGCCGCCATCCCAGGCTCCTGAAGCGCTGGCCTGCCGGAGCCAGCGGCAAGGGTACGGGTTCTGAAGAGAGGTGTGAGGGTGAAGAATTTTTAATTCTAACGTGGGGGAGCCACCAGCCTATTTTCTCTACTGGCCGACCCCTGTTTCTGGGTCAATATTTCCTACGGGTCAACTACGCCTGGGTCAGTATTCTCCAATGCGCCGACGCTCCTGGCCGACGCAGCTTCTGGGTCAATCTCGTCTTTATTGCGCCGACGCAGACGCTGGGTTTGTTTTTCCGGAGGTATTTATACACAGCTACAGGTCAATCAATATCCTCGTGCTATCACCACCGGAATACAATAAAGACCAATACAAAACACATACATTACAGATAGGTTAATCAGTACCCTCGTGCCATCACCATCTGATTTTCTCCCCAAACCTTGTTGACTCTGGGTGAAGGACAGTCAGCTGAGTCAGAGACACTAATCAAGGGGAAAGCCTTAATGGCTCCCCACACTGGCCTTGGGGTGCGCCGTCTTCATGCGCTGCTCTCCATCTTCCCGTCCCTATAATACACCGAGAGGCGCGTCCACCCCGGCTGGGCCGCCATTGTCACACCGCCTGTCTGCACGGGTGTTCCAGGAAGGCTCAGCAGCATCTCACGGGCCAAGAGAGTCCTGCCTTCCCAGGAGCAGGACTGAGAACCTCCCAGGCCCAGTCCTGCTTCCCAGGTGCTGTGTACCCTTGGGGAATGTCCTTTCCTTCCCGAAGCTTTGTTTTTATGTGGTATTGTTACTTGCCTCAAAAAAAAGTATAGTATGCATGTACAGTATGCATTATTATGATTTATGGTTATATTGCACCAACAAAAATATATTTTTAAATGAGGCAATTGAATATAAACAATCTGAAAAAATCCTTAAATGGCAATATATCATCTCCTTATAATTAAGTTCAGTTTACCCATTAAGAAATGGATTAAGTACTTGTTTCTCTTTCTTCATAACTTTTTTTTTCTTGTGATGCCAGGGGTATTCTACCTCTGGGCTATACTCCCAGCCCTATTTTATTTTTAATTTTGAAACAAGGTCTCTCTAGATTGCTGCAGGCCCTACTAAATTGCTGAGGCCGGCCTTGAACCTGTGATCCTCCTGGCTCAGCCTCCCATGTACGGGGATTACAGATGTGCTGTGCACCACCATGCCCAGCTTTTCCTCACAACTTTTATTCTTGGAGACAAGAAGCCTCTTTCCCAGGTCTTGTAGGTTGCAGTTTCTACCCCTAATTATATATGCACACAATCCCACACAATGCTTTGTGATTATGACTCCTAATACATTCACACACACACACACACACACACACACACACACACACACACACCTGTTCTCTCTAGAACAGTTAGCTAGGCTGCCTTATGTGTTTTTCACAACACAACATGAGCCTCTATGAAAGAGAAGGAATGTTTTATTAAGTGCCTATTACATAACAGGCACTTTGCTTTCACCCCACTTAATCCTAATTTTCAAATCTAGGCCTCAATACTTTCATACTACCCATTAGGATATGGGAACTAAAAAAAAAAAAACATTTATACCAGGCATTAGGGCTCCCAACTGTAATCCCAGTACTAAGGAGACTGGGTCAGGAGGATCGCAGATCCCAGGACAGCCTCTCAGCAACCTAGTGAGACCCTGCTTCAAAACTAAAAAGTAAAAAGGGTGGGGGGTAGAGCCTGGAGGTAGAATGTCTCTAAGTTCAATCCCCAGTGCCACCAAAACATTAAAATAGCAATAATAAAAGTTGGGCGTGGTGGCGCACGCTTGTAATCCCAGCATTTGGGAGGCTGAGACAGGAGGATCGAGGTTCAAAGACAGCCTTAGCTACTAATTAGGCCCTTTGCAACTCAAGTGAGACTCTGTTTCAAAATAAAGAATAAAAAAAAATAGGGGTGAGGGTGTAGCTCCGAGGTAGAATGCCCCTGGATTCCATCCCCAGTACTGAAAAAAAAAATAGCAATAATAATAATATTTTTAAAAACATTGTTAGCAACACTAAAGGTAGAAATGAGACCTGACCTCAGGTTTACCTGATTTTACAGCCCTGCTGTCATCTAACTACTTATGTTAGAATAGTTTGGGCTCACATGCCTGTAATTTCAGTACTTCGAAGGCTGAGACAGGAGGATTGCAAATTCAAGGACAGCCCCAGCAATGTAGTGAGACTCTTAGCAGTCTAGCGAGACCCTGTTTCAAAACAAAAAGATAAAAAAGGGTTGGGGGTGTAGCTCAAAAGGCTGGGGGTGTAGAATGTCCCTGGGTTCAATTCTCAGAAACACACACACACACACACACACACACACACACTTTGTAGCTCTTTCCCTCACTGAGTTCTAGAACACATTTTGTTTCAAATAAATTCAACTCTGAGAAGCGCATAGGTGATATTGGTTTCGTGATTGGCTCAGACCATCACTGTACGCTGTAAGCCCTCCTGCCATTGGGCCGAGGAGTGAGAACTCTTTCCTCTTCACACTGGTGGTAATGGTGATGTCTACTTAACGAAGAGGCTACTGTGTAAGCCTGATTGGCACATCGTTTTCTGTTGCTATGGAAACAGAAGCGGGCTGGCGGGGCTGCTTTTGTGGGTGTTTTGTCAGAAATTAGATGATCGAGAGTGTAGACTAGACCATTGAGTGTTGCTTAGTAATACTAGGAAAGCATCACTGTCCGGATTGGGAAGGAGAAAGTGAAACTGTAGAAAATGTGTGATGGAAAATATGAATTCAAGGCCAGACCTAAAAATGTGAGCTCCTGCTTTCACGAATTCACCTTTCCCAGTCACTCGGAATTAGCGGCTGTTTATTTTGCTTTCAGAGTAGGAATGTGTTGATTTTGCTCTAGGGTGAGTAGGGAAAATGGCAAAGGAATTTCCCTCCTTTGGCAGGAAAGCACACCTAAAGCCACAAAGAATGATGGCCTACTTACCAAACGACTGTTTTACATAGACCATATACATATGCGCTGAACAAATATTTTATATTTGTGAAGGATGATCCTGACACACATATATTCTCTTTCATAAATGCAGCAAGTATATCATTTTTTTCTGAAAAGTAATATATACACTTGCTAAATATAATTTCAAAATGGAAAAATAAGCATTCATGTTCCCCAGTCATAAATGACTACTCTTAATATTTTGGTTAATTTTTAAAAATCTTTTCCCCCTAATACATGAGCATTGTTCAAATATAGTATTTGTTCTATAAATATATGATAAAATCTCTTGATTTTTCACAAATCATAGTTGTATTTCTATATTTTATAGCATTGATAAATATATTAAAAGAATTCCCTATATCAACTTAGCATATTTAGCAGCTTTTAAAAATTTATTTTAAAATTTTTCATGGAAGTAAGACTTATATACAGAAAAAGTCACCTTACTTAAGATGCATAACAAATGTAATCATTATTGCAATCAAAACAGAATAGTTATATTACCAAAAAACATTACTTTATGCTCATCTACATTTGCATTTTTCCCCTATACTTTTGCTTATTAAAGAACGTCATGCGAAGGCCATGACATTTCATGGATTTTTGATTCTGGCTGTTTTCATTTAATCTAATGAATTTCAAATGCATCCTTCCTGTCAAACATGTTCATATTCTCTTCCCTTTATGACTAAATAGTGTTCTAATGTGTGGCTGACCGTGGTTTGCTTTTCCCTCATGTGAAGTACATTTGAATTAAGCTTTTCATGTATGGTGTGAGGCAGGCATCGGACTTTATGCCTTGCAGCTGGACAGAAGATTCAATACATTTTGCGCACCCTTTATTTGTTATCTTCATAAATTAAACAAATGATATATCAAAGCTGTGCACAGTGCCACACGAGTATAATTCCACTACTTGGGAGACTGAGACAGAAGGCTTGTAGTTTCGAGGACAGCCTCAGAAACTTAGGGAGATTCTCAGAAACCTAGGAAGAACCTACTTCAGAACAAAAAACAAAAAGGGATTGGAGGTGTAGCTTGGAGGTAGAATCCCCTGAGTTCAATCCCCAGTACCAAGAAGAAAGAAAAAAGGCATATCAGTATAGTTTCACCTGCACATTTAGTTACTGAAAAAAAAATTGAACCCATATTTTTAAGAAAAGAAAAAGTATTAATCCTTCTGAATGTTGGTACTCATGAATAGATTGCTAGGTTCAACTTAGGCAGGAGTTTCTTCATGGAGTCAATCGTAAGAACTTGAACTAGCTAACGCTAAGTAGTTCATGCTTGCGATAGTTTGGTGTAAAATGAGCCAAAAAAATACTCTACTTGTCTCCTGTTTTCTAGAGAAAAAAAAAAAGAAACAGGGAGTAAAACAAACAGAATAAATCACTCTGACCCCTATCCCATTTCCTCTAAAGCATTCAACTCAGCTCAGGCTGTGTTTACTGATTTTCGACTATGTGTAGGCATCATGCCAAAGACTGGGATATAACAGTAAAAGCTTGCAGTTTAAACAGGAGAGAGAAATAAACAATTACATTAAACAATAGACATTTACATTCTAGTATAACATGTGCTCTAAAGGGGTAACTAACAGGTATTATGGATCTCTAGTGGAGTCGTGTACGCCTGGCTTGCAGGTCAGGAAAATTTTCTAAAAGTTAGGAGTTAGCTGGGTGTGCTGGTACACCCTTGTAATCCTAGTACTTGGGAGGCTGAGACAAGAGGATCACGGTTCATGGACAGCTCCAGCAATTTGTGAGGCCCCCTGCCACTTAGACCCTGTTTCAAAATAATAAAGAATAAAAAATAGGTCTAGGGAGTAGCTTGGAAGTAGAACATCCCTAGGTTCTATTCCCAGTACTATAAAAAAAAAAAAGTTAGGAGCTGGCCAGATAAAGAGGCTGGGGAAAGTAACTGGGAAAGTAGCACTTCTAAACCTAGGAGGGGGAGCATGTTGAAGGAGTCCATAGCCTTTTTTTAGCACCTGAAGCAGACAAGGCAATGGGTCTGTTTCTGTATTTGTTGTTCCCTTTCTGTGTCCTTTCTAAAGTCTATGGTATAGTACAGTAATACTGTAGATAGTAGAGTGTATAGTATAGTATGGTGATACCTTATTAATGTTGTGTTAAGATAAAATTTGACAGGTGGGGACTCCTCCAACTTTGGTCTTCTTTAATATATTCAGGACCCTTTGAATTTTCCTATGAATTTTTTAAAACGTTTCTCGGTTTCCAAAATGAAGCATGCTGACGTGAAGACGGCTCACCTGTTCTGATACGTGCGCACACCTAGCAGGATGGGAAAGCTGAAATCCCAGGATGGGTAGGGGATGGAAGCAGCTGATCCTTCCCTCTTCCCTGTCTTAAGAGAACTATTCTGAAGTGATATCCACTTGCCCACTTGGACCTCAGATTAGTACCCTTACTGCCTCGTTGGGTCAGAACACGGAGACAGTAATGGATGGGTGTCTCTGGACCAGCGTCATCCAGAAGTGGTACTCCACTGCAAGTGTTTCTAAGTCGCCCTCACAACTGCCTCAGAAAGATGGAGGTGGCCTCCTCTCACCTCCCGAGATGGCTCCCATCTACGCCATTGGTCTCCTGGGGTCGTGGGGCTCTGGAATAGTAAGGAGGGATTACATCATTGCAGAGATTGGTTTCATTTTACGAGACATTGCTTTTCTATGTCCTGTTCTTCTCATTGGCCGCTCAAGGTCCTTCTGAGAGGCTTAGAACCTCAGGTGTTTGCTCCTTGAGTCCAGCCTCCACCTCCCCTTCGAGATTTCACCACAAACATTATATCTGGATACCCAGATGGAATGGGAATGAACTCCAGGGCACTTGCTCGCGTCCTTCCTAACATTACCTCTATGGCTTTGTGGAGCATGAAGTCAGATGAGAGCCCTAAAGCTTCAGTGCTCACAGGGAACTGAGGAAGCTTAACTTGAGGGTAACCACGACAAATGAGAAATCCTAGAGAGACTGGCTCTCCCTATATTTGGGGGCACAGCCCTTCCCCATTCTCCTGGCAATGATGGAGAGGAGCATAGTGCTTGTGAGGCTAGGCAGAGGCACGGAGAACATCTACCCGAACCAGGGAAAACAGGCCCTCGTGGTAAGACCCCAGCCCCGCTCTCCATCAGTCTCTATCACCGAGGTCTTCTCCAGGTACAGGTGAGATTACAAAGAGCCCAATGTTGCTGCTGTAGCCCCTTTGTTCTGACTAGCCTGCCATTACTCATAGGGGTTGTTTCCAAAATACAATGGCAAAGCAAGAACAAAACAAAACAAATGAACCGAAATGACCTGGTTATTGGCAGCAGTAGCAGAATCCTTACCTAGGTTACTATTACTCCTGACTGTGTACAAAGCTGCCGACCTAGTTGAGGGGCTGGAGAAAGAGCAGTAGAGAAAAGCCAATAAGGGAAGAGCCCATCACTTGGAAATGTGAATCCGTGAACACTCCACCTTCTGGTCCACTGGTCCCTCCTCCAGGACGCAGCATGCATCCTCCGAGGACTCGAAGGTCCTCCTTGGACTGACCTCTCTGATACCGCTCAGCCAGCATTGCATTCCTAAGCAGCCATATTGATTTTTCTTTCCCTTTACCAGCAAACTCCTTCGAGCCCTGTTGACAGAGCCAAGCGCACACTCTGCCTCTTTCAAGGCTCTGCGAATGCAGCGTCAGCCTCGCAGCCTGGGCGTGCAGATGCTGCAGGATCTCCGCAGACACCTGTCCACGCCCAGCCAGGTGTGCAGGTCGGGGGCGGTTGCTAGTGACTCTGGATCCAGCCTGGAGAGACTTGTGGACTCTTGGTTGTACTGAGAAAGGGGACCGATGGAATTCCAGAGCTCGGGGCACCAGTCCTTCAGACATGCCGCTTCTACACTTACCCCGGCTGGTGAGCGCAGGCGGCTGCTGCCAGCTCCTGCTGAGACAAAGCCCCGAAGCCCGGGAGTCCGGACGCTGGACCACAATCTTCACAGCTGTGCCTCAGCCGCAGCCTCGGCTTGTAGATGGTGGCAACGCGGCCCGGTCACATACTGTGAGGACAAACCCTGATGACCTGCCTTGATGGCTCGTCCCTCTTTGTGCTTGCTAGAAACACCTAGTCACTGCATAATATCCTTCTAAAAATGATGCGTCCCTCCAGTGCCCTCCAGCGCCATCACAGCCCCAGTGGACACTCCTGGAGCAGACCAGCATGGCAGCTCGTCCACTCTGTGTGACAGACGGGGGCAGAGGGAACAAGACCACGCAGGCAAACAAGGTCTGGGTTAAGGAGACCCCCCGGGAGAGGAAAAGAGGACCCCTTCTCACCTTCCTCTCCAGATGTGTGGGGAAAAAAGAGGAAGTTCCTACTTGCTAGAAAGAACTTGAGGTTTTCATTCATTCGTGCTGTTGTAGAAAGCCTCTGGAATAATTGACCCAACACCCATTAGGGTGGAAAAGAGGAAGTTTACGACACTGGCCAGCCGAAGTTGGAATAACTTCTGAAAAACTCCAGCCCCGTGCTCCATGTGAGCTCTCGTTCTATAGATTTGAAACAAAGGGAGGATCCAGGCAGGCGGGCTTACAGAAGCTGAAACGTGACAGTTAGTGGTTGCAGGGTCAATCGAGGGAGTTAGTTAAGGGGAGGGCAAGAGGGGAAATTTCTGAGTGATTTTGTACAGGGCCAGAGGTGACCCCGTGCGGACATCTATCTACAGGTGTTTGCCTGGATACATGGTCTGCTGCAGGCTGCTTTTCTGTAGTTACACTCTTTTGTAAGTACAAAAGGGAAAGAAAAACCAAAACAGATCTGAAACCTGGTGAGCCAGACCCTTGGCGATGGCTGGGATTGGGTGGCTTTGGGGAAATTGAAAATACACAGGATCAAAGCAGAAGGCACTGTCTCTGGGGAATGAAAGGCAGAGGGAAGCTCTTTCTCAGAGTCTTCATGATAACTAGAAAGAAGGAGGCAAGAGGTAGAAATAGGAGGCATAGGAAATTGAAAGTCTCATAAAATTAGAAAGCTACCTAATTGTTGGCCCCAAAGGCCAACCATGAAAGAAACTGCTCATTGGCATTCCTAAGAAAGCCAGTAAATTATCCAAACTCCTTACATGTTATCTCTGGCCCAGAAAAAATAAAAGCATTTTAAAAATGAACAGAAGCCGGGCATGGTGGCGCACACACACTTGTGGTCCCAGCATTTGGGAGGCTGAGACAGGAGGATCACAGGGCGGCCTCAGCTACTACTTATGCCCTTTGCAACTCAGTGAGACCCTGTTTCAAAATAAAAAATAATAAAAAAAGAACAGAAGTGGCAGGCAACCATCTGTCTGAAGAAGAAAATTATAAATGAAAATAAATAAATCCCTGATAGTATCTGTCTTTCCATAGCAGCCATGAAGCAGAGAAAAACAGCTCTATGCTAGTCCATCCTTAGTTAAATATTGATCAACAAAAATTTGTAACTATGAAAAAACATGTAGGAACTCATGGATTTCTGTACTGTGAACTATTCCCAAGAACAAAGTTCATCCCAATGAAGAAATAACTGGAGGACATTTTGCAGAAATATTTATGATAATTATTGAGTATATTTTATTTGTAGATTAAGACTAAAATGAAGACAGAGCAAATGGTAGAATAATAGTGTGTGAATTTAATGTTAGAAATTAGAACTAACAAATCTAAAAATGGGGTAGAAAAAAGATATAAAGAGGAAAATAATCTAGTTGGTTGGCACATGGGAAGTAACAGGGCTTAATTTAGAGCTGAATAAACCATTTGGTGGAAGCCCAAGAACATTATAAAAGGCATTGTGCAAAGATAATGGCTAGAACAAAAAAAAAAACCCAAACTTTTCTAAATTCCCAAAGAAATATAAAACACAAAAGATCAAGGGGAAAAAATGGTCCACAATAAAATATAACACAAAAAGAAAACACAACATAAAATCGTATGACAGAGTTGAGAACAGACCAAATAAATTCAGCATATAAAAATCTAAAGGCCATAACTCACTTATTAAAAGAACACAATTTTGAGACTCACGCATTAGTCCAAACCCAACTGTACGCTCTATGAAACTGTCATTCCTCAAATGAAACAAGCAGGGTCAACATAAAGGATATGAACAGTCTAAGAAGTAGAGGGAGACTTCATGGAAGTACCTGGGACTAAGTCAGTGTGAAGGTACTTGGGACTAAGTCAGCACGGAGGAGCCGAGGCCAGGTGCGGTAAGCAGAAGGCGAAGCTGCCCTGGAAGGGACCCTGAAAGTGTAGCTGCTCTGCAGAGGCGTCAGGCTGAGAGGGGAGCTGCTGAGATTCTTGAAAGCTGGACAGACAGACGCAAGTGGGCCGACATTCACCAGCACAGGAGTCGGGAGGGAAGGGGGGCTCTTCCCCTCTGAGAACACGCTCAGCGTTGTTTATGAGGGAACTAGAGGTGCGTCTCCAAGTTCTGGAGACGTTTGAAGCCTTGTCAGAGAAAGAAGGAAGACATAATACAATTTGGAGCATGTATGTTCCAAAGGCACAGGTCGAAACAGTGTCCTCTGGCTTACAGAGCAGGGAGAGAAAACTTGCGGCCCGGGAGAGGAGTCTACAAGCTCTCGGCAGAGGAGCTGACATTTGAGATAAGACTTGGGAAACTGTAATGAAAATTGTACTTGATATTAAAAAGGGATTAGGCATTAGAATTAGATAGATGATCAGAGACTGTGCCCGATGTGCTGTATTATACAACACGAGCTGTCTTATTGCTTTTTTTCTAGCAATATATTACAAACATTATTTTACCACGTTATTAATTATGCTCCTACATAATCATCTTAAACCATGGATTGGCATTTTCTTACATTTATTGCACTGCCTGGAATTTATCTAATTTTCTTCTTACATAATCAAGGCATCTCCATTTTTCTCTAGTATTAACAGCATCACAAAGGGTATTCTCGTGTCTATATTTTTATGCATTATCCACATGGTACAGACATCAAAGGCAAATTTGCATCATA
The DNA here is from genome assembly GCF_963383645.1 of Muscardinus avellanarius. Taxonomy (NCBI): domain Eukaryota; kingdom Metazoa; phylum Chordata; class Mammalia; order Rodentia; family Gliridae; genus Muscardinus; species Muscardinus avellanarius. The sequence goes on along the minus strand of NC_137804.1, from coordinate 4,504,366 downwards.
TGGCTGAACACTACTCCAGAAAAGCCGTGCTTGTTTTCATTCTCACTGCATCGTATATGTAAGATGACAAGAAAAATCGCTTCCTGCTTGGAAATGGCACAGAGATGTGACACTTTCCTGAGTATCATCACTAAACAGGGCAGTATCATTTCATTACTTTCCGTTCGACATGTATGCGCACCATCAGCGCCAGGAGTTTCTGAGGACTGAACAGAATGCATCACTCTGCATAGCAAGGATTTCCTAAACATGTCCCATCCCTCCAGCTCTCCTGACCTCAACTGTAACGCTTTTGCCTTCATCTCTTAGGCATGGATATTTTCATTTTCACGAAGCGCTTTGTCTTCCTATGCCAAGGCTGGAACGACTCTGATTTCCACGTTTCACAAACAAGCCCGCATCTGCCTGATTCATTCATTTGCTACTGCTGTAAGTCATCTATCTCCTCAGATAAAATTAAGTTTCCAAGATGTCCTAAACATAATTACAAGAGCTGGAGGATGACGCAGGGATGAGGAAAGTCCATCAGTTAGCTGCTACAAGCATCACTAACAAGACTGCTCCGCGCTCCTGAATGTATGTTGAAACCGTAAGTCCCGTCATACCTGACCACCAGAACTTTTATACCCTGCTCACATATCAATTTTATGGACTGTTAATCCCAACCAACAAAGAAGCAGCAATTACTCTTCCTCATGAATCTTCCTCCTGGCCCAGAGCTCTGCCAACCTCACATCTCTAACCAATGCATGTTCAGTGCCAATGATGTCCATTTTCCTTCCCCCATTTTTTTTCATGTATATATATGCATGTGGTACTGAGGATTGAACTCAGAGCCATTCTACCTCCAAGTTATATCTCCTAACCCCTCTTTATTCATTTTATTTTTTGAGAGAGGGTCTCACTAGGTTGCTGAGAGTCTTACTACCTTGATAAGGCTGTCCTCAAAACGTGTTCCGTCTGTCTCAGCCTCCCAAGAACTGGGATGACAGGTATGTGCCACCATACCTAGTCTCCTTACCCAATTTTTATAAAAATACTCCTAGCTTGCCAGGTGTGGTGGCACCTGCCACTTGCCATCCCATTACTAGGGAGACTGAGACAGGAGAATTTCAGGTTTTTAGCAAAAAAATTTCAGCAATTTAGCAAAAACTTGTTTCAAAATAAAACATAATAAATGGGCTGGGGGTATAGCTCAAAGGTAAAACAAACCTGGGATCAACCCCCGGTACACATACATCATTAACAGCAGTAGCAACAAAAGCTTGGTAGCTCTAGGTATGGTAGACATTTTCAACTGCTGCCCAGCCCTGTTTCTGAGAGTTCTGGAGCTCTGTTCCAGGACCTGGCCCACTCTTCCTGGCTGTATAATAGCTCAATAAACCCTTTTATTTCAGAGATCCCTTGGTGTTTAGAGTTTGGGCTTCATATCTCCTTTGATTTTTGGCTCTCCTAGTGAAAGCTCTCTCTGGCATTCATCCTCTACTCTGTGGAGACCTCATTATCTCCTTACCCAAGAGCCGCCCTCTCTGTTTCCCCGCATTGACCCACTCCCCCGCTTCATACTGGCAACACCAGAGGCAAGGTCTCTGCCCCTTGTCATACTTTTCAGCACTAATCAGGGGCACCTGACTCACTGCCCCAAGTCAATGAATCATAAGCCACAGGTGACTCAGCCTCTTGTTCTTGGTTAATATAATGAAGTCCCTTTATAGAGCCACGCATTTATTTCCAGCAAGAAAATTCACTGAGATCAGTTGATGAACACATTTTTTATTCATTACAGGGAAAGGTCATATTAAACTAAAAAAAATTAGAAAATCAGAAACTGTTTTGTAGGTGATATTAGAGAGAATAAAATAGACCTACGTGTCCTTTTTGAATGAGACCAGATTATTCTTCTCCCCAAAGTGCGATGTAATGACTGCAGTAGTGGGTGAATTATTGAAATGAAAATGTGGCTGGACGGGGTAAAAATAACAAGAAGCTATTAAATGCGATATTCATCTCTGGCACACTAAGAGTACTGACACACACAAAAAATGACTATCTAATAGTTTCATATCTTTATAGTCAATCTCCCACACCTGAATGGCTTATGAACAAACTCTTCCTTTTTGAATTTCAAACTTTAAAAATCTGTCATAAAACATTTTGGGGAGCTATGGTATTATATGAAATATATTTGGCCTTTGTCCCTGGTTCCTAACACCAAGTTCCTAAGATCCTGGGGATTTATAGAAGAGCCTTGTTATTCTTATTTTTTGCAGTACTTGGGAGCATTCTACCTCCAGGCTATACTCTCAGCCCTATTTTTTATTCTTTACTTTGAGACAGGGTCTCACTAAATTGCAGAGAGCCTCACTAACCTAGCTGAGGTTGACTGTGAACCTGTGATCCACCCGTCTCAGTCTCCCAAGTACTGGGATTACCATCTTATGCCACCATGCCCAGCTGTCTTGTTATTTGTGTGTGTGTGTGTGTGTGTGTGTGTGTGTGTGTGTATGTGTGTGTGTGTGTGTGTAACCCAGGGGCTTTTCTACCTTCAGGCTATACTCCCAGACGTATTTTATACTTTATTTGGAAACAGGGTCTAAGTTGCTGAGAGCCTCACTAAGTAGCTGAGGCTGGCTAAGAACCTATGTGACCCTCCTGTCTCAGCCTCCCAAGCGCTGGGATTATAAGCTTGGGCCACCATGCCCAGCATCTTTTGTTATTCTTAAGGAGGATCTTCTTCTACCCACTAATTTATGATAAAGAAGTGATTTAGAATGGGGTTCCTAAACAGCTACAGGGTGAGGTTATATACAAGAAAGAGGAAATCACTGGAAAATTGGAACTTCAACTCCACCCGTCAACCTCTAGGAAGAGTGGAGACCCTGGAGACTAAACTGTAAAAATCTGTTGTGGCCAGGCATGGTGGCAAACACTTGTAATCTCAGTACTTGGGAGGCTGAGACAGGGGTAATCATAGGTTCAAGGACAGACTCAGCAAGTCATGAAACTCTCATCAACCTAGTGAGACCTCCTTTCAAAATAAAAATAAAACAGTGCTGGGGGTGTAATTTAGAGGTAGGATGCCCCAGGGTTCAATCCCCAGCACCACAAATGCACAAACAAAAACTCTCCAATAAGATAGCATGAGTTTCAAGGTTGCTGGCTTGGGCAGGTCCAGAGAGGATGGCACACCCCAGAGGCATGAAAGCTGTCTCATCTTGTCCTCAGCAAGTCCCTAGAGTTTAGGGGTGCCAAGAGCCAGAGACAAAGACCAAACTCGTTTCCTATTATACCACAGCTTCCAACAATGTTTTTTTTTTTGTTTGTTTTCTTTTGTTTTGGTGGTACTGAAACGGGGATTTCTTGAGAGGAAACCCGGCGTTTCCTTGAGATGAAACGGAGTTCCCTCAGAAGGAACGCAACGTTTCCTTACCAGGTTCTTGTCTACAGAGAGCGAAGAATGACACCCGCAGACCTCAGGAAGGGGAGTAAAAGGTTTATTGGAAGCAGCAGGGAATGGGGGGAGGGTGGCTGAACACCCCCAAAGGGGCTGGGACTCTGGGTCCAGCAGCTGCCTTCAGGACAATACTTGAGAGTAGCCCAAGCCGAATTGCCTTCAGGTGCAGGCTGCTTTCTTCCAGAGTCCACGCGATCTGCCAGAAGGAAATAGAGAAAAGTGGCCGAACACCCCATAGGGGCAGTTGGAACTCCGGGGTCCAGTAGCTGCCTTCAGGGTCACTACCCGAGTGTCGCCCGAGCCAAGTGCCCATCAGTTGCAAACTACTTTCTCCCAGAGTCCACGCGATCTGCCAGAAAAGAGGTACAGGTCACCCCTAGGGGCCTGGTCAGCCATGATGTCCAGCAGAGGCCTTCAGGTCACTACTCGAGAGTCGCCCGAGCCACGTGTCCTCAGATATACTCTGCCTTCTCTCAGGACCAACACGACCTGTGAGAGAAAGAACAGCTCCCCAAAAGGGGAAGGGGTCCCAAGAGGGAAAGCCCCCAATTTGCCATCCAACTAAGGTAAAGGCCTGATCGTTTTCGACCTCTTTTGGTTAGGGTGACTTTGGGAATTCTGGGAAGCAGCTCTCAGAATTTGCATAGGGTATTTGCAAGTCCTTTGAAGGGTCTCATTTCAGGAATGCCAGACTTGCTGGGTTTGCTGATTAGTAAACAGATGGCTTTGTGAAGCTCTGGCCTTCTTATCTCTGAGCCTTTGGAATTTCAGGTATTTGTCGCCCTTCAGGAAACTCAGGAAATTTAACTTTTTTCTACCGAGGCCTTTTCCCTATCTGCCTATTTCCTTTCTATCTCCTCAGTACTGGGGTTCCTGGAAGCCCTTCTACCTCCGGGCTACACTCCCAGACCTATTTTTACATTTTTATTTGGAAACAGGGTCTCCTAAGCCAGCACGCGTGGCTGGCTTCGAACCTGCGCGATCCTCCTGTCTCTGCCTCCCAAGCGCGGGGATTACAAGCATGCCCACCACACCAGGCGTTCCAACAATGTTTTATAACAGATTCCCAAAGATTGAAATTCATAAGAGAAGACTTTGTCCATAGGCAATTCAAACCTTTATAATAAACTGGGACACATAAAATGTTTCCCTGTGAAGTATTTTAGCAATTGTTGAAATGGAGAAAGGGGAGGTCATAGGAACCCCCAGTTTATAGCTGCTTGATCAGAAGTATTTTATTTTTATTTTTATTTTTTAATTTTTTTGGTGGTACTGGGGATGGAACCCAGAGGCTTTCTACCTCTGGGCTATACTCCCAGACCTTTTTTATATTTTATTTGGAAACAGGGTCTCACTAAGTTGCTGAGAGCCTCACTGAGTAGCTGAGGCTGGCTTCTAACCCGTGCGATCCTCCTGTCTCAGCCTCCCAAGCGCGGGGATTACAAGCGTGCGCCACCACGCCCGGCAGATCAGAAGTATTTTAGGTCCAGGCCTGAGGATGGCACCTGCAGTTTGGACAGTTTTGTAGCATTGATCCTTTAATTGGTGGGATATGACGCAAACTCCAGGTAGGGTGGAACTAAAAGGAAAAATCATAATAATATCAACATTAAGAGAGTGTTTCAAAAGGTTGATGGGAGGCTGTGGCAGGGCTCAAGGTCCCATCTGGGAATGTGAAATTTGATCACCTCTACTTTCGATTGCTGGCTTCTCGAACAAACACGTCATTTCCCTGAGCCCCCGACACTCAAGAGGCATATCTGAACTTATAGGATTCTTGTTTCACAGACATTTTTACTCCATAGAAACATTCTCTACCTTCTATAGCCAGATGATCCCTAGTCCCACCGCCCCCAATCTCAACTCTAACGGAAGTTTACCCACAAAAGAATTTTCACTATTTTGTACTCAAACAACAGTTTGTTCACATAAAGCGCCAGCCTTTCCTGCCTTCTTTGGAACATTGATTCAGAGCTTTCTCAACCTATGTCTCCCGAATTGCAATTCCCGATACTCCAGAGAAAGTCCTTGTCAGTTGTGCAGACTGCGTTCGGACTGATCGACAGGAGATAGGGTCAGGGTTGAATTGAACTGTAGACGCTTGGCTGGTGTTTGCGGAGCTGGGGAATTCCTTGATGGGGGAAAAGCCATTCACCTGACATCAGGAGTGTGAGAATATAAACCGAGTGCCTTTCTCAGAGATAGAGATAGGCAGAAAGACAGACAGATTGACCGCTATGATTTGGATTTAAAACGTCCCCCAGCTCTTCATGTGTTAGACAAGGCACCCATGCCTGGTAAGGCGGCCATATTTGGAGGCAGAGCATGGCTGGAGGTGGGACTCTGGGGGCATGGCCAGGGACAGTGCTTCCCTGGGCCTGGTCCCTGCAGCTTCCTTCTGCTCTCACCCTTGCCACCATGAGCTGACAACAAACTAACTTTCTCCTCTTCTTCTCTCTCCCTCCTCCTCCTCCTCCTCCTCCTCCTCCTCCTCCTCCTTCTTCTTCTTCTTCTTCTTCTTCCTCCTTCTTCTCTCTCTCTCTCTCTCTCTCTCTCTCTCTCTCTCTCTCTCTCTCTCTCTCTCTCTCTCTCTCCATGATGCCTTGAGGACCTACAGCCCCCACTCCTGCATAGAAACAGCTCTGACATGGGATAAAATCTCCAGAAATCTCTTGCTCACAAGCAAGTTAATCTTTCTTCTTCTAAGTTTTCTGCATCAGGAGTTTGGGTCACAGTGCTGAGAATGTTGATCAAAATGCTGGTAGAGAGGCAGGCGTGGTGGCGCACGCTTGTCATTTCAGTACTTGGGAGGCTGAGACAGGAGGATTGCAGGTTGGAGGTCAGCCTCAGCTACTTAGTGAAGCCCTTTGCAACTTAGTGAGACCCTGTTTCAAAATAAACAATAAAAAATAGGGCTGGGGGTGTAGCTCAGAGGTAGAACGCCCCTGGGTTCAACCCCCCCCCCCCATATACACACTGCAAAAAAAAATGTTGGTAGAGGTAGCTGTCATTCCTTTTCTATCTTCATTACTAAAATGCAAGGTCTTTAAGTAAGGAAAAAGAAGTTGTCTTTATTTCTCATTCTATCCTAAGCACCTCAAATAGAACCTGGAAGGAAATTGAGCCCCAATTAATATTTGTTGAATCATTGATGTTACCCGTAGATAATTAATATAATCTTGAGGCCAGTGCTGTTAGTTCCCAGAGACCTGCATAGGCTAATTAGTTGCTTCAGACTACCACTGCCTGCCTGTTACAGTCTGTGCCTTCACTGCCCCTGTCTGTCTGCTCCGAGCCATCCTTCCAGCGAGTTTGTAAAGCTTCGGCAAGACCTTGGGGTCTTCAAATATAAGATGCTGTTCTCAGCTCTGGAAGGTCTGAGCCGAGAAAACATTTGTGGAAGCAGCTGAGAAAGGCATGAACATCCTCAAGAATATACGAATCCAAAATAAACGAGCCACAATAGGGGGATTTATATAGATCGGATCCCAGTGTGCGCGTTGGAGAAGAGCTGGAGCTGTCACTTTGCTTTGTCAGCAAGAGTCTCTTGAGTCCACAAGGACGAAAACCGTTCCCTGGTGATTGTGATCTGCCTGGCTCTGCGGCTTTCCTGGCAACGCTCCACGGCCTGGAACCTTGTAGTTCTTAGGGGGATGGGTGGCAGCCTTTTTTTTTTTTTCTCTCTCCTATTCATAGTACCTGTTCTGATTTCCCCAGTCCTTTCTAAAAGGCCAGGCTTTGGATGTAGCCCTTCCAGTATTGCACTGGAGGACCTGACGTCACCAGCAGCCTACACGTTTCTCATGAGAAGCCTTGACCAGACAGATACTGGTAAAGAGTGTTGCCAGGCAACGTACTGATGGTCGATCTTCTGAGCACCTGCCCTTCTTCTACACCTCTCGTCAGAATGAAGGCCACATGGCTCGGGTGTACGGGATGAGGAGGAAAATCAAGACCTGACATCCAGTGGTATTATTGGAATGTTTTCTGTCCCAGGCACGGTGGGCCCTGTAAAAATGGAAATGAGAAGATTTGTTAATAGTGCTTCTATGTTCAACTGTGGTTCATCTCTTGTTAATCACCTGGCATCCCAGCATCTTTTCTCTAGAAAATCGTCCAGTGGACTCATTCACCTTAAGGACTTGAGGCTCCAAAGTGTTCCATCTCTCCAGCAAAGAAATCGCAGGTTTAGAATGTGTGACACTGGGGAGAATCGGATGTGGTGGCTCATCGGCACCCCCGGTTGGATGAGTGGGTGAGCCAGGCTTCCCCAGGCTGGGGGCCCACTCAGAGATGCACGCGCCCACACAATATGGCCACTAGCAGCACCTTCTCTTCGCCTGCAGAGACGTGGTTTCCCCTCAGGTCTCTCCAGAGGGCCCATTTTCTATCAGAAAGGGTATTCTATTCTTGGAGGATGCCATGCCACCTCCTTCAGGGCAGCTGCAGCCGGTCAGGGCCACTGGGACCATTCAAGAGGTGAGCGTTGAGCCAGACATGGTGGCTCATGCTTCCAATCCCAGTACCTGGGAGGCTGAGACAGGAGGATTGCAGGTTCAAGTACACCCTAGCAACCTGGGCTCTCTGCAACTTAGTGAGATCCTGCTTCAAAACAAAAAATAAAATAGAGCTAGGGATGTAGCTCAAAGGTAGAATGCCCCTAGGTTCAATCTTCAGCCACCCATACACACACACACACACACACACACACACACACATACACACACACACACACACACACACTGTGATTTGTTAGTGCAAATGTACCAATTTCTACCATTCTGAATCCATCCCATTGAGAAGATTTAATCTTATCAGCAGACATAATAGAACTAATGCATCCATGTCCACATATGTACAATTATAGGGCTGGAGGAGTGCTCCCTACTGGTATCCCAGAGAGTCACTTTTCTTTCTCAATGTGAGGTGATGGAACTTGTATTTCTGAAGGATGTCTGTGCCTCCTGTGGCGTGGAGAACGGGTTGGGGATACAAAGAGAATAGGAAGACTAGTCTGAGGAACAGAGATGTCTGTGGGAGTAGAACTATGCGGGAATCCCAGCCATGCCTACACACTGTCTGCCACGATACGTCACTGGACCACATTGCCACCATCTACAAGCCAGGCCTGCAGCTGAGGCGCAGCTGTGAAGATTGTGGTCCAGCGTCCGGACTCCCGGGCTTCGGGGCTTTGTCTCAGCAGGAGCTGGCAGCGGCCGCCTGCGCTCACCAGCCGGGGTAAGTGTAGAAGCGGCATGTCTGAAGGACTGGTGCCCCGAGCTCTGGAATTCCATCGGTCCCCTTTCTCAGTACAACCAAGAGTCCACAAGTCTCTCCAGGGCTGGATCCAGAGTCACTAGCAACCGCCCCGACCTGCACACCTGGCTGGGCGTGGACAGGTGTCTGCGGAGATCCTGCAGCATCTGCACGCCCAGGCTGCGAGGCTGACGCTGCATTCGCAGAGCCTTGAAAGAGGCAGAGCGCATGCTTGGCTCTGTCAACAGGGCTTGAAGGAGTTTGCTGGTAAAGGGAAAGAAAAATCAATATGGCTGCTTAGGAATGCAATGCTGGCTGAGCGGTATCAGAGAGGTCAGTCCAAGGAGGACCTTCGAGTCCTCGGAGGATGCATGCTGAGCTTCTGGAGGAGGGACCAGTGGACCAGAGGGTGGAGTGTTCATGGAATCACATTTCCAAGTGATGGGCTCTTCTAAGATTGTCCTTCTTCTACTTCTGTGTGTGTGTGTGTGTGTGTGTGTGTGTGTTACTGGACGATGGGACCCAGGACCATTCTACCTCTGAGCTTCACCCCAGCCCCATTTTTGTATTCTTTCTTTTGAAACAGGATCTCACTAAGTTGCAGAGGGCCTCGCTAAGTTGCCGATGTGGCTGCACTCCTCCCGTCTCAGCCTCCCAAGTACTGGGATTACAGGCCTGCGCCTCTGTGCCCGGCTTTCCTCCTACTTCTGAATCACCTCCTTTGGAGCGTTTGCTCCACCAGCACGCCACCCAACATCAGCAACAACGCAGAGATGGCAATTACACACCCTGCTTAGTCAGGACTCGTCCAGTCTCTGGAAATAACGCTAAGTACTAGACACGAAAGCTAGTTCCATTTTGCACTTGAGCACAGTCGCCCTAAGAGATGGTGGGCAGCATATCCCTCTTGACCGCGCAGCTAGGGAGGAGCGAGACTCGATTTACACCCACATCTGCCTGGTTGCAAAGCATACCCTTCTCCTAGGAGCCGTCACTGCGGAACAGGTTCAAACTGCTTCCGTGGGGAAGAGCTGGTTCGTAGTTTGGGGGTTTCTCATATGTGTCACGTGGGTGTTTGGCTGTGTTTCCATCTCTGAGCTACTTATGGGGTCACCTCACTGGTCATCTTGGTGAGGAGAATGGGGGATAGGGCTCAGGCTTCAGGGTAGTGATTTTCAAGGTCTACAGCGTTGGTCCTTAATGCCTACATTGCTTGGTCTTTGGCCTAACAGAGATCTGGTTTTTTCCACTTAGCTCTGGACTGGGGCTGGCCCTCACTGGGAACTGCATGTTCCATTTGGAATTTGGAAGGAGCTGTGCAAACATTTTCCAGTTGACTGGTTTTGTAGAGCTTCCTTTTTTTTTTTCTTTTCTTTTCTTTTTTTTTTTTTTCTCTCTGTCTCTTTTTTGGTACTGGAGATTGAACCCAGAAGCATTCTACCTCCAAGCTATACCTCCACCCAGCCTGATTTTTTATTGGAAACAGGGTCTCACTAGGCTGCTGAAAGCCTCTCTGAGTTGCTGAGGCTGACTTTGAACCTGCAGGCCTTCCATCTCAGCCTCCCAAGTACGGGGATTACAAGCGTGGGGTACTATGTCATTTTTTTAAAAGAAGTTCTAAGCATGAGGCTGTTGAGAGAGTAAAGAGAAAGTGGGAAAACCACAGTAGCAAAGTTCCAGGAGAGGAGAGAGAGAGAGAGACAGAAAGACAGACAGACAGACAGACAGACAGAGAAAGAGAGAGACAGAGAGAGAGAGAGAGACAGAGAGAGGGAGAGAGAGATAGAGGGAGAAAGAGAGGGAGAGGGAGAGACAGAGACAGAGACAGAGAGAGTCAGAGAGAGAGAGGGAGAGAGAGAGGGAGAGAGACAAAGAGAGAGATAGACAGAGAGAGACAGAGAGAGAGAGGGAGAGAGAGACAGAGAGAGACAGAGAGAGAGAAAGAGAGAGGGAGAGAGAGAGAGAGAAAGAAATAGGCAGTACTTTTCTGGTTCTGGAAAAGGAAACAGAACAGCAGCAGCACCAAAAGCATTCATTTGGAAGTTGAGAAAAACAATGTCTATGAGTCCAGGAAATTGCTGTGAAGCCTCTCAGAGGAATTAAATACAGAGCTCCAGTGCTGTGTTGTTTTGCCGACCCCCCCCACCCCCCCCAGTATTTACAGTGTCCGTTTTAATCTGGAGACATCGCCGCAGCGATGAGTTGAACACACCCGTGTGAAAGTAGAACACACTAAACTCCACTTGCCGTTTAACAATTCCATTAAGTTTTTATCCTTGCTAGTCCTATAATTAACAACCAAATAGTCCAGAATGCAAAGCAAGGGCGTTAGGTGCTCATTTCTAGAAAGCAGCCCTTGGGAGATTTGCTTTTCACTTAACATGGTTGGAATCAGAGGCACCCCCAACAGCGCAGTGAAACAAAAGCACCTGTTCTCACCTCTCCTCTGCCCTCCAGGGTGTAAGTCCCCGGCAGACAAGCTCCTGGCGCTCTTCCCCGCTGGGCATTCCTGGTGCGAGGAAGGAAGGTCCCCTTCAGATGGCAACCCTGGGAGAGCTTGGCAAGACCCTCAAAGATGAGAAGAAGAGACAGGTGCCATGTCCCTGGTACCCAAGAAGGAGCTTCCAGGGTGGGGCCTACCTTTGTCCAGGAGGCCCCCTCTTGGGCTCCCTTAACGCTTGAGCCACCCCTAAGCCACAGCCCCCCATCCAACTGGAGGTAGCCACGCCCATTTTCCCAGAACCCACCACGTTCTGTCCCTTGAGACTTTCACCCCACGCAGCAGAGAGTGGTACCCGAGTGGTGGCCGTGAAGAGGATCGTCCCTCCTGTGGGAACGAGGGACAGCAGGGCTCTTCTGAGGAAAAACTCGTGAAAAATCACGCCCGGTTTTCATCAGTTTCCTCCAGTGAGTGGTCTTGGCTGGAATGTAGCTAAGATCTCACAAAAACTCTATCAGCTCCAGAGATTCAACCTCTCCATATTTTGTATTATTGTTGTCATGCATTTTTAATTCTACAGATATTTTTTATCCTCAGAATATACTGTTTTTACGCAGTCAATATTCATTTATATTAACATATTTATTTCTCCTTTCTGATGATTTTTTTGGAGGGTGTGTGTGTGTGTGGTACTGGGGATAGAATCTAGGGGCTTTCTACCTCCGGTCTCCACTCCCAGAACTGTTTTATATTTTATTTGGAAACAGGGTCTCACTAAGCTGCTGAGAGCCTCACTAAGTAGCTGAGGCTGGCTTCAAACCTGCACAACCCTCCTGTCTCAGCCTCCCAAGCGCGGGCATTACAAGCATAAGCCACCATGCCCGGCTCTTTCTGATGACCTTGATCTCTTCTTTCATTTCTATATTTCCTTTTGGGATAATTTTCTTTCTGCCACCATTCTCCTTTAGCATTTTTTTTTTTTTTTTGCTATAATCTTGCAGGAGACAAATTTTCCAACTTTAGTTCCCAAATGATTCTACTTTACCTTTATTTTTTGAAGAATATTATTATCACTGGGTATATAATTCTGGGATGGTAATTATTCCCTGCTAGAATGTTAAAGATAACATTCCATTGTGCTGTGGCTTTCATTTCTATTGAAAAGTTCACTATCAGCCCGATTGTTTGGTTGAATATGTGTCTTTCTTTCGGGTGACTTTAAAAATTTCATTCTTTCTTTCTTTCTTTCTTTCTCTCTTTCTTCCTGTACTGGGGATGAAACCCAGGGGCATTCTACCTCCGAGCTACACCCCCAGCCCTATTTTTTATCTTTATTTTGAAACAGGTTCTCACTGAGTTGCAAAGGGCCTCACTAAGTAGCTGAGGCTGGCTGCGAACCCGGATCCTCCTGTCTCAGCCTCCCAAATGCTGGGATTACAAACGTGCTCCACCACACACACACAGTTCTAAAGTTTTCTCTTTGTATTTGATTTTCGGCAGATTTAGTATATGTTAATGAACTCACTTGCACACGTGTGTGCATGCGCACGCACACACACACACACACACACACACACACACACACACACACACACCAGATTCATATGCTGAATATCTAACCCTGATGCTATGTGGTGAGGCCTTTGGGGAGATAATTAGGGTTAGATGGGGTGGTGAGGTTGGGTTCTAAGGATGGGATTAGTATCCTTATAAGAAGGGAGTAGAAAGTTTCTTTCCCTCCTCTACGTCCCACCACATCCCCGTCCTCTAACTCCTTCTCTTCCCTTCTCAGTATGGGAGGACGCAGCAAGACGCTGCCTACCTGTAAGCCAGGAAGCCGGTCTTCTTCAGGAGCTGAAGCCAACAGCACCTTGGTCCTGGACTCCCAGCCTCCTGAACAGGTAGAAATCAATGTCTGTGGTCCAGGTTCAGATCTATGGTGTTTTGCAACAGGAGCCCCATCAGATTACTAGCGCACTAGGCATGGTTTTATCTGCCTACGTTATTTTATGCTTCCAGACTCCCTAGATCTATGAACGATGAGAGCCTTGCATGCGTTTTGGCCAATTTTTAGTCACTTCTCCTCATTTTCTTCTACCACACCCTCTTTTCTTTTGCTGAGACTCCATTACCAACACGTGGAAATCCTCGCTGCGTACCGTATTCTCTTCTCTGCGTTTTCCATCTTTTGTATTTTCTCTTCGCCTCAGCCGGGATCTTTTCTACTTGTGTTTTCTAGTCATGAAATGTCTCTTCTGCTGCATCACCTCTAAATAAAATAATCATTTCTGGGTTTTCTCATGAGTCTGGGCTTTTTTTCTCCCAAACCAGCTTGGCTGGAGCTGTCTATGATGGGCTTATGCATCTAGAACATTAACTGGACTGGGCTGGGGTGGCTGGGATGGCCGGGATCTCTATCTTTGCGCTCTCTCATCCCCAAGAAGTCTGACTCAGAGTCGTTGTCATGATGGCCTTAGAGGTCACAGTAGCTACAGAGCACGAGGTTAATCAGCAAGAGCTTCCAAGGAACATTAGCTAATCCCCCATTGGTCAGAACATGTCACATGCTCAAGACCAAATTCAAGGCATAGAGTAATAGACTCTTCTTTTTGTTGTATTTGGTTTGGTACTAGAGGTTGAACCCAAGGGCTTTCTACCTCTGAGTGACACCTCCAGCCCTATTCTGTTTTTGTTTTTGTTTTTTTTTAAACAGGGGCTTGCTAAATTGCTGGGGCTGGCCTCAAATTTATAATCCACCTGTCTCAGCCTCCACATGCTAGAATTATAGGCAAGTACTACTATGCCCGACTAGACTCCACATTTGGGTGGAAAGTAATACAAAGAATATATGCCTGCTGTTGGCAGTACGTCAAGGAGAGACTGAAGAAAAACCACCACCGACAGGTGCCAGCTTCCTCTTAAGGAACATCCCTGGAAGCTGCCCCAGGATTCTTTGCATCTCATTAGCCAGAACTTAATCACATGAGCATATCTGGAGGCAAAGTAGACTTGGGAAAATAGAAAAGAAAATAGAAACCAAATGCCCAGCTAAAACTCTCCCTTTCCTCATCTCTGGCAAATTCAGAGGCAATGCATAGAAGAGAAATCAAATGAAGTTGAACCACTGTATGTTCCCAATTAAGTCAAAAGATTAATGGTTGGGGAGATGGGGATGTAGCTCAATGACAGAGTATATTCAAGGCCTTGGGCTCAATCCCCAGCGTCACAAAAAAATAAATGAATAAGATTAATGGTTGGTGGGGCAAAACGTGCTGTAAAATGAGTCCGGGGATTTATGAACAAACTGTTTCATCTGTCATATTTCATTCATCTCCAGGCTCTAAATGGGTTGTATTTGTGGGGCTCTAACCTCTAAAACTTCCTTGTCTTCTTCATGATATGATATGAGAGATATTAGGTGCAATTGTTATTGTTCTTAACTGTATTTTCTATCTTTTTTATTTTTTTATTTTTTTCAGTACTTGGTTTGGAACCCAGGGGCATTCTACCTCTGAGCTGCACCCCCAGCCCTATTTTTTATTTTTTTATTTTGAAACAGGGTCTCACTGAATTGCAGAGGGCCTCACTAAGTAGCCGAGGCTGGCCGAGAACTTGCGATCCTCCTGCCTCAGCCTCCCAAGGACGGGATTACAAGCGTGCGCCACTACATCTGGCTTGACCACACTTCTTAAAGGTCTGATAAGGAATTTGAGAGGGAGGGATGCTGGGAAGCGTGATGCTGCCACAAATATAAAAGTGGGTGTGTGCCAGTATGGGGAATGACCTAGAAAGATTTGGGAAAGCTCTGATTATTAATATATTTCAAAAGAAAATAATTGGTATATTTCAAAATAGTTGTGTCAAAATGGAGGCAGACATGGATAAAGAAAGGACTTGGTTTCGGCCTAACAACAGGCAGCTATTCCAGTGTAAATCAACCTAGCTCAAAGTACTTAACAAGTCAATAGAGGAGAGCTAGGGCTTCCTCTTTCTAAAGACAGATCTATGTGATCTAGGGGGGATGGGGCAGGGTTTGACCTTGCCCTTTATGAAAGGAGACACCTTACCCCACCTTGCTAGGGGAGGTACCTTACAGGGACGTTCACATCAGAGTCACGCGAACAAGATGGAGGTCATGGGTATAAAAGGCCAAGTCCACGTGTCAGCCCTTTGGTGTACTCATTCGAGTCATCCCCTCATGCCATCTTGGCATGGGGCCGTATTTCTATTTTCTGTATTTCTATCTTTCTAATAAACTTCTTTAAATCTTCAGCAGCTGTCCAAGCGATGAATACTTATTCTTAGCTTAGGACAAGAATCCACGGTTTTTCTGTTTGTCTGTGTGTCTGGTGGGGGGGGATTACTTCACACCACGCACATTTCCCCCCCAACCTATCCCCGCAACAGGTGTCCTTGCCCTGTGCGCACAGCCCATGACAGGGACCGTGTCTCTAAATTGCTGTGGATTTCTAGCTTGCACTTCCTTCTTTAGCCAGGAGCAGGCAGGGCGTGTGCGAGCCTCCCTTTAATCCATTCTGCTTTGTTATCAGCCTGTGATGCGGGGAAAGCACCACATGTCTGTTTCCAATAAAGGCTGATTAGTTCCTAGGCAAGGGCCTGGCTGAAAGGCTGGCAATCGAGAAGCAGGAGGATTAAATCGGTAGCGGAACTGAGAGCATTTAGCAAACCCAGGCCACCCTTCGTCTGAGCGTGACCTGTGCTCCTGGCTCTGCCTTACAGAGGAAGACATGGCAGATAAGAACCTTCCGGAACTCTGTGCCCACCTGCCCGCTCCTCCCGAGCTCACCCCTGCCATGACCTCAGGGTGCCCGGTGATCAGAAACCATGGCGTACAGGAGAAAGGAGTTGGACTTTGCGCTTGGACGCTTTAGATTTGAATCTGGGCTTTTTCGCTCACTGGTTTACCCTTGGGTCTGTTATCCAGCCTCAGTGGGCCTCTCCCTCCGCCGCACAGTCACACACGGGTGATACAAACATCGGCTCAGAGCTAGCCTGGCACCAGCTGACGTGAGCCAGGCCTCGGCTCGGGCTTCCCAGCCTGCTTCACTCACGTTCGCGGGCTCCTGGGATGCTTCCAGGATTCGAGTTCACGAGGCCTGACTTGGTCCAAGCCATTTGTATTTCTCTGGGGAAACCGAGACCCCAAAGAGAGAGGCGGCTGGATGTGGCCATCTTTCCCTTGCACTCCGTTTGAACACCCCACCCCCCTCGCGTCAACTGTATTCTCTCTCCACTAGGTCAGAAATTATTTCATTTTTATTTTTTAATTTTGAAACAGGATTTTGCTAAATTGCTGAGGTTGGCCTTGAACCTGTAATCCTCCCGTCTCAGCCTCCCAAATTCTGAGATTACAGGGATGCTCTACCATGCCAAGCAACTTCTCAAGTCCTGTCAGGGAACCTACTAAATCAGAAATACTAATTGAGCCCAGCAATCTGTGGTTTAGCCAGCCTTTCAGGATATTCTAATCCATGCTGAAATTTGAAAGTCATTGGGGTTAAGGTCTGGGGAGATCACAGACCCCACCTGATGGTTTTCTGTCTGAGGAAATTAGGCCACAAATGACGTCAGGTTTGCATGCAAGGATTGTGGACAGCCTTCTACAAAACTCACAGATCTCCTAGAAGGCCAAAGAAGATGACTTGTCTAGAAGAAGACTACACACGTCCGGTCCCTTTAGGGTGATAGCCAAAGCTTCCCGCGTTCAGCAGTTTGTTCTTTCTACACTTACCTGCAAAAATGCTCGGCTAACACTTTTTTTTTTTAAAAGTACTAGGGATGGAGCCCAGGGGCATTCTACCTCTGAGCTACACCTTCAGCCCTAATTTTTATTCTTTATTTTGAAACAGGGTCTCACTAAGTTACAGAGGGCCTCACTTAGTAACTGAGGCACAAACTTGGCATCCTCCTGTCTCAGCCTCCCAAGTACTGGGGTTACAAGCGTGCGCCACCACGCCCGGCTCCGGCTCCTTTTTTACTCTGTTTTGAGAACGCTTTCATAGAAATGTCACACTTGTGAAAATCCACCCAAAGAGTGAGCATCAGGACCCTCCTTCCCCAAAGGTGTTCCTCTCCACATCAGCAAGTGTTGCAGACGATAAGTTCTGTGGTCAAGGGAATGTGGGAAATGGTGGCCCACACGGGTTGCCCACCGCAGAAATCATCAAAATCTTTAATAAATATCCTTTGTAAATTTCCGAGACAGTGGATACAAGCAATAGAATTTTCCCAACTGATGTAGACAGAAAACCTCTTCTCATTAAGTATTTTGAAGGATCGTCACGCTTCCAGAGAGACAACCCTAGACACACGTTAAACCTTCATGTGCCTCCTTGCAGGGCTATTTAGGTTTCATTCATGAATCCTGTCTTCCCCTAGACTGATTACACAGGGGTTCCTGTTGAGCTAACACTACGCTTTGGGAGTTTCTGTTCTCAGTAACATTAAGAGCTGTTCCTGCTACTGTTTTTTTTTTTTTTCCTTTTAAGTAAGCTTTAATATCCATGACATCTCTCTTTATTCACTGCATGACAATCTCAATTCATTGTGCATTTAGATCTGAATGAGCCAGTAGATTCCCTCAAATGTTAAAAAGCAATATTTGGACAATGAGCTGGACCAGAATTTAAGTGGCCAGAAATAAGCCCAGGCTTATTTCGCTCTTCATTACCACTACAGGAAGAGTCATCATGGCTACCCCTGTTCTTCATCACCCGACACTGGAAATTCTTAGATTTCAGCAAACACATCATAGTATCTGGCTTGTCCAGAAGCCTAGAAAGAGCCTTTCTTGTAAGAGCAAAAATGAGAAAATCTGGTGGGCCTGCAATGAAAAGACAGAGAACAGTAGAGGCAGTGATGGGATGGTGGCCTGAGGCCATTCCTGCTCTCCATGGGCAAAGCCTAAAACAGGGTCAAGTCCCAAGCCACTCGGCAGAACAATGTGAGGTCTCAACATCTGGAAAGGCGCATACTCTGGGCACTGGGCTTCAAGGTCTAGATGAGGTACCGCCTCTGCCCGGACATTAAGTCCATCCACCTGTGTCTTACTAAGGAAAAATGGTGATAATGTTCAAAATATTTAAGTGGATCTACTGTTAGTGCACAGGCATACTAGATACATTCTAGATCAACACCCCTCACTTCAGAACACCTCTAGATCTGAAAGGAAATGAGCTTTTCGAATTATTATGTTTTTCAGGAAGCAGGGGAAATCTCCAAGGAACCTTCCCTTCTAAAATAGAGGTAATAAACCACGAAATGGAACCAGATCCAGGAGTAGCACATCCGCTGAAGGAACAGGGTGGCCCCGAGGGCCATGCTGACAGCAGCGCTGATTTGCAATTCTGATAGTAGACCTTGAGCTGCAGCAAGAAAAAGAAACCCAACAAAACCCTGGCAGCACCTCGAGCCGGCAGTAACCCTCTGCCTCCCAGCACAAGCAGGAAGGTGCATACTGTTTTAATGCGTTTCCATGGCCATAAAACAGGGAATTCCGGTGGCCTACTAGACTTCCTTTTCAGTAATTTTTGTGTCTGTTTTCACCAATTTTTTTTAGATACACTTCATATTGTGGTGTCAAACTCCAAAATAAATTAATATTCCAGATTGTTTTGGGAAAAATCAGCATCTTTATCATGTTGAGCCTTCCCATGTATGGACAGGGTTCTCATCCCTCATAGATCAACCCTGGGCATTGTCAAAGGTGGCTTTGGAAGCAGGGAGGTGCAGATAGAAACTACACTGAGATTCCATCTCACCCCAACCAGAATGGCAATCATCAAAAGGGTCAACAATAAATGCTGGCGAGAATGTGGGGAAATCGAAACTCATTTCGTTGTTGGTAGGATTGCAAATCAGTGCAGGTGCTATGGAGACCAGTGTGGAGATTCCTTAGAAAATTGAAGTGGATTCACCCCATGACCCACCTAAATGACTCCTAGGTAGCTTTCCAAAGGGACTGAAATCCGAAAATCATAGTAATAAATGCATATCCATGTTTATAGCAGCATAATCCCCAATAGCCAAATTATGGAACCAACCTAGGTGTCCATCAACAGCTGAATGGATTACAAGATTATGGGACATACACACAATAAAATTCTACTCAGCAACCAAGAAGAACAAAATAATGTCTTTTGCAGGAAAATGGATAGACCTGAAGAACATTATGCTAATTGAAATTAGCCAGTCACAGAAAGAGAAAGGTCATATGGTTTCCCTCATATACACAAGCTAGAGAGCAATCGGGATCCCAGAGGGGTTCAGATAATGGAGGACGTAATGGAGGACGTACTCCAGGGGAGCGGAGGAGCTGGTCTAGGGAAGTGGGAGAGGGAGGATCAGTGGGGATCATTTCTATCAATACCATATACATATGTGAGGCTATCAATACTCCCCTCAATACCTCAGATGGAGAAGGGGGAGAATGGACTGGGAGATGGGGGAGCCCGCCAAGTGCTGGGTACATGTATGTCACAACCACTATGAGCTACATTATGGTGTGAGACTATAATGCACCAGTAAAAGTATCTAAAAAAAAAGATGGCTTTGGGAGTTCCACCAGGCTGATCTGTGAGTCATTCCAATGTGTTGTTCCATCTAAAAGCTATTCGTTGTGGTCATATCCTGGACCAGATCCTAACACGTGCTGTTGTAGAGGATGCAAAGACGAGTGAGAACACAGTAGAATGGTTACTATGAAAAATAATAAATATAAAAAGTTTTGGAGAAATAGTAACTCTTGTACATTACCACAAAATGGAGTAGCTGCTTTAAAAAAAAATGCATGGTATAGCTCCAAAAAATTAAAATAGAATTACCATGTGATATAGCAACCTCACTTCTACATATATATTTGAGAGAATTTAGAGCAGGGATCAGCTGGTCTTGGTGGTATCATCCCAGGCTGAGACAAGAGGATCACTGGTTTGAGGCCAACGGCAGCAGCTTAGCAAGGCCTTCAGCAACTTAATGAGACCATGTTTCAAAAGACAAAATAAAATAGGGCCAGAGGTAGAACACCTCTGGCTTCAGTCCCCAGTGTTAGAAAATATAGGGATAGCCAGGCGTGGTGGCGCACGCTTGTAATCCCCACGCTTGGGAGGCAGAGACAGGAGGATCATGCAGGTTCGAAGCCAGCCACGTGCGCTGGCTTAGGAGACCCTGTTTCCAAATAAAAACGTAAAAATAGGTCTGGAAGTGTAGCCCGGAGGTAGAAGGGCTTCCAGGAACCCCAGTACCACAAAAAAGAAAGAAAGAAAGAAAAGAAAGAAAGAAAGAAAGAAAGAAAGAAAGAAAGAAAGAAAGAAAGAAAGTATAGGGATAAAGGAAAAACACAGCTTTGCAGACCAGAACAGGCTCTTTAATTGGAGTGGAGCCTGGGAGGGGGACTGGCCAGGAGAGAGAATCCACGAGAGTCAGGAGCCCCTTCCTTATAGACTACATGCTGTCATGGGGTGTTAGAAGGGAGGGACGGCAAAGCAGTCGTGTATTTCTTTGACTGGTGGTCTAACAGCCTGGACAGGTAAGTTTATGAGGCTGGGGAGAGGAGGATGGTTAGAGATGGCTTCCTGCCTTTTCAGAAGTCCTTTCTTCTCAACCTCCTCCAGCCAGTCAGACCTCACAGTCACACTTCACAGTGTCCATACCCAATACCAAAAAACATAGGAAGAAGAAGAGCAGGGTCTTAAAAAGATATATGTATAGTCCTGTTCTTAGCATCATATTCACAATAGATAAAACATGGAAACAACCCCGTGTCCTTTAACACAGGACTAGATAAACAAAATCTGGTATGTATACACAATGGGATAGTGTTGTCATTAAAAAGAATTCAGACACGCTCGTCATCCCAGCATTCGGGAGGCAGAGACTGGAGGACCGCGGTTCCGGACAGCCTCAGCTACTTAGTGAGGCCCTCTGCAACTCAGTGAGACCCTGTTTTGAAATAAAGAATAAAAAATAGGGCAGGGGTGTAGCTCGGAGGTCAAATGCCCCTGGGTTCCATCCCCAGACCCGCAAAAAAAAAAAAAAAGGAAAAAAAAAAGGAATTCAATCCTGATATATGATATAATGTGTATGAACCTTGACATAAAAGTGAAATAAGCCAGTCACTCACACACAAATCCTGTGTGATTGTGTTATCTAAGGTACTCTCGATACCCTAATACCTAGAGTACTCAATCATAGAGACAGGTAGTAAGTTGGAGATTATCAGGAGTGAGAGGGGAAATGACGGCTGCCTGATGGGCTTAGAGTGTAAATTTTGCAAGATGAAAATAGATTTGGACACGGATTAGACAATAATATGAATGTTCTTAACACCATGGAACTGTCGCTTAAAAAGAGATGAGATAGCCGGGCGTGGTGGCGCATGCTTGTAATCCCCGCGCTTGGGAGGCGGAGACAGGAGGATCGCGCAGGTTCAAAGCCAGCCTCGCTGACTTAAGAGACCCTGTTTCCAAATAAAAATATAAAAATAGGTCTGGAAGTATAGCCCGGAGGTAGAAGGGTTTCCAGGAACCCCAGTACCACCACCAAAAAAAAAAAAAAAGAGAGAGAGAGATGAGATAGTCAATTCCATGTTATGTGCATTTTACCATAATAAATATGAAGGTAATAAAATAATGTTTAAAAGACAGCAAGAAGCCAGGCGTGGTGGTGCATGCTTGTAATACAAATAAAAGCCGGGCGTGGTGGCGTACGCTTGTAATCCCAGCGCTTGGGAGGCTGAGACAGGAGGATCGCACAGGTTCCAAGCCAGCCTCAGCTACTTAATGAGGCTCTCAGCAACTTAGTGAGACCCTGTTTCCAAATAAAGTATAAAATAGGTCTGGGAGTATAGCCCAGAGGTAGAAAAGCTCCTGAGTTCCATCCCCAGTACCATACACACACACACACACACACACACACACACACACACACACGAGCAAGAAGAAGTCTTTATGCAAAGGGAACTCAGGTTAGAAAAACCAGGGGCAGAAAGCATAGAACACAGCAAGTAGGTTGGTCAGAGAGTTCTACCCAGAACAGCAGGGAGACACAGACCTCCCTGAATGCATGACTAATTCCCCAGGCTCCTGGAAGCAGGAGAATAATTGCAGGCCAACAGAATAAAGGTCAAAACAGGCTTCCTCAAAGCAAATCCCCAAGACAACAACAGTTATTTTATTGTTGAGTTTCTTTATGGACCTCACGCAACTCAAAACTCTCTCCTGACTTTCTCGTTCCCTCCCCGCCCTTCTCTGTGTTGGTCCTCACAGTCTGTGTCAGCTCCCTGAGTCCTGGCCTGGCCTCTGCAGGGCGCTGCCGCTCACGACTGGTTCTGCCGCCACCCAGAGCCCTCAGGGGCACAGTGCACACTGGTCCCACTCCACCGTTTTCCTCCCATTTCAGGAAGTCGCATTATCAATTATAATGGGCCGTGGCACATTTCAGAAGGTCAGTCCGTTAACCTGCAGGAACTGCAGGGTTGACACAGTTAATTGGAAAAGCAGACACACCAAGCGTGCAAAGAAGCCCACAGAAATGTTTCTAAATATACTCCACACATGGGACAAAGAGACCAAGATGCTCTCAGCAAAACCTTGACTTCTAAAGCCAAGCTCTGCATCCCAGCTCCAACAGCAGTTCATAAACATGAACAGTTTGGTCTTCTTAGTAAAGGTTTTTATTTGGAAAATATAGTTTCCTATTATAAAAATAGATCTTTTTGTGGTCCTAGGGATAAGTTGAGGAAGGCCTCACTAAGTAGCTGAAGCTGGCCGTAAACCTGAGATCCTCTGTGTATCTTGTCCCTGTGTGATTTAAATCACTGTCCTTATCATCACCCACCTCTGTTATTGCCCTCCCTCCTGACCTCCCAGGCCTTTGGGGATGCTAACTAGGGGCTCTGGGTCCTCTCTGCCCCGTCTTCTGCCCCCGGGTATCATGGCCAGGCTCCTGTCTTGCTTGAATACCCATGTGGCACTGGCTGTCGTAGTCACTGAGCATGAAGACATTTCTCCCAGCAAGGCAGTGAGATCTCCAATATGTGTTCACCATTCAGCAGAGGGTCACTGCTGTTGTCAGTATTAATAATTACAGAGGAGAAGCCTCTCAGGTATGGTTTTCCCATTACAGAAGGATCTAGATTCAAGACCAGCCACACATTGTAACTTAGACCTTGTCTCAAAATAAAATAAGGCTGCTCAGAGGTGGAATGCCCCTGCCCCCTGGGTTCAATCCCTAGTGCCATAAAAAGTAATATAAAATAAAATAAGGATAATATTCCCTGAATTCCCCATTTCCCGGGATTGCTCCAGGGAACGCTGTGGTCGGTGGGTCTGTCAAACACAGGCATCATCAGGCATCTTGACTGTTTGCTCACAGCCAGCCATGGAGGGCGGCCAGTCCAGAGCAGAAAAGGGCAGACACACTGTCCCTCAGAGCTAAACGGGGGGGTGGGGGGGGCGAATCCTGATGCCCCGTGAGTAGTGAGCTATTTGGGGCGACATTGTTTAATGTTCCTTTGCATCTTCTTCTGACAAAGCAAGAATTGCAAATCAATGTAGTGGAACCCCAAAACTCAGCTTTGTCTCCCCTAATCCTTGGCTGTAGGGTTCTTTCTTTCTTTCTTTCTTTCTTTCTTTCTTTCTTTCTTTCTTTCTTCTCCATCCTTTCTTTTTATTTCTGTGTGTGTGTGTGTGTGTGTGTGTGTGTGTGTGTGTGTGTGTGTGTTACTCAGATTGAACCCAGGGGCATCCTACCTCTGAGCCACACACACCCCAGCCCTATTTTATTTTGAGTTGGAAACAGGGTTTCATTAGGTTGATGAGTCTCACTACCTGCTGAGGCTGTCCTCAGACCTGGAATTTTCCTGCTTTAGATCCCAGCTGCTCCCTAAATTGAGCCCATGTGCCCAGTTCTGTTACAAGAAATACCTCGGGGAAGAGTGGGTCTTCTCCCAAGAATGGGAAAATCACTGTCCAAGTTCTACTTTCCACGGTCCAACAAATGTTCACTGAGGGACCTCACACATTCTCTCTCTCTCTCTCTCTCTCTCTCTCTCTCTCTCTCTTCTCTTCTCTTCTCTTCTCTTCTCTTCTCTTTTCTCTCTCCTCTTCTCCTTTCTCTCTCCTCTGAGTCTCTGTCTCTCTCTGTCTCTGTCTCTCTCTCACACACACACACACACTCACCCTCCTCCTTGTCCTCTTCTGGGTGATTTGTGCTAGCTCAAATGGACCTGGTTTGACTTCTAGAGACAAGGAAAGACCCCGTTTCCCCATCATATTGCAGGCAGGGCCATTCAGCGATGTTAATTTCAAGCTTACTCATGATCACTTAAGTGTCACCCACAATGCCTTGGAGGGCAGCACCCTGGCTCCGTCCTGTCCAAAGCTCCTCACAGCATCCACAAAATGCCCGTAGAGAAAGAAGCCATTGTCAAGCAATATAAGGGTGTGAATGAGACCCTGGGAAGCTCTTTAGCCTACTCAACAAAACAACTCCCTCTGCGCATCCTTACACTAAGCGCTTTACAGGGGAAAAAAGTGCCAATGCTAATTATAAAGCAGCCGTATCTATTTCTTGGTACATTCTCTAAGTCCTGCCCACTTCGTTAAGGAGAGAGGATAATCCAGGCTTTCTCTCACTCAGCTTCTATGCTCGCATATCCTGTTCATCTTCACAGAAGAGTGTTTATCCTTTGCCTCTGTCCTCTAAGACCTCCACATCAGCTGTCATCCTGCTCTGCGAAACCTTCCTGGGTCCCCGTCACCAACAAGTCAATGAAGGAACAATTCCACACGGCGAGCAGATGGCGAGGGAGTTGGCCAAGACAGGGAGAAAACTCAAGCAGTGAACGCTTTCTTCTTAATACCCGTTTCCCATCCGCAGCTGCCTTCTTAATGAGGGAAAGTGAGATACGAGTCCCATCAGACCAGCTTCCAACAAAAACTGGTAGCACGTGTCCAAGAACACAGTTTTCCATAGCAAAGCCGGGGAAGAGCGGAATACAACATTTCCGTGCACCCGGGAGGATGAGCGATTTCCTTGGATGCCGATTCCACTCCTTCAACAGTGTCTGTTAAAGTTGCAGCCGTAACAGAAACTCACTGAGCGCTCACCCTGCAACTGGAGATCTGGACACCACTCATATATCACACCATTTTTTTTTTTTTTTTGCACTACTGGGGATGGAACCCAGGGGCATTCTACCTCCGAGTGACACCCCCAGCCCTACTTTTTATTCTTTATTTTGAAACAGGGTCTCACTGAGTTGCAAAGGGCCTCACTAAGTAGCTGAGGCTGTCCGTAAACCACCATTCTCCTGTCTCAGCCTCCCGAATGCTGGGGTTACAAGCGTGCGCCACCACGCCCGGCTACATCACACCATTTGGCCTACAGAAATGACCAAGTATTTAACGATCATAATTCTCATCTTTCAGAAGAGAAAACAGAGGCAGGAAATAGGCCTCAAATCAATGAAAGAACCCTGAGCCCCACACTGTGACCCTGAACACTCCTGCAGCTCGGCTCCTCCGGACTTCTCTATCTCTTCTCCCAACCTTCCAGCCAATCAGGAGTTTCTGTGTTCAGATTCTGATCCGACTCACCCCCTAGGCCCTTGTCATCCCCGCGCTCGGGAGGCAGAGACAGGAGGATCGCGCAGGTTCGAAGCCAGCCGCGCGCGCTGGCTTAGGAGACCCTGTTTCCAAATACAAATGTAAAAATAGGTCTGGGAGTGTAGCCCGGAGGTAGAAGGGCTTCCAGGAACCCCAGTACCACCAAAAAACAAAACAAAACAAAAAACAGTCGAGTTACTTCCTTGGGGAGCAGGGGAGATTTGGAAATGGGAGAGGGGAGAAAACACAGAACTGTCCATTGCCTGTCCCTGGGACTGGGGAAAAGGAGTGTCTTTTTTTTTTTTCTCCTTTGCAAAAAGCAACACTAGACGCCTGTGAACATAGGCAATTTTCACACAGACGTCAGGGAAAATGCACTGGACGTAGCACGTCGGCCTTTACACTGGTTCCCACGGTCATTTTTCCTTTCTTTGGAGTCTCTTTTGTTTATCTCTTTTAAAAATTTTATTTTTAAAAAACTTTATGCCTCTGACTTGCCTGTTTTTCTTCCCCTCTACGAACAAGATGAGGTGTAGAAGAAATGAGAATGAGGTAGGTGACCCTCTGAAGTCCTGCTTCCCAGTCTCCTCAGACAGACATCTTGGACAGTCGGAAAGGATCTGGCCCTAGGGGTCACTGCCATTGGAGACAACAGCGAGTGATGACGGAGCCACTGGCATCTTTCAGGAACTCAGCCCAGGAGGCCTCTGGTCCAGAACCTCTGGTCAGCAGACCTGTGGTTGACTCTGTATTTTGAATCGAGTCATCCATGCTGGCGGACATCTGAAGGTTGAATATGAATTGAGTGCTTCTCAGAGCACCGAGCTCCAGCTGATGCATGACACATGTGTCTTTGGAACCAAAGACAGTACACTAGGTTTCTTCTTCCTCTGCCAGAAGTAAATGCACTGTCAGCAGAAAACAGTCTTCAGGCAGAAGAAGCCTTGGGCCCGGGAGGCAGAGATTCCACAATGGGCAGGGATCTCGGCCAAGATCTATTTGAATAGTGTTGACAGTAGTACGTGCATCTTTGTTTCCCCAAGGCAGCGTTCTTTGTAAGCAGGGATCCTGTCAGCCAGGAGACAAGCCACAAACCACAGCATGTTCCCTGTAGGGGGAGTCTGCAGTGTGAAAACACACAGGGCTCTAACCAAGACCGTGCTACTGGTCTACGGTAGAGGTGACCTCCATCTGCAGCCCGTGTCCAGTTTGCCCTATAAGGACACCTGCCTTCAGGCTATGCCAGGGCTATACTCAGCCTGTAGCATCTGTGTGTGTGTGTGTGTGTGTGTGTGTGTGTGTGTGTGTGTGCTCATTTAAAGAAATTCTCTGATGAATTATTTTTTATTATTGGTGCACATAGGCATACAGCACTTGCTGAATTTCCCTCCGGATCCCACTCAGCTCCCTCCTCCTCCCCGTACATAAATATTAATATGGGTGTTGATAACTTCACCCATGAACATAGCATTCTCTGAGCTGTCTCCTTCATCGTCTCCCCTCTCACCTCTCCACCCTCCTCCCCATATCTCCTTCCACTCATCTACTAGTATCACCCCTTATTTATCTGAAGTCCCTTTTCTTTTCCAAATTCTCTCTAGCTTCCATATAGGACTGAAAACAAATGGCCCTTCACTTCCCATCAAGTCTCCCTGCTCACCCGCACACCAGTGCACAGCTGCCCAAGGAAGCACATCCGTCTCATTCTTCTCAGCAGCTGTTTATCACTTCTGGTACCAAAGAATTCCCGATGGAGGCTCCGGCAGGCTTGGTAGGCTGCTGTTAGGTTCCTGAAATACCTCTCTGGTGCCCAGGGAAAGCATCCTGTGCTCAGTAAGTTTGTGTGGGACTGTGTCAAATAAAGAAACAGCATCAAATAAAGAAATGAGCTCCTTTCTTTTCTTCCCTTTTCATAACTGGACAGCCAGACGTGACCCGATCACCACGGTTAGGCTCCTATGGAAGATGAGTTTTTCCTTGAGATTAATTAACAGACTATTGAACCAGTCTAATCAGCATCTTCCGGGGGGCTCCAATGAAGATGAACAGCCATACTAACACACCAAGTCCTGT
This sequence comes from Muscardinus avellanarius, assembly GCF_963383645.1. Classification (NCBI taxonomy): domain Eukaryota; kingdom Metazoa; phylum Chordata; class Mammalia; order Rodentia; family Gliridae; genus Muscardinus; species Muscardinus avellanarius. The sequence continues at coordinate 4,476,516 of NC_137804.1, read as the reverse complement.
GTGCATGTATGTCTAAACCGCTCTGAACCTCCGTATGATATACAATTACAATGACCAATAAAAATATTTTTTAAAAAATGCTATACTAAGCCAGGCGTGGTGCCACACACTTGTAATCCCTGCACTTGGGAGGCAGAGACAGGAGGATAGTGCAGGTTCGAAGCCAGCCTCGCTAGCTTAAGAGACCCTGTTTCCAAAAAAAAGTATACAATAGGTCTGGGAGTATAGTCCAGAGGTAGAAGGGTTTCCTGGAACCCCAGTACCACCAAAAAAAAAAAAAAAATGCTATACTCACTCCTGATCTGGATAGGCCAGTTGTTACTTCTCTATTCACGTCAGTTTGGGGTGGTGGGAATCACGGTATCTATCATTCCCCTGGAGGAGTAGCCTGAGATTGGCCACAGTTGACTAAATATGGTCATCCAACCCCGAGGTGGGATGGGTGGGGTGGGAAAAAAATCCCTGGACTGGGCTGAGCCTAACAAGTTTCTCTGTGAGAGAGTGTCAACTACAAAATCAAGATCCTATATCAGAGTCTGTGATATGCAGCGGGGCTTGTGTTACTGCCAGGGTGGACCAGAACCGATAGTTACTGAGCATATATTAGGTAGAAGAATCGGAAGAAGCAAAAATGGGAGAGGCTTTATGGCTCAAGAGTTAGATACTTCAGATGTTGACACACAGGTCCTTGCTGGACTTCATTTTCAGCCCTCAGAAGTCACGCCTGTCACCACAACCCATTTTTCCCTAAACCCACATAAGAAGCTTTCTACTTTTTGCTGTATACTTTGCACTCTGAATAAGGCAGCTCCTCACTCCCACTATGAAGGTGCAGTGGTGGTGTGGTGGTGGTCAGACCAGCGGGGCTGTTACTCACGGCAGCAGGTGCCTGGGCGCCTGAGCCAATGCCACATCTCTGGGATACTGGCACATACTGACCAGACGAAGGGGCTCTTGGTAGAAGGCAGAGTTGCTGTAAAAAATGCTCAAAAAAGCCGGGCGTGGTGGCGCACGCTTGTAATCCCCGCGCTTGGGAGGCGGAGACAGGAGGATCGCGCAGGTTCGAAGCCAGCCACGCGCGCTGGCTTAGGAGACCCTGTTTCCAAATAAAAATGTAAAAATAGGTCTGGGAGTGTAGCCCGGAGGTAGAAGGGCTTCCAGGAACCCCAGTACCACCAAAAAAAAAAAAAAAAAATACTCAAAAAGGCAAAATTAAAACTGTGAGAAAGGAAGAGATTTAATGTGTTAAATTTATTCTAGAACATACTTTCTCTGTCACAGAATGTGTCTTACCGTCAGTGTCAGCCACATAGAGCTGCCTGTGGTTGTCAAGAACAAACGTGGCCCTGACTGTTGGTAATGTTGTCACTTCAACTGAGTTATAAGCACAGTCAGAGGTGCAAGATGTCGACGACATCTTCAGAAGGGTTCCACAATGATTTTGCAATCAAATAAAAAAGTCACTGTGCTTACAGAAAGACATGGAAGTGGCGTGCTGGCGTGTATATTTTATATTAATGAAGCCAATAACTGTTGTTGAAGGAATGATGGCAGTCTAGCATTTCTTTCAAAGCAGTCACCAAGTGCTGTATAAACTCAGAACAAGAAGAAATTGTGGTACATTTCGCTACTGAGATAAATGCGCGAGGATGGCTTATCACCTAACACAGTGCAACCGAAGGCAGGGAAATTGCCAAATCCTCGGAGCAGATGAAAGGCGGTTCAAAGCGCCAAGAAGCTCGTGTCCCTAGTCTATTCATTGAGCAGGAACATTTTTGAAGCTGTGTCCTAGATTAATTGGCAGCACTTTTTTTTTCTTTTTTCAGAGGCACATAAAATAATGACTTATAATTGACCGAATCTAAGATGAGACGCGGTAATGATGATGAGCCAAACAGTTTAACCCCCAACTGAGAAGGACGCCGGAGGCAACTCTTGAGTTCCGCCAGCAGCTCGCCTCTAAAGGTCACCACCGTAGGGAAGAGCAAAGCGCTTGACAAGCTCCACAGAACTCGAACTCAAAGGTGTAGTGACTGTTCAGATAAGAATATATGAAACACAATCGCTGAGCCATAGCCTGGTCCAGGTGAGCATCAGGCACTTGGGAACTTCCGCTCCATCTCGGATGACTTCCGGTTGTAGCAGGAAGTAGAGAGAAAGGATGGAGACTAGTATCCTTGTTGTTCACGGCGCTTCAGCCCAACTTTGCCGAAGTCTAGCTTGGCATGCCTTCTCCCTTCCTTCCCTACACCTTCCTTTCTCCTTTTCTCCTTTCCTTTTTTTCTTTCTTCTTTGCGCTCTCTCTCTCTCTCTCTCTCTCTCTCTCTCTCTCTCTCACACACACACACACACACACACACACACACACACACACACACGCTCTCTCGTTCTCTCTCTCTCCTCCCACTTTCACCCTCCCCATCTCCATAATCAAATAAATCTTCCTCTAAGTTTTGTGTGTGAGCATCAGAGGTTTGGATACCAGCAATGAGAACATTGACAGAAAGAGTAGATTTTAATTCACTCATATTAATAATCACTTTAAATATAAGTGGTCTAAGTTCCTAGTTAAGAGATATAGACTACCAGATTGGATAAAAAAAAAAAAAAAAAAAAAAAACCTAGACTCAACTATAGGCTGCTTCCAAGAAAGCTCACTTAAAACAAAGATATAGAAAAAATAAAGAATAAAGACTTCCGGGAAGATGGCGACCGAGAAAAGCGGGGCTTAAGAGCCCCGCTAACAACAAATATCCATTACCACAAAATCAGCACCTTTCAAAGCCAGAAAACAACATCACCAGAGAAACAAAAAAAAATCACCAGGCTCCAGAGAGAAAGCGGACTGAGAACAGAGCCACAGAGGATATCCTCACGCCCAAGGACGCGGCAGACGCGGCAGCAGTGCCATACTGCCGGCGAATTCACGGGACGGCCACAGCAAGCCGAGGGGAGCCGCTGCGGAACAGCCAGGCGGGATTTCTCGGCGCAGAGGACATCTAAAGCTCCCAGTGTCTGAGCTCAGCACACGCTACAGGGATTCAGAGTGGAAATCAAAACCAAAAAAAAAAAAAAAAACGCCAGCCCAACAGCCGAGGGCGTAGCAGCGGCGCCATATTGCCACCGGCGGCAGCAGCACGGAACTCACTACAGCTACATCTGCGTACTCAAGAACAGTGAGTCAAATTGCGGGCCACAGCGGAGAAATCCCAGTACTGTACTCACTGGGACTTGACCCAGTGGGAGAGGGGCGGTGGCAGTGATATCACACCATAGGAGAACGTGCAACCTGGCACCCCCCACGGTCTAAAGCAGCCTCTATCGACTCTCTGGGTCGGAGACTCTGTGATAAAACCCAGTAAAGGAGTAGTGGGGTCTGAGATACTACTGACTCGAGATCCAGAGCACCTTAAGTGAAGTCATAGTGACCCAAGGGAAGAACCCAGAGAAGGCACAAACTTCCAAAATCATGGGAAAGAGGAATAATACTGGAGCAATTAATGCTCACAACCCCACAACATCAGAACCCGATAAAACAGAAAATCAGAGATTTCTAGAAGATCAAATCAGGAAAATAACTGTAGAAATAATAGAGGTGCTTCGAAAAGAACTCAGAGAGAGCCAAAAAGAGATAAAGGATGCAATTAATGAAGTAAAGGCCTCAATTCAAAGCACAAACAACCGATTAGAACACATGGAGAACAGAATCTCGCTCTTAGAAGATGATCATTCCAAAAATGAACGCATAGTTTCTAATCTAGGAAAAAATATCCAACAGCAGGGATCTGATATTGAAGAAATATGGGCCCATTTTAAGAGAGCTAACCTAAGAATAATTGGAATAGAGGAGGGAAAAGAAAGTGAAACTAAAGGGATCAACAATCTCTTCAAGGAAGTAATAGCAGAAAATTTTCCAGACATAGAGCAAGAGGTCGATACGCAGGTCCAGGAAACTTATAGAACTCCCTTTAGACAGGATCGGAGAAGAGGATCCCCACGCCACATAATTGTCAAAATGACCACTGTGGAAGCCAAGCAGAGAATCTTAAAGGCAACAAAAGCAAAGGGCCAAGTGACATTCAGAGGCAAACCAATTAGAATCACTCCAGACTTCCCAAACCAAGTTATGAGAGCCAGAAGGGCTTGGAGTAACATATTCCCAATTTTGAAAGAAAACAACTTCCAGCCAAAAATTTCCTATCCAGCAAAACTTTCTATCAAATTAGATGGAGAAATAAGAAGCTTCCATGACAAACAGAAACTGAAGGAATTTTTGTCTTCAAAACCAGCACTAGAGAAAATACTCAAAGAGATTAACTACAAAGAAGAAATAGGTAACACACATCAGAACTAGAGAAACAAGATTTTCCATCCAACAGACAACTAAGATTGGTTATCTGTGGAGATTCATTATTTATGTTAGTCTGTTACCTATCTCTAAAGAGTATTGTTTGCCTTTATTGTTGTTAATTTTTAGGATTTCTAGTTGGAATATTAATATACCTTCAGATATAGCATTTGGAAATATTTTATCCCATTCTATTAGTAACTGTTAACTCTGTTTACATTGTCTTTGGATATACAATATGTTTTTTATTTTTTAGGGAGTTTGTATACTCTTCTGTTGCCTGTGCCATTGAAATCATAACCAAGAAATCACTGCCAATTTCAATGTTGTGAGGTTTTATGACCCAGATTTTCTCCTAAAAGTTTATAGTCTTAAGATTTATATTTAGGTCTTTTATCTATTTTGAGTTAATATTTGTATATGGGATTAGGTAAGGGTCCAATTTTATTCTTTTCCACGTAATTATTATGTTTCAACAATATTTAGTTAAAAGATTATTATTTCCACCACCAAATGTTCGTGGAAACCTTGTCAAAAATAACTTGACAATATAGGGAAGAATTTAGCTCTAGGCTTTTATTTAACTCCAATGGTTTATATATCTGCCTTTAGAATAGTACTACACTGTTTCAATTATTGTAGCTTTATATGGTTTGAAATCAGAAAATATATATCTTCTAGCTTTGTTCTTTTTCAAGATCGATGTGGGTACCTAGAGTCCATATTCCATATTAGGATAGATTTTTTTTTCTGAAAAATAAATATATAAATATATGATAGTTTCACCTAAAAAATAGAAAAAAATAGATTCTCTGGTAAGAAAGAAAGCAAAAAGAAATATTGAAATGTTATCTTTAAGTCATCAAAAGCTTGGTATCAGACAAATGAAACTGTTGTGAGAGATTATCATTTTTAATTTTGGATAAATTGCTATAATACTAGATGTCAACTACTAAGCCAAGCATAGGAGGGGGGGATAGGGGGAGAACGGGGTGGGGATCGGGTGGGGGCTGACTGGGCAATGTGTGCATGTATGTCTACAAAAGTATGTATCCCACTATGATGTATGAATACAGTGCACCAATTAAAAATAAATATGAAAAAAAAAAACAAAGATATAAGCTGGGCGTGGTGGTGCACTCTTGCAGTCCCTGTGCTTGGGAGGCTGAGACAGGAGGATCGCACAGGTTCGAAGCCAGCCTCAGCTACTTGGTGAGGCTCTCAGCGGCTTGGTGAGACCCTGTTTCCAAATAAAATATAAAATGGGTCTGGGAGTATGGCCCGGAAGTAGAATGCCTCTGGGTTCCACCCCCAGTACTACTACTACTACTACTACTACTAATAATAATAATAATAATAATAATAAATAAAACAAAGATATAGGTTAAAAATAACAGCATAGAGAAAAATATCATACACTAGCTAAAATAAAGCTGCAGTGGCTTTGTTGATTTCAGCCAAAATAGGGTTTTTTTTTAATAATGCGTAAGATTATCAGTGATGGATAATATAAAGCTGAAAAAATGAAAGTCTAATTTTTAAAATGATTACAATGTCACAGAAAAATAGTTTCATGAAATCTTAATGGCTAAACTGAATTTTAATTTTATATGTGATCCAAAACTTGGATTTTCTTACTGTGACATTTATTAAGTAAAAAGGTACTGATATTTTGTCATCTGGAAATATTGCTCAAAGCCACATATTTTTCTGATTCCTACAAATAATTTGTTGCTTTTCAGGAAGATTTTATATCAACAGACCAGCATTCCTTTGCAAATATTACAGACTTCAGGCATTTAATGTGTCCCATCTCACCGTTGCCTGATAGAAAGCCAGACAGAAATCCAAGCAGGAGTGAACCAAATTACATTCTTTGGCTATTGGGAAAACTATTCATGCTTCTCTGAATATAATGAGTTTGTTTCCTATTCTTACAGTGTTTTCCCCTTTGGGAGATACTAGAATTAGACCAAGAACACGTACACACACCTGCCAGTAGATTTTAAATCACTTTATCCTTGAGTTAGAGGGTGATATTGCTTTATGAACTCATGTAGGGTAAGTTGACTACAATTCTTGATTCTAAGGCTTGACTGATATATCTCTATTTATCATTAGTGTATAGTAATATTCAAAGGGCTCATAAATAACAAAACACAGTTGCAGCTAGGAACTACAATAAAGCACCATTCTTAACTAATTTGATTTAATTTATGTTGTGTTAGGAATTTTGAAGCTCTTAAAGCGGCTGGGAATAAAGGATTCCCAAGGGTGGTAACTACAGCAGCAGTGGTTCAAACTGTGCTCACTAATCCACTTATAATGAAATAGTTATTGGCTGCATATTATAAATGATTAAAGAACCTTAAAATAATGTATGTGGGAAGACTGGTACCTTGGAGTACCTTATAATAGATTCATGGTTGTTCATAACATTGATATTAACAGGATTCATGCAGGACTATGTGTAAGTACTTACCGAAAGTGGCACAGCATTTAATGGGTTTCCAGTCCTATCCAGCCCTGGAGAGCCTGGGGTTCTACAGACAAGACACTAACACTGTGCCCAAGAGACTCCATTTTCTCTGTGGCAAAAAGGGATCAAATTACTTCCCAAAGTGGTCTGGAGGGTCAAAGTACACATGGTGACAGATAAGAATATATTTCAGAGGAGATTAAAGTCACATTACAGAGGTGGATACAGAACGTCCACACTGTAAGGGTTCATCTTGTAGTCTGGAAGCACAAATGCTGAATTTGGTCCCCGTTATGATCTGGATAAACCATGTCATCCCAAAGACTCATGTGTTGAAAGCTTGGTCCCCGGTGTGACAAGGTTCAGAGGTGGGGATTTGAGGAAGAGATTGGCTCCTGTCCTAGGAATTGACAGATTCCTAACCTGACGTCACCATTAGGAAGTGGGACGTAGCTGGAGGAAGTAGGGTCACTGGAGACATGCCCTGGAAGGGTACATCTTGTCTAGGGCCTCTTCTCTCCTCTCCTATGCTCAAATAAAGGAACTCCTCCCTCCTCCTCCTCCTCCTCCTCCTCCTCCTCCTCCTCCTCCTCCTCCTCCTCTCTTCTTCTTCTTCTTCTTCTTCTTCTTCTCTCTCTCTCTCTCTCTCTCTCTCTCTCTCTCTCTCTCTCTCTCTCTCTCTCTCTCTCTCTCGGATACCATGAAGAGAGCAACTTTGTCCCACCAAGACCTTCTGCCATGATGTTTCTGCCATACACCAGCCATCTATTCACTGAGACCTCTAAACCATGAGTCAAAATGAGTCTTTTGGAGCTGGGATATAGCTCATTGGCAAAGTGCTTGCCTTGCGAGTACAGTGCCCTGGGTTTAAGCCCCAGTTCCAAAAGGACCAAAAAAAAAAAAAAAAAAAAGCTGGGCATGGTGGCACACTTGTAATCCCAGCAGTCGGGAGGCTGAGACAAGAGGATCACAGGTTCAGGGACAGTCTCAGCAAGTAGTGAGATTCTCACTAACCTAGCAATATCTTGTTTAAAAGTAAAAATAAAACAGGACTGGGGAGGGAATGGGGTAAAAATTGGGGAAAGGCTAAATGAGTGATGTGTGCATGCATGACTCTAGCATCTTGTACCCCATTAAGAAGTATGACTATAATGCACCAATAAAAAACTAAATACAATAAAACCCACAGGATTGGGAGTGTAGAATGCCCTTGAGTTTAACTTCCAGTACCAAAAAAAAAAAAAAAAAGTCTTTCCTCCTCAAAGTTATTTTTCTCAAGTATTTTATCTCAGAAACAGAAGGCTGGCTAAAAATCCTATTTAACCCATCACATGTCTAAGCAACACAGTTTTTGTTTGGAATACACGATATTGATGTTCAAGACAACCAATCCTCAAATATGGAACTCCTCTTCTCTGGGATTATGAGGAGGTTCCAAGTGAGTCCAAAGGGCATCACTGGAGGAAGATGAGATGCGATGATTCTGAAAGAATCAAAGAATGGAAGCGATTACAGGAAAAGGAGACAGAGGCGCTGTGAGAAGAGGACATTAGTCTTTCACACGTCTCTGAGTCCTGACATCATCACCCACACTTTTACTGTTAAGCAAAGTTCAAAGAGAAATAAAATCACTTTGTCAATGTGTCTAAGCTCCCTTCCTTCGTTGGATCAGATACGCGGCTTGATCAGTGCTCAGCTCATTTGCTTCCTGGCATATTACAATCTGAAAGAACCTAGACAGAAAGCCAGAAACACAAATTCCTTTAAGAGGATTGGGGATTGGCCTGGCGGTAGGATGCTTGCCTAGTATGCATGGTGTCTTGACTTCAATCCCTAGTACCACCAAGAGGAAGAAATCTCTTAAAAATGACTCGACTTCCCTATTGAGAACACTGTCCCCAAGGTATTTACTCTTAATATTTTTAGTCTTCATTTCCCGTTGCACACATGAGCTTTGGAATTATGAAGGTCCTCTTAAACTTGACCTGTTTCTGAAGTTCAAAAAGTCAATTTTACGGTCAACAGGCTCTTGAGGAAGATGCCAAGGTGAACACTGACATTTCGGAGCACTCATTCATGAAGTCATTTCACATATTCTAGTCAAAAGTCCAGCAATCGGAGCTGAATGTCCAAAGCTTCATTTGTCTAAATTCACGTGTAAAGCAAATAGAAGCCAGAATAGTAACAATACCCTTCGTTCATCTGTGTTATGTATAGAAACTACCAGCCTCAGACTACGCTGTAGGACTGGGAGTTCCATTTATAAATAAATCTATTTAGAAATACTTGATAGTCTCCCAACCTAAAAATATCCCCCAAATTTGAAAACTCACCACCACCTGAAACCAGAATTTGATAGGTAGTGGATTGCTAGAACCTAATAAACAGGTTCACTAAATGATAAGTGTGTTGGCTTTCCATTGCTGTGGCAAAATGCCTGAGGAAAATTAGCTTATGAGAGGAAAGGTTTATTCATCTAATAGTTCCAGTCATGGTCACTTAGCTCCATTGTTTCTCTCTCTGCAGTGAGCCAGAGCATCGTGGTGGAGAGCACGTGGTGGGGCAAAGATGCTCACCTCATGGTCCTTTATAAATTACCCAACCTCCGGTATTCTGTTATAGTAGCAAAAAATAAACTAAGACCCCATGCTAGTGAAGTCTCTTTGCCCCTGCCATCCCCTGTCAACACCATTCCCCATGGTCAACAAAATAAGCCATGAGCCTGCTCCAGAGCCCAGGCCACCTGCGGTACCATTTGGGACACATTCCCATTTTTTTCTTCCACGTTCTGTTCGCATCGACAGCCCATTTCCTGGCATCAAAGCTGACGGCAGCAATTCTTCCTCTTGCTTCCTGTGATTACTCACAGTTCTGAATTTTTTGCCCCAACCAAGTGGATCTCATCAACTGTGTTTCTGTATTTCTAGCAGTTTTGGCTTGCAAAATGCAAACTAAGGACAGCAATCTGGGAGAGGCAGCCATGACTACTGATGATAATGAGACAAACTGTTCCGGCTCTCCTTCGCTCCCCTTTTCCTGGGCTCCTGGACCATGCAGGTGAGACGTCAGGCCTCGGGCCAGGAGAGTTTAGAGATGTGGACTCAGGTCTTAGCCTACACCACCCGCTTGTCACAGCTGCTGTCTAGTGGATTCTGAGGAGCAAGACGTCCACAGATCAAGAGGACCAAACCTGCTCCACTGGGCATGAGTCCAAGCTAAGCAAGGCTTTGGAGTCTACAGGCTTTGACCTGAGCCCCGCCTCTGCTCCTGAACACCCTGGCCACCCTAGGACACTCACCTCGTCTCTCTAAGCCCACAAAGAAGAGATTCAGCTGCCATAAAAGGACTCCCAGGGTGTCTCTCTCCTAGAGAATGTGAGGCAGATGTGACATGGCTGAGAAACAGATGTGTCGAAAGCTGCCGGGCACTTCCCATGCTAAGAAGTTATTCCAGACTGCAGGTCAAGAGAAATATCTTTAAAGTTGTTCCCTGGCTCCTTGGACTAGGAAGGGGGTGGGCATATTCAAACAGACTAGATTCCTCTTTACATGGCTGAGCCAGAAATGAACCAGGTCAGTACTGTCTCCGAGTTACCTACTAAGCACATGTTTACTGAGTGTCAAGGACTTTTCTAGGTGTTGGAGGAAGGTCTGAAGGCAGGGAGACGCCCAAGGATGTGACTTCTAGAATCCAGAAAAGAGAGGTGGGTGCCCTGAGATATGCACACGGATGCCATTGATGTTCGGGAAATAAGTAAGAGATGAGATTGTCTGGAGAGTTTGAGGAATTGCAATAGGATTTGAATGTGTCCCTGGGGTTTTGTGTGTTGAAGTTTATCCCCATTGTGGGGTATTCTGAAGGTGGAGACGTAAGTCAATTATGGCATTTCGAGGTGGGGCTCTCGGGAAGTGACCAGGATCAGGTGAGGTTATTAGGGTGAAGCACCCATGATTGAATCCTGGAGCCTTGATAAGAAGAGGGGGAGAGACAAGAGAAGATGCCCGTGTCCTTGTGAAGTCCTTGTGAACTCTGTCTCTTGCCATGTGATGGGCCATTTCAGGATTCTGTGCTCAAGAAGACCACCGCCAGATGTAGCCCCACAACCTTGCACCTCTAGAACTGTGAGCCATACCAAACCTCCTTTCTGTATAAAGTTATCCAGCCTCAGGTATTTTGTTACAGTTATGAAAGTTAGCCTGACAAAAATGTTGGTGAGAGAGAGAGAGAGAGAGAGCCAGGCCAAGGGTAACTCTCTCTTTCTGGATTAAACAATGGCCAGATAATGAGGATAAACACAGAGGTGGGGAGGCTGAAAGAGGAGGATGTCAGGCAAAAGGGGGGAGTTCAAGTTGGGTCACATTGAGATGGAAGTCCTGGAGGACATCAAATAAGAGATGCTAGACAACTGAGTCAGGAATTGATAAGAGGGCTGAGCTCAGCAGTTTGACTTGGAAAGCCTCGACATAAACAGGGGAGTGGATGGAGCCATTCAGTCACAAAGACCCATTATACATAGAGATACAGAGTCCAGTAGTCTCTTCTAAGACTTCATGATGAGAGGAGAAAAGAGACACAGCAGTTGACTGTAACATAGGAATTTTAACAGTAGTATAAAACACAAAGTAACCCCAAAAGACCAAAACCCAGCAGGGCAAACGTTAGGTCCCATAGCTCTGCCTTTAGCATTCAGATATTTCCCTAAACACAGGAGTCCTGACATTTACACTCATTTTATTTATTCTTTCTTTACAGTTATTTTACTGGGGCATCAGAGGAGAATAGAGATAAATGGGCCTCTTAAATGTGTTTTTGTCAACCAAAAGCCCAAAGTCTTATTTTTCTAGGTCCCTTGTATATTAGTGGAATTCCAAAATAGCAATGGATTGCTTCTCCAAAGTTCTAAAGGCTTTTAATATCTTAGCATGCGTTATGCTAGGCCCGCCTCCTGTGACAGAGATGAATCTGCTTTATTCCCGTGCGCAGACCAGGCGCCTGCCTCGCGGGCCCTGTCCCTCATCAGCTCAGCCCTACAAACTCCTGCCTTTGCCCCGAGGGACTCGGGGACAAACTTCTCTTTTGAGTCTGTAACTCCTGCTTCCTGAAGTCGGAAGCAGGCAGGGGCATCCTCTGCCTTCGCCCTCCCTGGGGAGGATTTCTGAGTCTGTTCCCTGGTCGGAGGAGGGCTGGACTGGAGCGTACATCCTGGGATTCAAGTTCCCATCTTGGCACTGACCACGGCGTGAGGGCTTGAGCTCCTTACCTGTGCTCTGTAGGGGTCCATTTCCTAACCCATAAATGGAGCTTTACTGATTTCACAGAAAAATGTGTGAAGAGCAAATGAGCTTGGAAATGTGGCTTTTGTAGAGGCAGTGTTCAGGGATCAGGGATCTGGAATCCCCTCCATGCAAACCCATTGACATCCATAAGATGGTCGACCTTGTGTCCTTTTAAGAAAATGAACGCTCTCCATTGCACTGCTTGGATAAGATGGTATGCTCTTAAACAAATGGTTTTTTCTTCTCTTTTCAAAAGTTAATGATAGAGCTGTAAAATCTGTATCACCATATAGTAGGTTTGAACTTGAACATTAACACCCATGCTAGTCGGCCAGATATCTTGCTAAGATAGATATTCTTTTGTGTGTGTGTGTGGTACTGGGGTTCCTGGAAGCCCTTCTACCTCTGGGCTACACTCCCAGACCTATTTTATATTTTTGAAACAGGGTCTCTTACGCCAGCACGGCTGGCTTTGAACCTGCGCGATCCTCCTGTCTCCGCCTCCCAAGCGCAGGGATTACAAGCATGCGCCACCACGCCCGGCTTAAGATAGATATTCTTTAAAAAAATAACTAGCTGGGCGTGGTGGCTACCAATGTTTGTAATTCCAGTATTTGGGAGGCCGAGACAGGAGGATTGCAGGTTCACGGCCAGTCTCAGCTACTTAGTGAGGCCCTCTGCAACTTAGTGAGACCCTGTTTCAAAATAAAGAATAAAAAATATGGCTGGAGTGTAGCTAGGTTGTAGAATGCCCCTGGGTTCCATCCCCAGCACTGCAAAAATAAATAAGCAAACAAACAAACAGATATTTTCATTTATATAGACTTACCAATAGATAGATGAATTCAACAAATGGATGGTGGGGAGACCAAGATGATTAAGGCAAAGAGGTATTTTTAACTTTTATTCTATGTGTTTAAATAATATTTGAATTTTTACTAATGTAATTTATACATGTATTACATATCATTAAAGCAAAATCCAACATCATAGATTTTAAACCTTGTGACAATCACTTTCCATCTAATGCCTTCATCAAAAATATTAACACATAATTTTCTCTCTTATATTAATATGTTGAACAATTAAAAATGGACATAATGATTCCATAGGCAGGGGCTGGGCAGAGCCTGTTGCTACAGGCCTGCCAGGTGTGAATCTAGACCACTGTTAGCATCTCTTGATGAGATTAATCGCCTCTGATCGAAAGTTCAATATAAAGATTTTCAACAGGGTTAATAATGGGAAGGACTGAAGGCAGTGAACAGGACAGAGAAACTCCTCCTAAAACGTAAAGGACACTTCACAGCCAAGCATGGTGGTGCATGCCTGTATTAGCAGTACTTGGGAGGCTGAGATAGGAGGAGGGCAGGTTCGAAGCCAGCCTCAGCAACTTAGCAAGGCCCTCTGCAACTTCAGAATAAAATTAGGGCTTCAGGTGTAGCCAAAACATGAAATCCTGACAAACCGTGGCCCCTACTCTCATCCTCTCCCTTTCGGTCTCAAGCATTCCTACACTTGAGAAACGGGAGGGAGGCCTGCAAAGCCCTTTCTCTCATTGCAACGTGTGCCTCACACTTTTCCTACACAGCCTCTTGACCTCCGTCTGTGAGTCACGGCTTGTGGAGTTAGGGCCAAGCTCGCCAAAGGAGCTGCAAGTTCTGTTTGTCGGCACAACGCCTTCAGCTGTCGTCGGTGGAATCACACGGTTGGGCAAGAAAACCCAGAGTGCCGAGAGCACGGCATCCTTCCCGGGGATCTGCAAACGGACGATTCTTGCCAGCACTTTTCTGCTGACCCCAGTTCTTACTCTTCCCTTCGACCTCACTGTCCCAGAGCTGTGCAAGATGAGGAGGAGTCCTGAGATCACAGAGCAAGGGCTCCTGAGGCCGCGCCACGAGCTTCCAGAAGACAAAGCAGAAGCAGCAAAAGCAGACGCCTGATTAACTATCTTCCCTTTACACCATGTCCTTTCAGGCTAATTGCCCAGGAGCTCAACTACAAAACTGCTTCAATTCAAATTAACACGCCTTAATGTAATGGCCCACACTGTTTTGCTGACGTTAAAACACTGAGGCTGGTTTCTTAAAAAGAAAGATTAGTTTCTGGGCTTGGTTCTGTTTCCTAACTGGCCTATTTTATTTGTATTTTGGAGGAGGCTGAGTCATTGCTATTTTTCATTTGACAATGATCTGTTATTGTAACGAACCAATCAATGAAACTGCGCAGTCCCAAAGAGTGAAAATCTTCACAGCTAATGATCGAAGCTGCTTGGTGCTGGTAGCACATAAAAGAGGATGAGCCCAGCTGGGCGTGGTGGTGCACCATTGTAATCCCCGCGCTTGGGAGGCTGAGATAGGAGGATCGCGCAGGTTCGAAGCCAGCCTCAGCTACTTAGTGAGGCTCTCAGCAACTTAGTGAGACCCTGTTTCCAAAATAAAGTATAAAATAGGTCTGGGAGTATAGCCCGGAGGTAGAAAAGCCTCTGGGTTCCACCCCAGTACCACAAAAATAAATAAATAAATAAATAAATAAATAAATAAATAAATAAATAAAAGAGGATGAGCCCTTTACTATCCTGAGTTTAATCCTAGGGCTTTTGAGTTTGGCCTATCACCTGGGTGAGGCCCCTCTTCCACCTGCTTCTCTTTCCAAACCTCTGTCATTGGTGGCTGACTCAGCACGCTGTGTTGTCCTGCCTGACACCTTTGCTGTTGAGGAGCGTTAGTTATGCACTGTGATTCTGTGATTCTGCCGTCTCCTCCTCCTCCTCCTCCTCCTCCTCCTCCTCCTCCTCCTCCTCCTCCTCCTCCTCCTTCTTGTACTGGGAATGGAAGCCAGGGCATTCTGTGTCTAAGCTACACTCCCAGCTCTATTTTTTACTCTTTATTTTGAAACAAGGTCTCACTGAGTTGCAAAAGGCCTCACTAGCTGAGGCTGCCTGTGAACCATGATCCTCCTGTCTCAGCCTCCCGAATGCTGGGATGACAAGCATGCGCCACGCTCGGCTGCCCTCTTCTTATTAGCTGAAGAAATAAAAGTAGCAAGTGCATTCCTCTTCTACAGTAATTTTCATTATGTCAGATCAGAATCTCAGTTTGTAAAACACCTCAGGAGGCTACAGCCTTATTCTGTGATGGTGCTTCCAAATGCATATTATCCCTGCTGAAGAGGAAATGAGTGTGTGTGTGTGTGTGTGTGTGTGTGTGTGTGTGTGCATGACTGAAGATTGAACCCAAAGTCATTCTGCCTCCAAGCTGCACCTCCAGCCCTATTTTATTTTTATTTTGAAGCAGGATCTAGCAAGTTGATGAGAGTCTCACCCCTTGCTGAGTCTGCCCTCGAACCTGTGATCCTCCTGCCTCGGCTTCCCAAGTAACTGGGAAATGCGTCTTCATAACTTGAGTACGATGGTAGTTACAAGTGCACTGTGATCACACCAACCTAACTGTCATCCAGAAAGACACGGCAACCTGTGAGAAGTTCAGAGCTGTCAACCTCGAGACAGGGGTCACTCGGGGCCAGCATAACTGTCAACATGAATGTCTAAACAACCCGAAACCTCGTGGAGGGAGCTGCTTTTGATCCATAAGACTGACAGTATGGTGGAAATAAACCTTTCAGACCATTGTCCTTTAAGAATGTAATGTGGGCCGGGCGTGGTGGCGCACTCTTGTAATCCCCACACTTGGGAAGCAGAGACAGGAAGATCGTGTAGGTTCGAAGCCAGCGCGCTGGCTTAAGAGGCCCTGTTTCCAAATAAAAATATAAAATAGGTCTGGGAGTGTAGCCCAGAGGTAGAAGGGCTCCCAGGAACCCCAGTACCACCAAAAAAAAAAAAAGAAAGAAAGAAAGAAAGAAAGAAAGAAAGAAAGAAAACGTAACATGTTTGAAATGGTTGTGTGTGTGTGTGTGTGTGTGTGTGTGTGTTACTAAAGATTGAACACAGAGGCATTCTACCTCTGAGCTACACCCCCAGCTCTGTCTTATTTTTAATTTAAAACAGGGCCTCACTAGGTTGATGAGAGTCTCACTACTTGCTGAGGCTGGCCATGAACCTGTGATCCTCCTATCTCAGCCTCCCAAGCACTGGGATTATCACACCCAGCTAAGATGGTTGTCTTTTGAAAAAAGAAAAAAATTTAAATTCTCCTATATCCCGCCAATCTCTTGGAAACGTCTGCAGAGGCCGATGTGATGAGAACTCGAGTCTGCTGTCTGTGCTGCTCAGGGGTAAGTTCTGCCTGGCCTCGTCCGGGTAGACAGAGGACGCTGCTCCAGAATGTTCATCTGCATACGGATCTATTTATTTATTGACTTTGTGGTGCTGGGGATCGGACCCAGGGGCATCCTACCGCTGAGCTACTTTTCCGGCCTGATTTTATTCTTTCATTTTGAAACAGGGTCTCACTAAGTTGTGGAGGCTGCGGTCCTTCTGTCTCAGTCTTCCAAGGCACTTGGAAGACTGAGACAGGAGGACCACTATACCCACTGAGACAGGAGGACCACTATACCCAGCAGGGATATTTATTTAGTATTACTCAATTTAAACTATATTTACTAATATTAACTTTATTTATTTATTATTTATTTATTTATTTATTGCAGTACTGGGGATGGAACCCAGGGGCATTCTACCGCTGAGCTACACCCCCAGCCCTATTTTTTATTCTTCATTTTGAAACAGGGTCTCACTGAGTTGCAGAGGGCCTTGCTAAGTAGCTGGGGCTGTCCACGAACCACTATCCTCTGGTCTCAGCCTCCCATAACATGTATTTAAATATACATTTTACAAGCCGGGCGTGGTGGTGCACGCTTATAATCCCCGCGCTCGGAAGGCAGAGACAGGAGGATCGCGCAGGTTCGAAACCAGCCTCGCTGGCTTAAGACCCTGTTTCCAAATAAAATATAAAAATAGGTCTGGGAGTGTAGCCCGGAGGTAGAAGGGCTTCCAGGAACCCCAGTACCACCTAATATATATCACATATAACTATATAATGTAAATATATACAGATATATATTGTATACTTGCATATATTTAAAACTGAGCAATACTGGATATCCTTTCCTAAAACCATTATCTGGGTCTCTATGAAAACCCTGGACATTTGCAGTTCCAAGTTCACGTTATCAAGTCACAGAGAATAATTTTATTCTTAAGCTGCAACAGGAGCTCCCTCTAATGGCTGTTTATTTGGACAGTGAAATCTTTGGAAAGTGAAATACACACGTTCACTTGGAGGACCATGTATTAATGATTATTTTTAAAGACTCTCATTATTTTTCTTCACAGCTAGATCATGTGTCTCCGACTCAGTCTACGGGTTCTGAAAATTCTGATAGTCCCACCTCTGAAAAATCTTATGAGTATAAGTAAAATAAAACTTGCTAGATGTCATGGTTAATTCTTTGTGTCCCTTTAACTGGATCGCAGGGTGCCTGGATTATTAGTCAAACGTTCTGCTGTGGAAAATGTTTCTGAGCCGGGCGTGGTGGCGCACGCTTGTCATCCCAGCATTCGGGAGGCTGAGACCAGAGGATCGCAGTTTGCAGACAGCCTCAGCTATTTAGTGAGACCTTCTGCAACTTAATGAGACCCTGTTTCAAAATAAAGAATAAAAAATAGGACAGGGGATGTAGCTCGTAGATCGAATGCCCCTGGGTCCATCCCCAGACCTGCAAAAAGAAAAAGAAAAAAGAAAGAAAATGTTTCTGGACGAGATGGACGTTTGAGCCTATCCATGGGAAATGAAGGCCAAGAACTAGAGCTTACACAGGTGTAGGAATCTCCGCTCCTGTAAGTATCAGCCGTGTGACTTTTAGGCAGGTCTCTAAACCTTATTTCTTTTCTCTTCTGTAAGACCACAGCCCCTGTGTCTCCTGCTTACTGAAGATGTAGACATAGACACTTCTGGAATTGTTTTTCTTATATCCCTGCAGTAGGTATTTGGCTGCGTCCAGAGCAGGATCTCCCAAACCCCCACAAATCATGTTCAGTGGCTTAAAGAGCCAGTAAGGGAAGGCTGCTCCTGGGTGGACAGCCTCCTGTTCCTCCTCTCTCCAGGGCAGCCCCTTCACAGATGTTAGGAACAAGGACAGTTATTTGGAGCACTGGGATGTCTTGATCACAAGAAATCCAGGTCAGTTTGTAAGCCCCAGGCAACGTCTCACAATGACACCAGAGGGATCCGCAGAGACTAAGGAGGCCAGGCTGCGAGCCCTGAGTGACGGATGCTGACCACCACGGTGCTCGGGTCTCTAAAGGTCCCCCCAGGCTCGGGAAACACCAACCCCTCCTTCCTGGTTCCCCCTCTGATTCACTGGGCCCCACCAACCATGCTCCTCCTGCCTGGACAGGCCGGCAGCACTGCTCACTGGTTCTGTCCGCAGCGGGCTCCACCGTCAGTGCCATTTTTGAACTTTTTTTTTTTGGCGGGTCTGGGGATGAAACCCAGGGGCATTTGACCTCTGAACCTCCCTGCCCTATTTTTTTATTCTTTATTTTGAAACAGGGTCTCACTAAGTTGCAGAGGGCTTCACTAAGTAGTAGCTGAGGCTGTCTGCAAATCTTGATCCTCCGGTCTCAGCCTCCCGATTGCTGGGATGACAAGAGTGCGTCACGACGCCCGGCTTATTTTCTAACTTTTTAACGACTACTTTTTATCTTTTCATAAATGTTAACAACCATAAAAAGCTATATATTAGCTGGGTATGGTGGCGGATGCCTGTAGTCCCAGTATTTGGGAGGCTAAAACAGGAGGGTCTCAGGTTCAAGGACAGCCTCAGCAAGTAGTGAGATTCTTATCAACCTAGCTAGACCCTGCTTCAAAATAAATAAGTAAAATAGGGCTAGGGGTATACGTTGGAGGTAAAATGCCTCTGTGTTCAATTTCCAGTTCAAATAAAAAAGCTACATATTGCCATACCAAGTCACAGGTGTAAATTTCAGTGTGGCCTCTCCCCAAATTTAGGAGAGTCCATATCTTTTCTTTCTTGGTCATCAGGTCAGCCATTCTAGAACTGGCTTCACAGTGTGAGTCTTATCAACCCTTTAATGACATCTTCTTAGTACCAATGTCTGAAAGGAAAGCAGTCCCAGCCTCCCTCTCAGGAACCCCAAGGAAACCAAGAGTTGAGAACACTCAATATCATCCATAAATACCCAGATTGCTTAAACATAACAATAATAAAATGTAGAAGAAAGACGAATACCACTTCTCAGAGTTTTAAGACAACCTCTTTTTCTCCACTTGAGTTCCCCGATTTGAATTTATTTTATAGTTCCCTTACATTTTTTCTTTCACTAGTGCCTTTGTGTATTTATGGAGCATGCTTTCCAAAAGGAAATTCTGCTCTCAAAGATCCCAGTGAGTATATAAAGTGGCTCCCTGGCCCCAGCCTGTGACAAGTCTTTCTAGTTCTGCATTCAGGAGCATCACGTTCATAGCTTGCAATCAGCACCATGGAAATAAGTACAGCATGGAAACGAGCAGACACTGTAAGTCAGGGCTTTTGATCTGGAGACCCCACTGTTAAACATTTACCAGGATATCTCTGAGGACACACCTCAGTTTCCCCACAGCCATTCAAAATGTCAGAACATAAAATCAGTAACACATCACAAATTCCCAGTCATAGGCCAGACTGTTTGGGTTCTGAATTCCCACTCAAGAGACTGACGTAGAATAGCTTTTAGAGCTTTGTACAATTTCTTCAATAGGTACCGGGTAGTCCCCCCTGGATTGACTCTTAAGAGACTATATATATATATATATAATCATTGGGTTACAACTCAGTTTTTATATCTAAGCCACATTACATTTAGTTGCCTGCCAGTTTCAAGTAACTTCCAGATAGGTTTGCTCCATCCCCAGAAGGCTTTATTTTCACAACAAACAGAGAATTCAATAATTTTTGGTTATTAACATTACTGGGTGAATATCCAACTTTTTGCATGAGTTAATACACACTATGCTCGCCCCTCCCCAATCACTGGGTAGTAATTTTGTGTTGGCAAGGAGGTAGACCCCAGATAGAGCCCTGAGAACAGGGTCCAGCTCTGACAAAACCAAAACAGGCTAACAGGATAGGTTTCCTATTTGTGTCTGGGTGGGCCTGGACCAGGAGTGCATCTCGGTTACCAGTGGTCAGCCACATGTACCCACCCCATCCTCTTGCCGCCCAATCTTCTTGTGTCCGGGATGGTTAACAGCCTCGGATGTATCATCACTGATAGTCAAGGTTGTCATTTTGCTGCTCATTTAGCACCTGAGTTTAGGCAAGAGGAACATTTGTACCCGATGGTTCTGTGGAGTGCAATTCTCTGCCTTTTCATTGGTATTTTCAAAGAAGCTGGTAACCCAAGTGGGGGAGCCAGGACCTTCCAGCCTCATCCTCCAGCTGCCCTGGGACAGAACTTGGCCCTGCTCCTTTCTGGGGCCATGACATTTTGAGCTACATCTCACCCAAGTCCACCACTCTTCCTCCCTGAGCCCCGGCATTCCCTCTCACCCCAGCCCTGCACAAGACTTCCTCTGATGTGGCCGCCACATTTGCTCTTGACCAGGTCTGGCTATGCTCTCTGGAGGACGCAGAGCTGGGGCCTTTTGGGTAACTGCCTGAGCTTGGCCACACCTGATTCTAGCACAAGACTGCTCCGGATGCCCTTCTCCCTCCACACTCTGAGCATCCCTTTACCCCAACACTGAGCATTTACATTCCTCCTCGCTCTGCAACTTTCTGTTGTCTTCTACTGTGCTTCCTACCCATCACTAGAGGACGGTCTATGGAGAGAGCCACGTTTCAACTCTTTCTCTTTTATCCTCCATATCAGAAAGCATCACAAACTACAATCACAAGACCAGATCCAAAATTGATTCAATACAGATAGTTTTGTTTTCTAGGACATAATCTTGGAAACACCCCAGGCTTTTCATCCACCTCCCGCTCCTCTCTCCCGACAGGTGTGTGTCTGGCTAACAGTGTTAACTATTTCTACGTAGCTTTTAGTTTCTGTTATTTCTTCAAATCGGGAATTATTTCTAATCTTCCTTTTTATTTCCAGGACGATAAACTTTTAAATATTTTATATTATTGTCACTTTTATTCTATTGTACTCTAGAAAAAAAATGTGAGACTTTATAACTTCTGCTAATTGGGCAATATGCAATCTAGTATTGTGGTTTGTTAAAATTTATAGATAGGGCATGATAGTGCATTTATCATCTACTGTTTGCTATTTATATTCCTCATTCTCTTTTCCAAATTTCTGTGTCTGATATAACTGATTTGTAAGTTTTCATTGCTGTTTAAGATTTTGTGTATATCCCACAATTGTTTATTTGTTCGTTCTCCTATCACTGGAAATTTTGGCTAGTCTCTTTCTCTTTTCAATTGCAAATGATGATTCAATGAACAGATTTATGTATATCTTTTCTCTAAAAGTATGAGTTTCCTCTAGGATGGATTCCTAAAATCATAATTATTTGATTATAGGTTATACAGTATTCTGCCTTGCTAGGACCCCCAGGTTGCACCTCCCAAAAGTATTATTTTATAAAATTTCATAAGGAGCTCGTGAGAATTTTCCTCACATCCTTGCCAGCTCTTGATAATGTTTTATTTTTGCCATTTTGGTGGTTGTGTAACATTAGCTTTTTTTTGTACATCCCTGAAGAAAGTCATAAATCTTCAGATTGAAGAAGCTTGAGTCCTGAACAAAATAAGTAAAAATAAATCCATATTTAGTGCCACCATAACAGAACTTCAGAACACAAAAGACAAAGAAATCAAAGAATCTTAAAAAACAACAAAGGGAAAACACAATTTACTTACAATGAAAGGACAAGGAGATTGACGGCAGATTTCTCATTGGCAATTACAGAGGAAGGCGATGGGATGAGATCGTCAAAGTGCTAAGGAGGGAAAACACTGTCAGACCAGAATTTTATAAGCAGCTACTCAACTCCCAATTATTCTCCTAGTGTTAGTACCTGTGCATTCCCAATTAGCTTCTCCATCTTCTTAAACATAGACATAAAAATAGACATTAATAAACATTGCGCTTTGATCTGAAGCTAGGCAAACCCTAGAACCTTACGCCCCAGGTCGTATGAATAATCCAAAGAATGGGAGTCAGAAACAAGGATAGACAAATGAGCTCTGGACGCTGTTATCCCCAAGACAGCGCAACCCTGCTCTCTCCATGCCTTAGAGACACACCTCTGCTTCTGTCCCTTGTATCTGGGAGTCTTGAGAGGGAGTGTTTCCTGAAATGACAAAGGAGGAGGAGGAGATGAAGAACAACAACAACAACAAAAAAAAAAAAACACAGGAAGAACAACAAGAACTAGAAAAACAAAAAGAAGGAGGAGGAGGAAGAGAGAAAAAGGAAAAACAAGAACAAGAAGATGAAGAATAAAAATGAGGAGGAGGAGAAGGAAGGGGAATCAAATGAGACTCAGAAAATGAGAGCTAAGAAGGCAATTTAACGGGATTTCATCAGAGCTCGTATTTTTACTAGAGTCATAGGGGTGAGAGGGCAGGGAAGGTGTGTAGTTCAACCACTGTGAAAGATAAGAGACAGGCAGCAGCAAACATCAACAGGTGGGAGCATTTACCACCAGAAGAGGAACTTTTATAGACCCACCTACCACCAGCT
The DNA here is from genome assembly GCF_963383645.1 of Muscardinus avellanarius. Taxonomy (NCBI): domain Eukaryota; kingdom Metazoa; phylum Chordata; class Mammalia; order Rodentia; family Gliridae; genus Muscardinus; species Muscardinus avellanarius. The sequence goes on along the minus strand of NC_137804.1, from coordinate 4,453,753 downwards.
CTCCGGTTCAGAACAAAGAACAACTCAATTTCTTTGCGTACACTCCCACCGCAAGTACAGAGACCATGTGGGTCTGAGTACTGTACGTTGCACATCTGTGTTCAAACTAAAGCCAACATGATCTGTGTAAGTCACAGAATTCCAGAATTGGAAAATTTCTTCAAGGCCCTTGAATCCAACTGCTTTGTTGTATAGACCCGTCAATCAAAGACCACAGGACGAGCTGTTTGGATGACGTCACCAGCTGGTGACAGATCCAGGGATAGATCCTGGATCTCCTAACCTCTGAATCACTTCTGCAACCTTGACACACTATCTCTGCACCCACATAAACTAAATTTTTGGAACGACTTTGCTAATATACCTAGAATCATGCTTTGCCTATTGTAGGCACTTTCTAACTGCTGAATATCTACTGGAACTTTCTTCTTCCTCCCCTCTCTCCATCTCCCCTCTACTAGGAAGTTTTTGAATTTTATGTAAAACTGTTATCCTAAAACCTTTCTTTTGTAGTGGAAGACCCTATCCTCTGGTTTGTACGCAAGCCTACACCCATTCACAATGTGACCATTAGCTAATTACAGTGGGCACAGGTCGACCCAGGGCAGGCCCTATGCACCTGGTAATTCTTAGCATGGAGCCTTTATGAGTGGAAGAGATGGCATTTTAAGAGGAGGGGTTGGCAGGATACACTTAGGTGTGCTCAGCTTAAGAGGAGGGGTTGGCAGGATACACTTAGGTGTGCTCAGCTAGCCTCCAAAATATGGGCATGAGCTTGTGAGTCCAAAACTGTAAGCCTTCTGCCTGAGAGTTTGAATTTTCACTTCTAAATCTTTACTTTTGTCTTTTAGATATAAGTATAGAAGTGCTTAGTACTCCAGTGTCCCATGAAAGATAGGCTCCTAAAAAAATCTAAGCAGAGAGCAAAAGTTAGTTCCCTGAAAGACTGTAAAATGGGGACTCAGATGTGGGGTTTTTTTGTGTGTGGTACTGGGGTTCCTGGAAACTCTTCTGCCTCCGGGCTACACTCCCAGACCTATTTTATATTTTTTTTATTTAGAAACAGGGTCTCTTCTGGAGAACATTATGTTAAGTGAGATCAGCCAAGCACAGAAGGAGAAGGTACATGTTTCCTCTAATATGCCCAAACTAGGAAACACAAAGGATACCAGTGGGACTCCAGATAATGGAGGGGAAATACCAGCAAAGTTTGAATGGAAAGATAGGAGAGGAGGAAGGCTGATCTTGATTAATGAGGGTCTACATCTGAACATGTGTAAAATTATGAATAAGACATGGTTAACCTGGACAACCATTGGTGGGAGGGGGGAAGGGAAAACAGGGGCAGGGGGAGAGGGCACCAAATATAGTTTAAATGTATACTATTTATGTTCAAGAAAAAAAATTGTTAAAAAAAAAAAAGAAGAAACAGGGTCTCTTAAGCCAGCACGGCTGGCTTCGAACCTGCGCGATCCTCCTGTCTCCACCTCCCAAGCGTGGGCATTACAAGCATGCGACACCACGCCTCGTGGGGACTCAGATTTTGAGACAAAATAAATCATCCATTTAGGAAGAAAAAAACATACACACAAGTCTGCTGTTTTTTTCTGTATACATAATATCCTGGGCTAAATAAGTTGGTTACTGCATTCCCTACATGAGGAAGTCACCATAGCATTGCTGTAAATCAGCCCTATCCCAGTAGAGGTTTAAAGTGTTCAGAAAATAGAGCTGCCCTAAGAAACAGCATCACAGAGCTTTGGTGGATGATATATGTACACTATTTTTTTTTTCATTTTCATAGATACTTGAGTTTCACACTTCAGAAAAGGGGAAGGATTTGGAATAAATTGCCAGCCAAACCTCTTCTTGTGGCAGTGATGTCCTACTGGGGAAACAGGAAACATAGGGGAGGGGATCTACCTCTTTCAGAGCACTTGAGGCAGCAGAAAGAGGCCATTATCTCTCTCTCTCTCTCTCTCTCTCTCTCTCTCTCTCTCTCTCTCTCTCTCACACACACACACACACACACACACACACACACACACACACACACATTTCATGCCACATGTCCCCATCTCTTTCTCTGAACTTCCAAGATGCTCTCATTTGAATCCCAAGAGCTCACTGAAAAGAAACAGACCAGCAGAAGAGAAAAGATGTCACATGAAATCTGGGTTCAAGTACTGACTAAGGACTTTCAAAGACTTAAACCAAGACATAGACTCAACAAGGGTGTCCATCACAGATTAATGAAATTTTTTTAAATGTGGCATATATGCAATGGTATACTATTCAATCATAAAAAAAGAATGAAATCCGAGCCAGGCATGGTAGTGTACACCTGTAATCCCAGTGCTTGGGAGGCTGAGATAGGAAGATTGCAGGGTTGAGGACAGCCTCAACAGCAGTGAGACTTGCATTATCCTAGTTAAACCCTGTTCCCAAATAAAAATAAAATAGGGCTGGAGGTGGAGCTTGGAGGTAGAATGCCCCTGGGTTCCATCCCCAGTATCACAAAAAAAAGAGAAAGAAAAAAGAAAGACAATAGGAATGGTCTCTAGTGTTCTTCAGCAGAGCATGTCGACTCTAGTTTAAAACATTATTTGTGTGTGTGTGTGTGTGTGTGTGTGTGTGTGTGTGTGGTACTGGGGGTGGAACCCAGGGGCTTTCTACCTCCAGTCTATACTCCCAGCCCTATTTTATACTTTATTTGGAAACAGGGTCTCACTAAGTTGCTGAGAGCCTCACTAAGTAGCTGAGGCTGGCTTCGAACCTGTGCGACCCTCCTGTCTCAGCCTCCCAAGTGCGGGGATTACAAGGTGCGCCACCACGCCCGTCTACAACAACTTATTATACATTTGATAAAGAACTAGCAAAGAGGAATTGGTAGGTTCCAAAGACACACATGCAGTGTGTGTGTGTGTGTGTGTGTGTGTGTGTGTGTGTGTGTATAAGAAGATAGAAATTAGAAATACCACCTGGGCATGGTGGCGCACACTTGTTATCCCAGCTTTCAGGAGGCAAAGACCTGAGGATCACAGTTCGCAGACAGCCTCAGCTACTTAGCAAGGCCCTTCACAACTCAGTGAGACCCTGTTTCAAAAAAAAAAAATTTTTTTTGGTGGTACTGAGGTTCCTGGAAGCCCTTCTACCTCCGGGCTACACTCCCAGACCTATTTTTACATTTTTATTTGGAAACAGGGTCTTCTAAGCCAACGTGCGCGGCTGGCTTCAAACCTGCGTGCCTGCGCAATCCTCCTGTCTCTGCCTCACAAGTGCGGGGATTACAAGCGTGCGCCACCACGCCCGGCCTCAAAAATTTTTTAAAAAGACTAAAAACTAGAGCTGGGATGTAACTAGGAGGTATAATGCCCTTAGGTTCCATCCCAAGTACTGCCAAAAAAAAAATTAGAAATAACAATTACTCCGATTTGATTACTGATAGATATATATATATATATGTCAAATTATCACATTATTTCCTATAAATATCTAAAATTATTATGTGTCAATGTTAAATATTTTTTAAAAAGCTCTAGGTGAGCCAGGTGTGGTGGTCTATGCTTGTAATCCCAGTACTTGAAAAGCTGAGACAAGAGCATCAGAGGTTCAAGGCCAGCCTCAGCAACTTAGTGAGACCCTGTTTCAAAATAAAATAGGGTTGGGGGTGTATCTTAAAGGTAGAACACCCGTGGGTTCAACCCCCAGTACCACAAAAACCAAAGCAAAAGTGTAGGTAAAAATTAAGGAGGTGGATTCAGTAGTGTTGGGACCATCCTAAGGTAACCTGCAAGGCATGATGGGATGGTGGTGGCACCAGACCTCTGTGGGTTGGAGAGATGGGGTGATGGGTCAGCACTCCTATGGGGGATCACTGTTAGTTGCCTGGTACATCAGCAGGTAGTGAAGAACTGCAGGAGTCAGGGTGATGCTGGTTTGGGCAGAATCTCAGTGTGTCATCCTTAGGAGAACAGTAAAACACCATGTCTCTAAAATGCCCATTTCCTTCCCCAAAATCTAACCAAGTTAAGGAAATAACGAGCCCAGAGCAAAATGTCCAGGTACACGTTATCTTGAAGGTCACTGGCTCTTTCTCATGAGTGCTGGGAAGCAGGGCACAGCAAGTTCTGTGGGCTGCTGGTCACACAAGGAGACAAAGGCTCAGTCAACGCTGCTGCTGTAACCAGCCTGTAACCCCCTCCCTGCGGTAACGGGTGCAGATCAGAGCACCTGGACAGGAAGTGCTCATCCAGATGGCTGCCCCTGGACAGGGAATCATGGCGGAATGGAGGTGCACCTGTCCAGCCCAGCACTGCTGGACATCCTGATAGGTCATCTGCCCAGTCCCTTGTTGTTGGACATTCCGGCAAATCACCTGTCCAGCCTATCGCCACTGGATCTCCCCTCTAAGCATTTCTCACACCTAGTATCTTATTTCCCATCTCCAGGTGTCTTCTTTCGTCTCTCAGAAACCTATCTTGCTGCTTGAGCACAACAGGGCTGTGGCTGTTAAACTCCACAACAAGCAACAAGACCTGGAGAGAGAAGACATGAGTCTAAAGTCCAGAGTCATAAAACTGTAGAAAAGCTGTGAGTAGGTCTGCTGGAAATCTTTAAACCAAGGTGTTCTGTGAATTTAAGTTGTAGAAAAACAGACACTGTGGCCAGAGACAAGTGTTGGGATGATGAGTGAGGGCAAGGGACAGAAGGAAGACGGAGCTGGGAGAAGAAGACGGGGTGGGGTGGCCGTATGGATTGACTGAGCGGAGCCCGGGGCGAAGGCTGGGCTCTCTTTCTGTCCCTAGCTCCTCCTGTCCCCATCTCACCTACAGCAATCTCTGAGCAAGTCAGGTAAGATCTCAAGTCTCAGGACAATCACGGAGTTGACACTCTGAATAGGCGTCTTATGTAACCGAAACTGCTTGCTATGGATACGTGAGTCAGAGGGAAAAGAAATTATTGGGAAGGACATGGGCAAGACCATTTTAAAAATGAAGAGCTAGTGGACAGCTTACCATAGTAGAAGACAAAAAGTCAGGGAAGTCAAGTGATACCAAAATCCACATTAGCAAGGGCTGAAGAGAACAGAGAGGCCATCCATACTGTGAACCAATGCATGACATGCCAGCAGGGCAGAAGATTTTTTTTTTTTAATTTTTTCTAATTTTTTTTTTTTTTTTTTTTTTTTTTTTTTTTTTTACTGTTTGCAGCCAAATTCTAGTTGAAAAGAAATGCCAAAATCTGCAGCTGGCTGTTCAGCTCCTTAATGATCTTCATCAGCAGAAAACTAAAGCCCTGCTAAAGGATCTGACTCAGGAACTTCATACACCAGAAAAGGAAGACCAGAAGCTGACGGCCCAGGGAAAAGAGAAGGTCTGCAGGAATTCCAGAAATGGGTAGTGAGAGAAAGGAAAAACTGGTTATGCAAACATCTGCTGGATCTCCACGAGAACAAAAACACCTCCGGGACGCCAGACTTTTTCTTTTTGATGCATCAGAATGTCTTCCTGGAGAGAAGAAAAAGAGATGCTGCCTTCCCGAGACAGAAGTTACAAGTATCAAACCCAAAGATGGATGTGATTCAGGAACCAGAGAAGTACAACCAAACCCAGGAAGTCCTTTAGACAACCGCCACTAGGAAGGGGCCTTGCAAGCCAGCTGTCTCCTTTGGGACACTCCACCTGAATGCCGAGATGCTCAGCTCCCCGCTAGGGTCGTTTCCTGTCTTCTTGTAGGGAAGAGGCCTGCCCAGGTGTGTTTAGTTGCAGATGGACTTCCATCTGAGAGGAGACAGACACCTGGGGCTTTGGGGGGAAATTGGTCCTCTGATCTGCCTACAAACATGACTTAATTGGCAAAACCTTGCCAAAATCTCTCATTGAATCCCACAGCCTCTGAATGATAGACTACCCAACCCATCTTGATGATAGATACAACAGGCTACCTCCATGTTATCTGTGTGTGTGTGTGTGTGTGTGTGTGTGTGTGTGTGTGTGTGTGTGTGTTACTGAAGACTGACCCCAAGGGAATTCTACCTCTCGGCTACATCCGTAGCCCTATTTTTTTTTTTTTAATCTTTGTAATTTGAAACAGAGTCTCACTAAGTTGCCAAGGGCTAGCTAAACCTCAAACCTGCAATCCTCTCGTCTCAGCCTCCTCGGGATCACAAGGCATACCTGAAGGTCAGCCTGGGCTGTGTATGGGCTGAACCAAGAAAGTATTTTCAATATCTCATAAAATATCTGCCTCTAATATTGACCCTAGTATGGCTTCATTAGTAACGAAGTAATGGCCCGAGGAGCTTGTTCTGCATTGAGGGCAGGTTTGGTTAATGTCAACCTAAGTAACCTCTCATCTTCAGCAGACATATCGGTCCTTAACTCACTACAGAAAGAATTCCACCGCCATCACCTCGCCAAACAGGGACTGGGGGACTCTTTCCCTCTGTTCCTTCCTGGTGATTTTACACTTCCAACGGTGGGCAGACAAAGGTGCTAAAGGAACTTAGAGACTTCGACCCTCTTGCCACAAGAGCACACCTTCTTTCTGGACCTTAATTCCTTAGGGTTCTGTGCCTTTGTCTCTACAAAATCCTTATGGCTGTTGGGTTCTAAAGAAGAAAACAGCCAATCTCCCTGGAGACTACCAACGGGTGTCCCGTCTTCCAGCCTCGGATGATGAATGGACTCTTGGGACAGTTCACGTATTTAAAAGTCCAATAGGAATTTTGGATCGTAGGCATAGTGGTGCGTGCCTATAATTCCAATACTTGAGACAGGAGGATCCCAGTTTCGAGGCCAGCCTTGGCAGTTTAGCCAGACTCTCAGCAACTTAGTGGGCTGGGAACATAACTCTGGAGTAGAACGCCCCTGATCTCAACCCCCAGTGCCAAAATAAAAGTATATTTTAGTCAATATAAAACCTAACTACTGCGCCAACATCCCCACCACTGTGGATAGCTCACCACATCTCCTATTTGACAGAGAAAATTAAAGCCACAGGCAGAAACCACCTCAATGTCCTGCCACCGGCCCTGAACACCCACCAGACCCTCACTGTCCTGCCCGCTTCTCCAGTGAAGAGGGACTCCTGCTTCATGCCCGACCCCCTCACCTGTGCTCCCGCGTCCCCTTCCCATCTCCTAAGCTCTTCACTCCATCAGCCATCTCCCCTTCTTCATACCTCCACCCTGCCGCCTCCTCCCCTGCAGCATTTTATTTATTTACTTACTTACTTATGTACTTATTTTATTTACCATTATTATTTACTTATTTATTTATTTATTTTGCAGTACTGGGAGGTGGAACCCAGGGGCAGTCTACCTCCAAGCTGCACGCCCAGCCCTATTTTTTAATTCTTTATTTCAAAACAGTTGCAAAGGGCCTCCCTAAGTAGCTGAGGCTGTCCTTGAACCATGATCCTCCTGTCTCAGCCTCCCAAATGCTGGGATGACAAGCGTGAGCCGCCACGCCCGGCTCCCTGCAGCATTTTAAATGCCCTAGGTCTCCTGGGTTAACACCCCGGCCATCGCCCCAGCCCGCTGCTTCCCTTCACGGCCAAGCCAGGTGGAAGGCATTCTGTCTGCATTCACCAGTTCTCCTTCTTACCTCCACTTACACCACACAGAAAGTGCCCTCTGAGTTCTCTGTTGCTAAATACAAGAGGTACCTTTGACTTCTCAAAAGTGCCTATATGTTTGAAAAATTATCCCTATAAAAAACAACAAGCAAACATCCATGCAGTCAACACAGATTTATTGAGTTCTGCCTAGTGCACAGATCTGAGTATGGCGGGAAAGGCACTGGGGATCACCGGGTTTACATTAGGTGGGGAAGAGCATGGAGCATTCAGCGAGGAAACAAGGAGGTCAGTTCAGAGGGTGGTAAGCACCTTGAAGACAAACACTCCTGAGCGCGAGGGAACAGGGTTACTCTGGACATGGTGCTGTGTTTTTAAGGGAAGCATCTCTGAGATGATATTTGAGCTGAAGGCACCTGTGTAAGACTAAGGGCTGAAGAGACACAGACAGAATGAACAGCAAGGACCGAGCCCTGAGATGGGACGGGTACCAAGTACACATATTGTTCCCGTGCACAAAACGAGCGGAAGAACAAACTGGAAGGCATGACCTCACCAGGTCGGGGAGGGCCTCCGAGCCTTACGCGGGATGAGCCAACTCAGAAGAGCCAAGATCCTTGCACCCTTATGGGCTAGACCCTGTCCTCTTTCCCCTCCGCTGGCCTCCTAAATAGAAAAGTGTTGGGGGAGGCTGGGGTCAAACGGCAGGAAACCTTCCCTGCTACCAGCTATATCATCCTTCAGTCCCAACTTTCAGAGCCAATGAGCAAATCACCTCCATTTGGGCTCAGAGCAAGCTGGAATGGGCTCTGGAGCAGAGCCAGAGAGAGGCGAAATGGAGGCTGACCCACGCCCACCTCTCCTCATCCATCCCCCACTCGAGCTGACAAGGAAAAGCAGACCATCTTGGGTTCCACACAGTGGAGCCCTAAATAAAGGCCAGACCCCTCATGGTGCTGTTGGGGGTCTTCTCATGATGAGTGTTAATGGTGAGGGTCCTCAGGGGGCAGGAACTGGCAGGGAACTTGGAAGAGGTCTTCAGTATTTGCGCTTGAGAAAGAAAATGAAAGCTCAAAGATATTCTCCCAAAGCTAAGTTCCCCAACACACACACACACACACACACACACACACACACACACACGAGCACAAGATGATCTAAGTTGAGTCGGGGAACAACTCCCTCCTCCCTCATAGCAGGTGTTTATAAGCAGGGGATATAGAAGAATCAGATGCAGTGAGGGTAAGGGTTAGCTCTCAGGGGCCGCTCAAGAGCTCATACTTAATCAAAGTCTTTCCCAAGAGTGTGGAACTACAGAGTACACGAGGAAAACAGGATGGAGAGACCGAAGTCAACCCCAGCTTTGCCCCACCACAGTTGAGTTCAGCCCCTCCTCACATCACACAGTGGCCTCCTACGTGGGGAGGGAAACGTGGGCAGCTGTACCTCCCCTAGCTCCCCTCCCCCGGCCTGTTCTCCTCTGCCCTGAAGCTATGCCCCTCTCCTAGTTTTCTTAGTCCTCTACACCACGAGACACGGATGTGGAGAGAAAACACCAAAGAACCAGGCCTCAGCTCTCCCTAGGAGTGTGGGGGGTTGTGACCCGGAAGGAGAACTCTCTGCGTGCCCTCTCTAGTCCTGTGAGAGTGTCCTAAAGTTGGGAGGAGGAGGAAAGCAGGAGAGGGTGGGCCTGGGGCTGCCTGGTTAAAGCCAGACAACTTTCCCCAGGGTTCATGGTTTGAAAACAGTTGATTTTATAGCTGAAATTGTCTGGGTAAGGTGTGACTGCCCGGGTGGACTGGCCAAGGTCCACAGGCAGAGCCTTCGCATGGTGTCCTCTGCCAGAGCGGACCCACGAGGAGATGCTTGCACAGCCCTACCCAAGGCTGCAGACGAGGGCCCGAGGAGCGGAGGGGCTACTTTCCCAGGCCTTGTTTCTCTGCTTCTGTCTCCCCAGGCTAGCTACGTGTGGCCGGTGAATTTAGATGGCTCCTAACCTCTCTGGATTTCTTTGCATTTCTGGATTCTACGGCAGCCTAATATCTTACTCTGAAAACAACTTGAGTCTTCCGCAGAGCCAGCTGTGGCCCTGACCACGGGCTGGCGCAGGAGACTGATCAAGAGACCACAGGGAATGGATGGTAAAGGAGGAGCAAGACACCCAGACAGAGAACTAATTAACAAACGAGGACTGAGGAAGAGAGTCAGGCTGGGCAAGAAGATGCCGGGTGCAGAGGGGAAGTCTACAGGGATATCCCATCTTTTTTGGAAACCCAAAGACCCGTGACAGAGCTCTGGAGCCCTAAGGGCACTGCTGGAACCCACTAACCGGGGCACAAGGCGCAGAGATGGCCCTTCTCACCTCCAGGCAGGCAGCTCCGAGTCTCCCACGCCACAGGAACCCAGGGCCTTGGGAACTACGGCATCGCCAGGTGTCCGCCCCTGCATCATGCTGGAAGCCAGGTAGCTGGTCCAGGTACAGGTGGGTTGGGAAGCCACGGGTCCGGGGGCAGTGGCCATCCATTCACTTGAGTCTCCTCCTTCCTTCCTCACTTCTTCCGTGGGGCTGCCTTGCTCCTCCTTTTCAATCTGGTTTACAAAGAGGAAAGGAAAAATTCACCACATTGGCAGATGGTATCCGCCTTCTCTCTGTGTACTAAGTTAATGTGACTTTGAATTTGGAGACATTTTTTGAGATTCTTCCCCTTCCCCCTTCCCCCGGGAAATCCAGCCTTTGAATTCCCTCAACTCCTGTAGTGTCTTGTCAAAATTAATGTGATAATTTTTTTTTATCCTGGACTGAGCCAAGGAAAGGTATTATTTAAAAGTTCATTTAAAGCCAGGCGTGGTGGTGCACGCTTATAATCCCAGGAGGATCAGGGTTCGTGGATAGCCTCAGCTACTACTTAGTGCGGCCCTTTGCAACTCAGTGAGACCTTGTTTCAAAATAAAAGAATAAAAAATAGGGCTGGGGGGTGTAGCTCAGAGTAGAATGCCCCCGGGTTCCATCCCGGTACCGCAAAAAAAAAAAAGGAAATATAAATATAAAAGTTCATTTTTTATGTATTTTAATTGTTGCTTTTCTGGTTACGCATTGCAGATCGTTTTGAAACACAGAAAAACACAAGGGGGAGGGGGTTCATGTACATCCCAAATCCGAAAAAAAAATTTTGTGTGCTATCCATTGACGTGGAAATGTGAATGTACAAGCACACAGGATATGCGCGCATATTATACAACCGTGACCATAATGACATGCTCCTAATTTGATGGAAACAGACTGTGTTCAAGACAGAGACAAACAGCTTCCAATAAATTCACTCTAATTATGTGACCACAGACAAGCACGGCTCCCAAGCTCATAGACGCAAGGGTTGTGTTAGACAACAGAACTGTGTGCCTGCCTTTGATATGAGGCCATGGGCAATGTCTGCAGAACATTTTCAAAGCTCTTGATTTAAAAATCAAACCAATGAAAACCAAGGACGCTGCATGGTAAGGGTAGCACACTTTTATTCTAGAGCCATACTTATAAGATTACAGCTTTTCTTTTCCACTGGAAGGTTTTAAAAATCAGAAATAAAATTAGCTGTTCAGGGTGGCATATGCTTATAATCCCAGCTACCCAGGAGGCTGAGGCAAGAAGATGGCAGGATCAAGGCCAGCTTGGGCAACTTAGTGAGATCCTGTCTCAAAATAAAAGAGAAAAAAATGAAAGGGGCTAGGGATGTAGTTCAGTAACAAAGAGCCCCTGGGTTCAATCCCCAGTACTATAAAATTAATTAAATAAATAATTAATTAATTCAAGTATCAATATTTTCTGGATTTCCTCTATGACCTCTGAACATGGGGCAGCCTGTGTGTATTAGAACTCCCCAAGGATCCTGCTGAATGAATATAAACCCATATGCTGAATATAAACTCTGACTGTCTGACTGAGTCGGCACTTCACCGGTAAGGCAGCCACATGGATAGCAACAGGGTGGCCCATTGTAGCAACAGCCCCTAGATGCCAGATCAGCCAGGGAGGCTGATCTAGGAATCTTCTAGGAGCTAAGTAAGTGGCACACTGTACCCGTTAAGTAACAGTTCTGATAACATCCACTTACCTAGTACTGTAACATGCAGGTAGCCGTGCTAACTAATAAGGCAGATAATATTCTTATTTTGCAGATTTAGAAACATGCATCTTTGAAAGAATAAGTAACTTGGACAGAGGGACTCCGCAGGCAGCAAAGCTTAGATCAGATAGGATGCCAGAGCCCAGAGCCCTCATCCTTTCCGCTGTTCTAGCCTGACTGCTAGGTGTATTTACGAGCCTTGTTCAGTCAATAACATCAGCCTAGCCCTGAGTCGGGCCTTAGGGATCTGAGCGTAAGATTCCCTGACCCTGATTTATGTACACCCCTGTACGTAAGCTGGTTAGGCTCATGTCTAATCTCTTTTAATGCACAAAGCCAATTTGGCAAAGACTTAATCTTGTTAAAATATTTCTCTAAAATGTAAATGGTTTAAGCAAATACCAGTTTAAAGCATACACAAAACATTGGGATACAGATTGAAAAACTAAATCTAAAATGGTCTCCATTCAAAGACAACATGATTGTCAATGTAGAAAACTCCAGATTCTATCAAAAGAAAAAAAAGCTAGAATAACTGACTTTATCAAAATCACAGAATACAAAATCACTATATAAAACTAAATTATGTTTTATACGCTAAAAAAGAACAGTGGGAAATTAAATTTTTTAAATGTTACTATTTTATTTATTTATTTATTTTTATTTTTTATTTTTGGTGGTACTGGGGGTAGAACCCAGAGGCTTTTTACCTCCTGGCTATACTCCCAGACCTTTTTTTTATATTTTATTTGGAAACAGGGTCTCGCTAAGTTGCCGAGAGCCTCACTAAGCAGCTGAGGCTGGCTTCGAACCTGTGCGATCCTCCTGTCTCAGCCTCCCAAGCGCGGGGATTACAAGCGTGCGCCACCACGCCCGGCAAATGTTACTATTTTAATAGTATTAAAAATCAAGCAAAATATGTGTGACATCTGTACGCTAAAAACTATAAAACCTAAAAATACCTAAAGAAATGGAAATGCCACATTCATAGGTTGCAAGACAGTATTGCTACAGTTCTCTTTAGAGTGATCGTAAACTCAGCATAATCCCTTTCAAAATCCTACCAGGATATATCTATATATCTATTTATATATTCAACATAGTGAAAAGTTGTAGAAACAAGCAAAGGACAGAAAAACTTAAAAAAAAAAAAAGACTCAAAATGATAGCCTCACTAAGTTGCTGAGGCTTGCTTTGAACCTGAAATCCTCCTGTCTCAGTCTTCCAAGTACTAAGATTACAGATATACCCAGCTTAGCCAAAACATCTTTAAAAATTAAGAACAATCTTGGAAATTTATACTGACTGATTTGAATATTACTTAGTAATGGTAATTAAGTGCATCATTGGTAACAACAGCAAAGATACATAAATTAACAGAATAGAAAGTCCAGAAATAAACCCACACTGGCAATCAACTGATTTTTGGCAGTTACAAAGATAATTCAGTGGAGAATTTTTTAACAAATAATGCTGGAAGAACTAGATAAACAGATGCAAAAAAAAATGCACCTTAATCCCTACCTCACACCATTTACAAAAAACAAAAAAAACTTAACTCCAAATGGTTAACAATGTAAATGCAACACATAAAATTTTAAATCTCTATAACAAAACATAGGATAAAACCTATCTGACCCTGGGTTAGGGAAACATCTTTTACTTACAGTACAAAAAGTGAAAGAATTTCATGTATCTTTGTCAAAACTTAAAACTTTGCTTCTTTCTTAAACACTCTTAAGAAGTTGAAAATGGAAGTCACAGGCTTAGAGAATATATTTGAAAAGCATTACTTTTTAACATAAAAGACTTGTCTTTTTTAAGCCTGTCCAAAAACAATAATTTAAAAATGATGACCCAGTTTTTAAAATGTAAAACTATTTTAGCAAACCAGTAAATAAGTGTCCTTGGTAGACGACTTACAGGCTCATTAAAAGACTCTCAGCTTCCTAGAGAGGCAGCCAGGGGAGCAGTGCTTTTCTAATTGGCTTTCTTTCTTTATCTTACGCCCCAGGTCCTCCTGCATTTGATTCACCTCCCAAACAAACTGCTTCCCATGTATAGAAACTTCTAGAGAAGTCTCCACAGGAGAAATTCCTGCAAGTAGGACTATGGGAATATCTCAGAGCACAGTCAATTGAAGAGTACATGGAATTTGAGGAAGTAATAATGATAAGTTTACATTATTATTTTGATTTTGATTTTGATACTCAGATTGAACTAAGGGACATTCTACCTCTGAGCTACACTCCCAGCCCTTTTTATTTTTTATTTTGAAATAGTCTTGCTAAGTTGCTGAGGCTGGCCTTGAACCTGTAATCCTCCTGTCTCAGCCTGCCAAGTGTTAGGATTACGGGTATGGGCCACCACTCCCAGCTATGTTATTTTTTTTTTTTTAAGTTTGTCAGAGAAGAGAAAAAAAAAAAAACATCTGGGAGGAAGCTAAAAGGGAACTCATAGTCACTAGAAGACCACTAAATATACTTAAAGGTTGAATGGAAATAGACAATATTAAAAGGCTGAAAACACAAGGGCTGAGACCCTGCAAGGGACAGGAATAGGGGGAAAAGATCACAGGTATGTGAGGGACAAGAAGGGTACCTGGCCTGATTATCAGAGAACAAATGCTTCAACCTCTGAGACTGAGAGGAAGGATCTTAAAGGGCATATCACCTGATAAATGTGCGGGGTCTGGTGGAGCAGGGTGAGCCCGAGGCTGGGGCTCACCCATCTATCGTGGTACCAACCCTTGGAGCCTTCCAGCTTTCTCAGCTCTGCTCAGCAGCTCTGTGCAAACATAGTTGTGCTCTGGGAGATCAGAGAGTATGGGTGGCGGTGAGCTTGCTCTAGAACTGAGAATTTAGGAGTGAGTGTTATGGGAGGGTGGGGAAGAAGAGAGTAAAGGCTATGAGAAGGAAGGGGTTGACCACGTGGGCTAGACCAGTCAGGTCTGTCTGCTGGGACAGAAAGGTTCCCTGGCTATCCAAGCCTCGGCACCAGCTCCCGCTTCTCAGAGACACTGGGTTTTAGAGACCACTCGGATGCAGAAAGGCCAGCTCCCCACGGGAAGATCACATGGCTTAGGTAAAGCCGGACCCAAGAGCTCATAAAAGCAATAATGCAGCCTGGGGAGGCAGGGTGGGAAAGCCCTGGACAGAGAGCAAAAGCCTCAGTCCTCCCCTCCCACCCCTCCCCCGTACTGCTGCCTGGTACTCCCAGCACACACGCTTGGGCGCTGAACAGTAAGTGCTCAGTGTCAACATTCTTCTGAAGTAACTTCTAGTTTGTCAACTATAATCAACAATTATAAACCACGTATAATTTCACTCTCTGTTGGAGCACCTGATCATGCCCTATACACTCTTGTACATACATGAATCTTTCCTTCTACTGCTGCAGAAGGACAGTGGAGTGGCTTCCACTCGAGTGCTAAGTAGCCTGCGTGGAAGTATTCCGCTGCAGGTGCTGGTCCTGAACCTCAGAAGCGCTGTGCTGCCGTGCCTGGCTCAGGATGGTGGGCGGCCGACAGTCACCAACCCTGGGCTTGTATCAGTTGGAGACCCAGCACTAGAGCAGAACAAATCTGATGGGAAACCTGAAGCTACTTTTCTTTCCTTCCAACAGTTACCTTGCCTGGGATTTGCCTTTATCATCTGATAGAGCAAGATGAGGAAATGAATAAGCCACTATAGGAGAAAGACCACGGAGATAAACTCGCTGGGTATAGGCCGAGCATGGGGGCATCCTCAGCATCCGTGGGGGATGGGCCATTCATAGTATCCTTTGAGCAGCTCCGGCCCCAGCACCTGCTTCATTTCCCTTGATTCCCAGAGCCGGCTGCCATTCTATGCACATGGTTAAGAGGAACGGGCTTGATAAGTATGCAGAGATACCAGGCCTCAGTGTGCAAGGGACAGCTTGGCGCACCATGAGACAGACTGTGACAGGGAGCGTCTCAGGCACACAGCACCGCCCAGTATGTCATCATTTGTAGTCATGGTGGTTTTCAAAGATCCCCCAGCTCCCTGGGGAAACGAGTGGCTCAGCCCAGGAAATACATTGACCCCACAGGCAAGGGCAGTCTTACCCTTGTGAGGTTTTAAAACTTTCCTTAAAGAACTGAGAGAGCAGATACGCTACATAGAAATGCCAGGGTGTCCTCTTATCAAATATGAACCTGCTACTACCATATTCAACCAGGATGCTGGGATCATTCCTGTTGGTTTCTAAGATTAAATTATGCCTGGGTTTTTAAAAACACCTATCCAAGGGAGTTTTTACAGACCCAAAAAGTCTCTGTCAGAATTGTTTTACTTCTCGAGGCAAAACCCTAGGGATGGCAGTATTTCAGAAAGAAAGTCAGGTTCATAAAACCTTCTCTTGGTTTTTGTTTTGGGTGGTTGGTTTGTTTGGTTGTTTGGCACTGAGGACCGAATCCAGGAGCATTCTACCTCTGAGCTCCACCCTCAGTCCTTCTCATTTGGAAACAGGGTCTCACTAAGTTGCTCTGGTCTTGCTACGTAGCTAAGGCTACCCAAGAGCCTGTGATTCCTGACTCAGCATCCCCAAAACTGGGATTATAGGCATGCACCACCATACCTGGCTTCTTGATGTTTTTAAAAACATGACTGCCAAGACATCCTGCTGCCTCGGCATCTATGTGTTGAAGACCCCACTCCACATAGTAAAACTCGGCAAAAAGCCCCGAGAAAGAGGTATCGTCTCTGGCAAAAAATATCCCCCACTTTAGATATCCTTCATAACTATTATTCTCTTGGTATTCTTTTAACTCTCTACACGAATTGCTCTGATGATGTGAGATCAGAAATTGAGTCCGTGGAAATAAACGTCCTTGGCTTTGCTCAATAGTAAGGAAAAAACTGGCCAGAACTCAGATGCTGTGATAAGCATTCCAGCTGCAGCAATCACAAAGGGTCTCCGATCCTCACTCCTATCACTAGGTTAAGCTATTAACTCCGGTAACCGATAGCTCAGTTTAAGGAAACTTTGTTTACCCTTGAGACCCTGCCTAGAAACTTTGGGTGTGACTTCAAAGCAATTTGACTGAAGGACAGCTTAATTGCCAAAATACAATAGAGCCAAGGAGAAAGATTGTTGACCTTCACGCCCAGTGTGAGCGTTCCCCAAAACAGGGAGAATGCCGCATGGCTAGAAATGAAAATGACAAAATAAAGGACAGATATTCTAAATATATATGTATGAAGGAAAGGAAATACCGTAAGAGTAAGAAAGCACTTTTTCATGAAGAAGAGCTTATCATAAGAACGTCCCGACTGGGAAAGAAAGGAATTAGAAAGTTAGAAGCAGGTTGCAGAGGATTTGTGATAAGGAAATGGATTATTAGAGACCAATAGGCCTTTAATAGGCTTTTTGTCTAAAAAAGAGTGTTCAGCAGTCAAGGAAATACATCTGACAACTAAATCCAAGAACTTCACAGTGTTATTTGTGGTGTCTTATTTGCCAAGCTGTGTTGTGAGTTTTTGTAAGCTTTCAGACTTCAGAAGGCAAGGCGGATGAGATCTGAGAGACGCCCATCGCATCTCCCTGGACGCCACATCTCCCCATGCTTGTCATTTGGATATAGATGGAAACTTCAAAAAAGAAAGCAAAAGAAGATTCCATGAGAAGGCGTATTCTCCAAGCCCTGGGCCTTGGGCGTGCCTGTATTGCCTTTGGAATTTACCTTTGGACCTGCCCTGCTGCGATATCGGAGGAGTTAATCTCCTAAATGCTGGACTAGCCATTTACTTTGTTTATATGTAATTTACTCTTGTTTTGCTGTGATTGCCCCCCTTCCCTTTCCTTTTTCTCCTATTATTAATCTCACTGGTGAAGGGTATAAATTTCTCTGGGTTCCTGTAATAAATTGTCATTGGCTCAAGAAGCCTTTGTCCACCTCAAATTCTTTCCCAAGCGCCGTACCTAAAAACTTAGGGAATTCATAGAGGGGAAAGAATTGCTGCAGATAGCCTTCTGCAGAACTCCACCTGCCTTTTGCCCCATCTTTCTGAGGATTTGACCGGGAGCTGACAATAACGACCCAACTGAGATTAGTCGGCAACAAGTGGCCCCCAACGTGGATTCTCGCGGATTTTAAGGTCTCACCCAGAAAGGTAAGCTATCTCTCCTCTTTATTTCTTTAAAAATTTCAGGCAAAAGGATAGGTCCTCGTCAGAGTGGTGCAGACTCGCCGATAAAGGACATCGGTTAAGTACGAGTAGAAAAAGACCAGAAAGTTAGAAAGAAAATTATGGGGCATTCACAAAAACATGAGACATTCATAAAAAATGTCTCACCAGCAGTCATTCAGGAAATGACATATGCTGTAGTCATGAAGGGTCGAACATTTAATTCATGTATAAAAGCTAATAGGAGTAGTGCTAAGAAAGCAACAGTAAACAGTATGGGAAATCAAGTGAGTAAGAATCCTTTTACAAAATTAGTGTATCATCTTTTAAAGCAATATAAGATAAAGATGTCATCAAAAGAACTACAAAATTGCTATAAAGTATCAATAATATGCATTCTCTGGATTCCAGAGGAAGGAACTCTAAAGAAAGAAATATGGAACATACATATCTATTATGAAAGCCTGTTGGCAAGAGGGGAAACACCTCCCCCTAGTAGTGGGTCATTTAGTCTTTAATTAGAATTACCATTCAACAAATTGACGGCACGAATTTTGATATAGGAAAGTGAAACCGAAAAATTGCTTCATGTATATAAATTGTCAGAGGAAAATCTAGATCATGCTAAAAATCAGAAAGCTATATTTGCATCAAAAAGCCCAGGAAATGAAATTGGGATGAGTGCCGTGGCGCCAGCGCTCACTTCCAACTTTTGCCCCTGTGGCAGAAAGAAAAAATATAAAAAATAACCATACAACCTTTTGAACAAAGAGTGGATCCAGTCCTGCCAAAACTTTGGTCTTTTCTAAATCTTGGGACTAGCTTTCACCTTTCCTATTGCTTTTAATCCTGATCTGCTGCAGCAAACTCTTTGGAGAGGGTCTAACTTTGATACTATTTCTTCTTTCAAAAAAGACATGCATGCTTCATGGGCTTATTTCTAATTACTGCACTGAATTCTTACACTCTTGAGCAGAGAAATGGATCCTTTGTGATTTCTGTACAGCAACAGGTCCTTACAGGACAACAATATTTGCAATGGCAAATGTGCCTCAGTAAGAAGGCAAAATAAATTATTTTACTGAAATTGGAGTCTAATTAAACATAGAGACTCAGGTCAGAAATGTACAACTGCAGCAGCCGTATTGGATTCGAGAAGCTGCTGTTATGAATTGGCAAAATAACTGAGATAGAAACAGGAAAGCCGTCTACAAAAATTTTACAGAGACCCACTGAAGAATATAGTTCTTTTAATTAGAAACTGCAAGATTCTATTATAAATAAAAAATAAATAAAAAGAGCAAAACAAAATAAAAAACTAAAAAAGAATGCAAAATTGTCAGAAATGTTAGACAACTAGTTTTCAATAACATTAATAAATATTGTCAAGTGACTATTCAGCTTATTAATAAAAGCAGAAATTTAAATTATATGAAAGTATGAAACAACATAGAAGTAGTAAGACATAATGCCTAGACAGGCGTGATTAAAATAAGAAAGGTATGCAAAACTATTCGCATGAATAAACAAAAGTGTTCTAATTATGGTATAAACAAAAGTGTTCTAATTATGGGAAGCTAAGATATATAAAATATATAAAGTTCAATAAAAGAAATGCAAATAAAATAAGATGGACAGAAGGGAGAAAAAACAGTCACTCCCTAGAATAAGCCCTAGTCATAAATTGGGGAAATATTTGAATAAATATATGAATAAAAAATAAATGTGATCTAAATTTGGTAAGGACGAAAGCAAATTACAAAAATCAGAAAAACTAATAGGCGAGTGTTCTCTCAGCCATAAGTAAGATGAGAGATAATTTTCTAAAACAGGAGTTTAAAGAAATATAGTCCTCTCCTGCAACTTTGTCAGACAAACCGACACTCACTGTGTCCAGGCAAGGGAGTGCTGCTATAGATTTACCAGCTCCTCATTCTCAACAATTATCAGTTATTAATAATCCTAAAAATGTGGGCCTTATTCCAAAAAATACTGTAGGGTTAAACTCTGGTTGTAGCAGCAACAAAAAGTAATTTCTGTCATGATATGTTTCCAATAGTATAAAGATAAAGAAAAATATCACTTAATTGCTAATCTTTCCCACCAAAAATAACAAAAACCCATAAAAATAGTGAAATATAAAAACAAATTAATGTCTTATAGACCCTGGAGAAAAGATTTTAAAGCAAAATACAGAAATTTAAAGCATTTCTTTCTTTAATTTTATAACCTTACTGAGAAATAGCTCAGAATATCAGTTTTGTTCCAAGTAATAAAATTAATAACATAATTTGGATTATAAAATTCTTGCTTTAATAAAAATTCCTTAAACAGTAAATAAATAAATAATAGAAAATGTTAATTAATCTAAGAAATGTTACTAAGATTTTAGACTCATGAAGGCATTATACTCCAAGATTAGAAAATTTTTATAATTGATCTTAAAAATTGTATCTCCTCAAAGTTTGTCAAAGATTTGTTTTTATTCTTCCCTCTTTTAAATAATGTTTAGCCTATGAAATAATTTCAGTGAAATGTTCTGCCACGAGAAATGTAAAATTCTCCGACCTTGTGCAAAAGATTTGTAGAAATTAACTCCAGAAATGTTACAGGCATTGGCCTTGGTAGAAGAGAGGTTGCAGGAAGCTAAAGTCAAGCAAATAAATTATGAAAAGCAATGGGATTTTTTGATATTCCCTACCACTTATACTCCTACGGGGTGTTTGTGGCAGGAAGGTGTGCTAGAATGGACAAGTAAGAATGGTGGCTTCTTATGTTTTGTTGTGTAGTCAATTAATTATTAAAGCCAGAAATAGATCAAGAGAAATGTTTGGAAGAGAAATGCATTTATTTTTCCAAACACTATATCTGTGGAACCTTTAAGTGAGGCTGTTACTGTATTTACTGATGGATCTTCAAATGGAAGGTCTGTGGCATATACACCAGACCACCCACCCATAATTCATTATAGTGCAGAGTTTTCTGCTCAGCAAGCAGAAATTTATGCTGTAATATTAGCTTTAACACATTGGAAACAAAATATTAATTTGTATACAGATTCAAAGTATGTGGTTTCAATATTTCCTGCTATAGAAACAGCTTTATTGTCTGGACATTCAAAAATTATTACCTTGTTGGAACAATTACAAAAAATCATTCAAGGGCGTAAAAATAAAATTTTTATATCGCATATTGCTGGACATTCCAATTTACCTGGGCCATTAGCTCATGGAAACGCTATGGCTGATTTGCTTACCAGGGAAATCTCAATAAATAATGTCATAGAGCAGGCACAACGAAGCCATGCATTGCATCATCAAAATGCTTTAGCTCTAAAAAGAATGTTTCGTATTACCAGAGAACAGGCTAGACAAATTGTTAAAGTCTGTGAACAATGTCCACTTACTCATAAGGTGCAGAAAATGGGAGTCAACCCAAGGGGCTTAAAGCCTCGAATGGTTTGGCAGATGGATGTAACCCATGTACCTGATTTTGGAAGATTGGCATATTATCAAAATCACACTCCCATGCAGAGACATTGGGAGGAAATGTCTTTTGGCTAAACAGCCACAAGTGCTTTAAAAGACCTCCATGGGGCCTGGAAAAGGCCTGATAACCTCGGGGAGAAGGATGTGCGTGTGTTTTTTCCACAGAATGCAGAATCACCCATCTGGATTCCAGACTGGCTCACGAAGCCTTTCCAGATGAGAGCGACAGCGAGAGAAGGAGACAGCAAAGGAGGATGATGCTGACATTCAAACAGTTCAAACTTTCCCCTACCCAGGCAAGAGCTACAAAGGAGGCACATCCCCCCCACCTGGGGTCAACTTCAGACTCTCACTAAGAGAGCAGAAGAAGCCGTAATTTCGGCAGGAAAGGTTGTTACAGTGGAAAATATGTTTTTAGCAATGTTAACAATAATTTATCTGCAGGTACCTAATGTGGAAGGAGTCAGCTACTGGACATATGTACCCGATCCCCCTATCCTACATCCTGTGGGATGGGGAGACAGTGATATTATAAAGGTTACAACTAATAATAGTTATATCTTAGGAGGTGTAGAGGATAATTCTATCCCACTGGTATCAGAAATAATAAATTATGAAGGAATGTCTGATACTACTCCAATTTGTGTCACCATGTCAGGAAGGTCGCCTGCAGGGTGCCTTCCCTTAAATTATAGAACATTTTTGACTGATGCTCCTGATTATGCTGATAAGGAGCGGACAAAGCGTCTAATTTGGGAACTGGAAATGATGACGTTAGGACATCATAACTTTAATGACAAATATTTGGAAAGGAAATCGCACTTACCCAACTGTGCGCACACTTATAAAGATCCAGATCAGTTCTGGAATGCTCTTAATACTAGACCAAAATGGCTTCAATGTAGCTTTAATAAGGCCGCCGTTTTCATAACCAAGAAATCACAAGATCAAATTCTAGATTTCTCAGTGTCAAATCCATCTTATGATTATACTCAGTACTTAAGGAATAATTCTAAAAAATTCAATAATTATCAGCCACATACTCTAGGGGAGCCACTGCGGAGATGGTTTACTCCAGGCTGGGTGGCACCGGTGTTTATAAGCTACTCTCCCATTTACAATAAGACAGTCATTCAACCTGAATTGTTTCGTCTCTTTGCGGCCTCAAACATGATTCTTTTAAAGAAGCCTAAAGAAACTAATTCTGCTCCAATTGGAGTCAAAACATGCATAGAATATCCTATGGGAATTTTAGTCAGTAAACCAGAAAGTTTAGCCATAAATAGATTTGAAAGATCTTATCATATTTCATGCAAAAATTGTATATTTACAAACTGTTTAACATCAGAATTAAATAAGCAGTACTCTGTAATTATGATTCTTAAAAGACCACAATATGTAATGCTACCAGTGGATTTAAAGGATGATCCTTGGTTTGAGAATCCAGCTTTACAGACACTTAAAGAACTGCAATATTTATTGCGACCTAAACGTTTTGTCACTGCTGTATTTTTAGGTGTGAGTGCTTTGATCATGATTTTAACATCATTAGCAATGTCAACAGTGGCTTTAGTTCAGGAAGTACAAACTGCCAATTATGTAAATGACTTAAATAAGAATGTCTCTCTAGCCTTAGCACAGCAAGAGATTATTGATAGGAAACTAGAAACAAAAGTCGATGCTCTGGAACAAGCGGTTCTCGGGCTGGGACAGGAAATACAGAATATAAAAATCTTATTGTCCACACGCTGCCATGCCAGTTTTAAGTATATTTGTGTTACCCCTATGCCATACAATTCTTCACTTGATTGGAATAATACTAGAAATCATCTGTTAGGTATTTGGAAGGATACAGATATTACACATAATTTGCAGCTTTTACGGTCTGAAATCACTACTATGAGCAAAGCGCATCTGGATGTGAAAAATATTAAAACTTTGGCTGATTCTTTATTGACAGGTTTAAAAGAACTTAATCCTTTCAATTGGACACATAATATAATTGGCTTTGCAGTCATTGGAGCAATTTTATTTTTCATACTTCTCATATTTCCAATTGTCTTTCGCCTAATCTGCCGTTCTATCTCTACCATTCAAAGTGAAACCTATGCCCTTATTCTAAAAATAAAGAAAGGGGAAATGCCAAGACATCCTGCTGCCTCGGCATCTATGTGTTGAAGACCCCACTCCACATAGTAAAACTCGGCAAAAAGCCCCGAGAAAGAGGTATCGTCTCTGGCAAAAAATATCCCCCACTTTAGATATCCTTCATAACTATTATTCTCTTGGTATTCTTTTAACTCTCTACACGAATTGCTCTGATGATGTGAGATCAGAAATTGAGTCCGTGGAAATAAACGTCCTTGGCTTTGCTCAATAGTAAGGAAAAAACTGGCCAGAACTCAGATGCTGTGATAAGCATTCCAGCTGCAGCAATCACAAAGGGTCTCCGATCCTCACTCCTATCACTAGGTTAAGCTATTAACTCGGTAACCGATAGCTCAGTTTAAGGAAACTTTGTTTACCCTTGAGACCCTGCCTAGAAACTTTGGGTGTGACTTCAAAGCAATTTGACTGAAGGACAGCTTAATTGCCAAAATACAATAGAGCCAAGGAGAAAGATTGTTGACCTTCACGCCCAGTGTGAGCGTTCCCCAAAACAGGGAGAATGCCGCATGGCTAGAAATGAAAATGACAAAATAAAGGACAGATATTCTAAATATATATGTATGAAGGAAAGGAAATACCGTAAGAGTAAGAAAGCACTTTTTCATGAAGAAGAGCTTATCATAAGAACGTCCCGACTGGGAAAGAAAGGAATTAGAAAGTTAGAAGCAGGTTGCAGAGGATTTGTGATAAGGAAATGGATTATTAGAGACCAATAGGCCTTTAATAGGCTTTTTGTCTAAAAAAGAGTGTTCAGCAGTCAAGGAAATACATCTGACAACTAAATCCAAGAACTTCACAGTGTTATTTGTGGTGTCTTATTTGCCAAGCTGTGTTGTGAGTTTTTGTAAGCTTTCAGACTTCAGAAGGCAAGGCGGATGAGATCTGAGAGACGCCCATCGCATCTCCCTGGACGCCACATCTCCCCATGCTTGTCATTTGGATATAGATGGAAACTTCAAAAAAGAAAGCAAAAGAAGATTCCATGAGAAGGCGTATTCTCCAAGCCCTGGGCCTTGGGCGTGCCTGTATTGCCTTTGGAATTTACCTTTGGACCTGCCCTGCTGCGATATCGGAGGAGTTAATCTCCTAAATGCTGGACTAGCCATTTACTTTGTTTATATGTAATTTACTCTTGTTTTGCTGTGATTGCCCCCCTTCCCTTTCCTTTTTCTCCTATTATTAATCTCACTGGTGAAGGGTATAAATTTCTCTGGGTTCCTGTAATAAATTGTCATTGGCTCAAGAAGCCTTTGTCCACCTCAAATTCTTTCCCAAGCGCCGTACCTAAAAACTTAGGGAATTCATAGAGGGGAAAGAATTGCTGCAGATAGCCTTCTGCAGAACTCCACCTGCCTTTTGCCCCATCTTTCTGAGGATTTGACCGGGAGCTGACAATAACGACCCAACTGAGATTAGTCGGCAACACATGACTTAGTAGCTTTGCTTAAGAGTAACTTTTTTCCATTAACCTGCCTCCTGCTCCTTTAATTTGGAACATTTCATTGGTATCAATAAAGGAAATAGACAATATGGTAACAAAACAGCTCTAATATATTACCTTAGAACCTCTGAGGTTCTGAGAAGAAAAAATCAGTATCTCAGGTGGGCCTTATGAAGGTAGCCTTGTGGGGGCTCTGTGCCCATGTAAAGGGCAATGAATATAAAGCAGGGGAAACGACAGTGGCCCATTAAGATGCCTTCTCTGGCACCCACTGGGACAGGTTAACTAAAGGAGTCCAGACATGTCAACACCAGGCTGTCTGGGGTCAGATGCACACAGCAAGCAAGGCTGGGTCCAGGCAGATGTGTGGCCGAGCTGGCATCTGCTTTCATAGTCTGTATCCCTTGTCCACATCCTGCCCGAACTCTAGCCACCCACAAAGCTACCACTCCACTCACCATAGATGGCATGACTCTTATAAAATTAATTAAGCCTTCCCCACATTTTTAACCAGTTTAGTAATTCTGTATATCAATATTCACCTGGCCTCTCCTCTTTTACTCCAATATAGTCCCTTGGAGGAACCAGATTAATGACTAGATAAGGTGCATCTAACTTGCTACTGAATTCTTAATGACCAGTGTATGTCTCTTGCTTTGTAACTTAAGCTTGCCTGATCTTACACTTTTTTTTTTAATGCTTTTGCTTTGGGGACCATAAATTTGGCACTTCCCACTCATTTTTTTTTTTACTATATATGACAGATTGTATTGTTTTTATATGGGTGAATTATTTGTGGGTGATTTACACAGGGTGTTCACTGTGTAGTCTGGGTACCTCTTGGGTTACTTGCTCTGGGGAAGGGATGCTTATGGAAACCACAGATCCCCAGGCCTCGTGGGTGACCCAGTGGATAAGATTCTCCACCTTTAACACGCTCCCCAACTGATTCTTCTCCCTATGGAATCAGTAAACATCCTGTGACCTCTCCACACGTGGTAATGTGCCATACAGGTGCTGGATATCAGGATAGATATGAGAATGTCAAATACAATTAGCACCCACTATTAGCTTACAAAAGAGATTCATTTTAATTAATTAATTTCCCAATATTAAAAGGGCTCCAAAGTTGGCCAGCCCTGGATATGAGCCAGGATACGAAGGAAACCTGTCTTCTTCTCAATTCTACTGTGAACCTAAAACTGCTCTAAGAAGTCATGTCTATCTATCTATTTATTTACTGACTTATTTATCTATCTTGGTACTGAGGATTAAACCCAGAGACATTCTACTTCTGACCTACCTCCTCAGCTCTATCTTATTTTTATTTTAAAACAGGGTTTTGCTAGATTAATGAGAGTCTCACTACTTGCTGAGGAGTGTCCTCAAACCTGTGATCCTCCTGTCTCAGCCTCCCAGATACTGGGATTACAAGTGTGCACTACCACACGTAACTGTAATTAAAGTCTATTTAGAAAAGAAAAGGCTGGCCCACAAAGATGGTGCAGGTGAACATGTGCCTCCACCCTTTCCTTTTTCTCTCCTCGTGGATTGCCTCCCTCTAGCCCCCTACTCATCCTAGCCCAGTTACCTCTGCAAAGCCCCAGATTCCCGTGGCAGAGCCAATACTTCCCTGCTCAGGGCTGCCGTGGTCCAATTCATATCCTGATTGTAGGGTTACTGGAGCATGAATGCTGTACACGGTGCCCAATTCTTTTCTTACTGGGTCCTAACAAATCACAAGCCGCATGCCTATTCACTACCATCCTTCCTCCCCCACCACAGCAGAAACGACTGAAGGAGTGGTATTGCAATCGGGAGAACATCGGATTCAGTGTGCCGAGAGGATGGGAGAAGGAAATGCCGAGCCTCCTATCTTACACACACATAGATTTTCCACTTAAGTCACAGAAATTAGCCCCTCCTCTCTCTGGCACACAGGAATGGGGGGGGGCATTTATTCAATCTGTTGCTGTGGTCAGTAATGACCTCCAGTTCTATTAGACAAAGAAAGCAATAGACATGGCCACCTGAAGTGTGGACCAACAGTGTCCAGGAGGGAAAACAGAAGCCACATTGGGTATTTCAACAGAGGGACTTAATGCAGAATATTTCGTACACAGATTCGGGAAGGCTGAAAGAGAGCCCGCGTGTTAGTAAATGCAGGAAACAGCTACTAACCTTACGGCTGGGGGGGCAAAAGGGAAGATGGTGTTACCAGAACCTAGAGGCTTTGACGGGAGACCCCCCACGGCTGGCGCCTGGCCCTCTGAGCGGGCTGCTGCGTGTCGGTTGCTTGGACTTCTGAGGGGGGCGCTGCTTGGCTGGTGATGGCCGGACCTCTGGGCGGGGACGTGGCTGGCGCTCAGACCTTGGAGGGGACCTTGGCTTGGCCGGAGGGGACCGTGGCTTGACTGGAGGGGACCGTGGCTTGGCCGGTGCTCTGACCACCGCGGGGGGCGCCGCTGGCTGTTGCTTGGGCCTCTGAGGGGACGTGGAGCGGCGGCTGGTTCTGAGAGGGCCAAAAGAAGCTGGAGGCTGGAGCTGGGGAGCCCCGCTGCTTAAGAAGGCCGCAGGAGCTGAGAACAGGGCAGGCCCTGCTCCCCCTCCCACCTTCCACTCGCCCTGAACGCCTTCCAGTGTCGGAACCTAGCAGGGAACTATGTCAGGAGTGGGGGAGAGTGGTCTGCAGAGCCCAGGGCCAGCATCACAGCCGCGCCCAGGGCCACCACCAGCGCTCACCTGGTCTTCTGGCAGGCACAGCAGATCCAGTCCTCCTCCTTCTTCTGGTAGAAGCAGCCACTCCTACAGAGGCTGTACTTGCGGTCCACGATCTCGCGCTTGGAGTTGAGGAAGGTGAAAGGCGGGCAGCAGTGGATGCTGAAGTGCTCCGAGAACTTCTGGTTCTTGGAGAGTCTGGGACCCTCCTTACTTGTTTTCTGACTCATCTCACTGGAAGCCATCATTGTGGGAGAGATGGAGAGATGGAAAACACCATATCAGGCAAGGGAGCTTCCCGCTGCAGGGGACCCCTCCCTGTGGCCCTCGGTCCCAGTTACCATTCGGGGTTTGCCCTGCAGGACAAGAGTCTAGAATCTTCATGTCCTGGCCACTCTGCAGAAGGAAACTATGTAAGGCTTTTTTAAGTTTTTAATCGTGTGTGTGTGTGTGTGTGTGTGTGTGTGTGTGTGTGTTACTGGGGATGAAACCCAGGGGCATTCTATCTCCAAGCTATCTCCATTCTATCTCCAGCCTTACTTTTTATTCTTTATTTTGAAACAGGGTCTCACTGAGTTGCAAAGGGCCTCACTAAGTAGTAGCTGAGGCTGGGCGCAAACCGCGATTCTCCTGTCTCACTCTCTCAAATGCTGGGATTACAAGCCTGCGCCACCACACCCAGCTTAATCTATATTTTTAAGTCATGTTTTCTAAAAGAGAGCGGACTATGGGACTTGTTCATTCCATATGTTTTAGGGCTCTGTATAGGATAGGAAAATGTTACAAAACCGAACATAGCTTGAGATAAATAATATTCTAGACTTGGAAAAGTTATTTTCTCTAAAAAGCAAAGAATGATTTGTTATGAAAACCAATGAAAAAGGGCATGCTACAGTCCTCATGTGACGTTTGAATCTCACTGGTATAGTGATGTTCAAAAGAAGTCAGACGGAAGCCGGGCGTGGTAGCGCACGCTTGTAATCCCAGTATTACAAGCATCTGTTGGGAGTGTTGTGAAAGCTCTTTACCCTGAAAAATAATTAACTTTATATAATTAAATTTCCTAGTTCTTATTCAGGGTCTTATATTTCTCATAGAAAAGTCTTTCCTCTCTAAGCCTTTAAGAACATACATATAATCCCTGTGTGTGTGTGTGTGTGTGTGTGTGTGTGTGTGTGTGTGTGTGTGTGACTACTGAATGCCAATTGAACCCAGGGAATTCTACTTCTAAGCTACACCCCCAGCACTGTTTACTGTTTTATTATATATATATTGAAACAGAGTCTAAGCTGCAGATGGCCTCCCTGGGTAGCTGAGGCTGCTGCAAACCTGCCATCCTCCTGTCTCAGCCTTCCAAGTACTGGGATTATAAGCTTGGGCTATCTCTGGACCCAATTCCCACAACAATTTTCTTTCCTGTGGTTCTTCCCCTCAGTAGGCATAGTTCTTGAAACTTATCGATGCTTCTTTTCTTCACAAATCGCCCATCAGAGACCTCTCTAGGGCTCATTCACTTCTCAGTGCACACCGATCTGGCTTCTGATCCATCCCAAAGAAAAGTGGCTCTCCAAGACCTGCATGCTTGTGCAGAGACCTGCATGCTGCTAAGCCAGCTGTCTTCTTACTCGGGCCCCTCTCTAGGTAGACCCTTCCCTTTCTTGTGGCACTACACGTTAGGGTTTGTGTTTAGAATGCTCTCCTGAAAGCTCATGTGTTGAAGGCATGGCCTCCAGTGCAGGAAGGTTCAGAAGTGGGGCATGGCTAGAAGAGGAACTATAACTGTCCTCAGTCCTCTCCTTTCTCTGCTGCCCATAACCAGGACCGAGAGCCACTTTCTTTAGCCACACACCCTGCTACCGCCATTCTGCCTTGAAGCCAGCTGACATGGAGCAAAACCTCTGAAACCATAAACTCCAATAAGTCTTTCTTCCTCTGAGTTGTGCTTGTTAGCATTTTGATCACGAGGATGACAAGACTGACTAAAACACACATTCTTCTACATTCCCTCTCCCAGCCCCTCCTCCTCACTGTCTCTGATAGACTCACCTACCTTACCAAAACTTTGAGTGTTCCGATTCTTCAAGGTACAATAAATACTCAATTATTAGTGGAGCGCCCTTCATACTATCCTTAGGTGTGCCAGGGAGAGTGCTCAGTTGATACAGCAGACTCACGCTCGGGTCATTAGGTCAAACCTAGCCCAGCCCTCGAGCAACTTCCCCCCCAGCTGGAGAGACAGATACGTATGTGTCTGAGAAACCCATAGAGTGCTGAGGGCCACAAGCCTATTTCCTGAGCCCAAATATACACAGGTCACCGAGAGGAACAGCCTGCTCACAACGAACTCACAACGTTGATGGAGAAACATGTCACATGTTTCTCCAATACAAGACAGCTCCCAAACATGGGATCATGCTGATAAAATGTGCACAAGCTAGGGGCAGTATGTTGGACTGGGGAATCAGATATAACTTCCCAGAAAGAAGTATTTATTTTATCTGAAGATTTGGCAAGCCGGCGATAAGAGCTTGTACGGGGATGGGAATGGCTGATACTTCAGCAAAGAGACTCAGGGGGAACTACCATGCCTTTGAGAGTCTCACTCCGCTTCCAGTGCGGAGTGGGGCCACGATGCAGCGAGGAGGGAGAACCGGACTCGCCTGTCACTATGAAGTGTCTGGCCCCAGTGACGGTGGCATGTTCGTGCCATCAGCTAGCTAGAGGGATAAACAGCGGAGAGGAAGGAACATCATCTCATCGGTCTGGGCCACCCTGATCGTAAGGTGCCCAGGATGTGCGCAAGGAAGTGGGCATCCCAAACTCCAGAGGTAGAGCTCTCATCTAGAGGGTTAATCACCCCATGGAAGGAGGCACGACATTGGGGGGAATTAGATGCCAGATAGAGTGAGAAGACAGGCAAGGGAAGGCTCCCTGGGGGAGCAATGAGTCAGCCATCGAAATGTGGGGAGAGGAGCCAAGGAATCAGGAGCTGCAGGGGGAATCAGAGAGGCAGGATGAGTAACAACCTCTCAGACAGAAATCTCCACGTTTGCAGGTAGAGGAGCTAACGGGCAATATCCAGAAAGCTCTTTACCCACACATGTATTTATAGATAGATCAGCGCAAAACAATAGCTGGTTTGCAGAGTCTGAAGCATGGTGAAGACCCCAGAGGTCATCAAACACCTCCCCAAATCCTACACATGCTACAGAGTTGAGCTCAATTGCCCACGGAATTGCCGACATCAAACACTTCCCGTCCAACAGCGGGAGGGATTTCCTCAGGCACCAGGGAGACTATACCACTGCTTGTCGTGGGCCACCCAGGCGTCCTCAATCCTCCCAGCCTTCCTGGAGTGACCTTTTCCCAAATGGCTCAGGCACTTGGCACAAAACAGAGGATCTAGGACTGGTTCCAACTTTCTGGGAAATGACTGGTGTAGGAGAAGAGGAATTCCAGATTCCTGCTCCGGTTGAAGGCTCAGTTCCCAGCTGAGATGATGTCTAGGCCCACTATATCATCTCTTCTTTCATATCAGGGATATGTACTCCATCTCTTACTCCAGGATGTCCTTCATCCCTGCACTACCCACATGTCCAGAAGGAGGCAGCCCCTCCTCTTACCATCCACCAATGCAGAATCCTCACGCACAAAGTAATTCTTCTTACCTGGAAGAACCCTCCCTGCTATTGTCCTAGGACAACCAGGTGAAATTTTGCCCAGCTTTTTGTGTATGTGTGTATAGAAATGGGGATTAAACCCAGGGGCGTTCTACCTCTGAGCTACACCCCAGCTCTATTTTTTATTCTTTATTTGAGCCACAATCTTCCTGTCTTAGCCTCCCACATACTGGGATAACAAGTGTGCACCACCACACCTGGCTTCACCCAGCTCTTAAAAGAGTTCTTTTCCTCTTCCCTAAGTAAAATGCTTATGTTCTGTGGAAAAAGAAAGGGAAAAAGAAAAGACCCAGATCACCTGGGTCTGTGAATTTTCAGCACCTTGGTCACTGCTGGTTTAAACCATCTCTTCCTAGTAAGTAGTTGGTTAGACCTCTGTTTCCTAGTAGGCCCATCTCTCACCTCTCTTCACTCCTTCTCAAAATGCAAGAGTCTGAAGATTGCTGGGATTCCCATGTCAACAAGAGAAAGGATGGCTGGTCTGGTTGGTATCTTTCTCTTTCGTGGCTGCCTCATCTTGTCTCACTGGCTCCTTGGCATAAATAATACATCTTGCTGACCCTGGACCTGACCAACGCCACTGGCCAATAGCTTTCTGCTCAGCAGCTTCCCGCTCTGATCCAGCTATTCTTTAGGCTCCTCTGCATTCCACTAGGAGACTTCTGGTTCCACCGCATGCCATTCACTGTTTGTAGGGAATCGGGAACCCTATCTTGGGGGCACTGGCAAGGAAGCACCCAGCCAAGCTGTGCACTCATTCTTGGGCGTGCTGGGTGGAGTTTGAAGCCTGCCCCTGCTATTCCACTAAAGAGTGTCACTACCCTTCACACACACATACGCACGATTTCAAACCCATCTGTTTTGACGGAATAGCAGGAGCAGGTTGCAAGCCTCTAGAAGAGGCGGCTATCGGCCCCATAGCACACCATACTGCACGGTTTTAAGGTTTTAATACTCGAGGGGAAATTTTTCCTTCATCTGTAAAGTTAAGCCATGATCCAAGATAACCAGATACATGCATAGATTATGGACACCCATGCATAAATTGCTGAACTGTGGTTTGTGCGTGTTTAATGATGCACACTTGTAATCACAGTATTTAGGAGACCGAGACACAGAGAATCACAGGTTCATGGCCAGCCTCAGATACTTATCAAGATCCTCCACAACTTAGCCAGATCCTGTTTTAAAATAAAAAATAAAATAGCCTGTGGGTGTAGCTCAGAGGTAGAATGTCCCTGGGTTCAATCCTCAGTACCACAAAAATAAAATAAAATAAGTAAAACTATGGTTTTAAGGTTTTGTATAGAGGGAAAAGAGAAGGTGCATGTCAGCCTCCTTAAGCTCCTCCTTCTCACTCTCCTCTGGCCTAGAAGGATATTTCCACTACCCCCTTCTCACTGCCAGAAACTCTTCTCTACCCTATCCTTTGTGTACCCAAGGGCAACAAACCTAAGGCCCAGCTTTCCTAGCGGAAGGAAATAATACGTGTACCCTTCTCCATATACACCCCGATGGAAACTATGACTCGGGTTGTTTGACAGGATTCTTGGTATGAGAGCTCTCAGGCTATTTGGAACTAAGGATAATAAACAAAAACAACCAAAAACAACCAAACAAAAAGAGCCCACTATCCGGTACTTGGGAGGCTGAGACAGGAGGATCACAGGTTCATGGCCAACCTCAGCTACTTAGGCCCTCTGCAACTTAGTAAGACCCTATCTCAAAATAAAAAGTAAACAATAGGACTGGGGATGTAGCTCAGAGGTAGAATGTTCCTGGGGTCAATCCCCAAATGCCATACACGAAAAAATCCTTTATTTTTAACATTCCCTAAATCACACCCATTGGCGAACAGGAGTTACTAATAGCGGCTAATAATAGCACTATTGATTGACAGCTCACTGTGAGTCAGCCATTCTTCTCTGTGAGTGACATTTATTAATCCATTTAACCCTCAAAATAGTCCTTGGAGGTTGATAGGTTGACATTTATCCTTATTTGACAGATGAGGAGTCTGGGGCCCAGAGAAGACAGGAAAATCAGAGCTGCACCACTCATGGGGGGGGTCAGTGAGACCAGGCATCTGCACTGATGGAGACGCCCCAATCGTGCAGGGCAGAGGGGCCCCGGTGGCATCCTCAGCCGGCCATCCAGAGTCCAGATGGAGGCAGCCGCACAGAACCCAGTACTGCAGGTGAAGACGGTGCTGAGAAATGCTCTGCCCGGATTCCACCTTTGTCTCCATGCTAAGGACAGATGGGAAGGAGCTCCTGCCAACAGCCTGAAAATGTGTCCACAGTAAACAGAGCCCCCCAGAAATGCACGAGGTTGGTAAAACTTGAGCAGACGGGATCTTGTTCTTCCTAGT
Source organism: Muscardinus avellanarius (assembly GCF_963383645.1). Taxonomy (NCBI): domain Eukaryota; kingdom Metazoa; phylum Chordata; class Mammalia; order Rodentia; family Gliridae; genus Muscardinus; species Muscardinus avellanarius. The sequence continues at coordinate 4,420,035 of NC_137804.1, read as the reverse complement.
CCTTCTCTTCCCTTTCCTGTACGGAGCTGAGACTTCTCTTGAAAGCCCACATCACCACCCTCTGAGTTCTTCACACGATTGGGAAGAAACCAAGGACAGCAATCTTCACAACTGGTTTCAGGAACACGCTGATCTCTATGAGGTTTTGTTTGTTTGTTTGTTTTTGTGTGTGTTGTACTGGGGATTGAACCCAGAGGCATTCTACCTTCAAGCTACGTCCCCAGCCTGATTTTATTTCTTATTTGGAAACATAGTCTTGCTAAGTTGAGGAGAGTCTCGCTACTTGCTGAGGCTGTCCTCAAACCTACGATCCTCCTCTGAGCCTCCCAAATACAGAGATTGCAAGCGTGCACCACCACGCCCATCTGCTGCCTATGTTTAAAATACCAAACCAAGCCGGACGTGGTGGTGCACGCTTGTAATCCCTGCACTTGGGAGGCTGAGACAGGAGGATCGCACAGGTTCAAAGCCAGCCTCAGCTACTTAGTGAGGCTCTCAACAACTTAGTGTTTCCAAATAAAGTATAAAACTAGGTCTGAGAGGATAGCCCGGAGGTAGAAAAGCCCCTGGGTTCTATCCCCCAGTGCCACACACACACATTAAAAAAAAGACTAAAATGCCAAACCATTTCAAAGTGTGCAGAATTAATTTCAAGTGCTTAAAGTATTAATAAATTTCAAATGAATTTTTAGTAAACCTTGTCTCCACTTTGCAATGTAATACTTACTTTCTGAAAAAAATCAATGCCCTTGAAAGCAATAAAATCCTTTAACCTTTCATTTTTCAAAGGGACATGAAAATAAAATATCCTTCCAGTAATCATGAAAGAATATGCATGGGAAATAGTAAGTGGAATTATACTTACTGATGGGGACGTGGGGAGGCTGGTAGGGAAATTCCAAGCTTCCTATTCCCCCAGAGACAGAGGTGATAAAGAAATTGGCAGAACAGAAAAAGGAAGGTTTTTTTTTTTTTTTAATCATTCCTTATCTTTTCTTTTTTTTTCTTTTTTCTTTTTTTGGTGGTACTGGGGTTCCTGGAAGCCCTTCTATGTCTGGGCTACACTCCCAGACCTATATTATATTTTTATTTGGAAACAGGGTCTCTGGCTTCGAACCTGTGCGATCCTCCTGTCTCTGCCTCCCAAGCGCGGGGATTACAAGCGTGCGCCTCCACGCCTGGCTATTCCTTTTTCTAAAGTCAACCCTGGTTTATTAAAGAAGAGATAATGGCTGGGCGTGGTGGCGCACCCTTGTCAGACCCGCGCTTGAAAGGCAGAGACAGGAGGATCGCGCAGGTTCGAAGCCAGCCATGCGCTGGCTTAGGAGACCCTGTTTCCAAATAAAAATGTAAAAACAGGTCTGGGAGTGTAGCCCGGAGGTAGAAGGGCTTCCAGGAACCCCAGTACCACCAAAAAAAAAAAAAAAAGAAGAGATAATGAATGAGGGAATATTTTCAATTTTATAAAAATGTAATGTAGTCAGTAAGGATTTGACCTTGATTTAAATATTGGCATTCTTACCCACATACTGCCTTGAACAGAGATGTTAGTGCCGAGGATTGCAGTTCTCGGTGCTGATTTTAAGGCTGGGGGGGGGTGTCCTTGGAGCTGTAGGTAGAAGCTATTGGGACAATGTACTTATGACCACAATGGACCCCACCGAGAGCAAAGGCCAGATGACATCAACTACGTAGGTAAAGTATATTCACGTAAAATGGCTGAAAGTCAATGCAGACAAATACAGTACTAACACCCGGCCGTTGGTCAGAAGATGTATTGAGGACGTCTCGGCGCCGAATTCTGTACTCCTGGACCGTAGAGTATCAAAAAGGAGAGACAACAGCTCAACTCTTATGACTAATGTTTTGCGTGTATGACTGAAATATATTTAGCACACTGCAAGACAGAAACTGGGGTCCAGAAAAACACAGGAGAGTGCAAATTTAGATCAAGGGGCTACGGAAGGGTTCTCAAAGAAGTGACATTTAATTTGAGATCCACGGAAGAGGTAGGAGCCATTCGTATGTGGGGGAGGAGAGGGTGCCAGACAAAGCCCCCGAGCCTAGATGTGCTGGAGAATCCCGGGCAGGGGAGCTGGAGGCGAGTTATGAACAAGAACGTGCCAGGCCTTGAAGGTGAGCTAAGGGTGAGGTAAGGGGTGAAGCTAAGGGGAGGCGCATTGGGGTGTTGAGAGGTCTCAGAATGGCTTCAGTTTGAAGTCTATAAGCATAATTTACCATATTGATATAATGAGAATATTAATAAATGAGAAGAAAAATATGATCCTAAGTAGCTACTAAAAGGGCATTTGATGAAACTCAATATCCATTTATGATGAACACTCAGCGTAAGAGGAAGGGAAAGTTTTCTGCTGGTCAAGACCGAGAAAAATGATGTCATCCAAATCGGAAACTCAACAAGCAAACCATCTCTCAGTACTAGTAGTCAATATTGTACCTGAAATCCTAGCCAACACACACACACACACACACACACACTGGAATTCTACAAACCACTGGAATTCAAAGAAAGAGTCCCACAAGATTTCTGGACTGAGATAATTTTTTTTTTTTTTTTTTTTTTTTTTTTTTTTTTTTTTTTTTTTGGTGGTACTGGGGTTCCTGGAAGCCCTTCTACCTCCGGGCTACACTCCCAGACCTATTTTTTACATTTTTATTTGGAAACAGGGTCTCCTAAGCCAGCGCACGCGGCTGGCTTCGAACCTGAGCGATCCTCCTGTCTCTGCCTCCCAAACGCGGGGATTACAAGCGTGCGCCACCATGCCCGGCGAGATAAATATTTTTAAAAATTGCCGGGCATGGCCGGGCGTGGTGGCGCACGCTTGTAATCCCCGCGCTTGGGAGGCAGAGACAGGAGGACCGCGCAGGTTCGAAGCTAGCCGCGCACGCTGGTTTAGGAGACCCTGTTTCCAAATAAAAATGTAAAAATAGGTCTGGGAGTGTAGCCCGGAGATAGAAGGGCTTCCAGGAACCCCAGTACCACCAAAAAAAAAAAAATAAATAAATAAGTAAAAAAAATAAAAATAAATTAAAAAAATAGTTAAAAAAAATTGCCGGGCATTATGGTACACACTTGTAATCCCAGCATTTGGGAGGCTGAGACAGGATGAGCTGAGGACAACCTCAGCTACTTAGCAAGGCCCTTTGCAACTCAGTGAGACCCTGTATGAAACTAAAGAATGAAAAAAATAGGGCTGGGGTGCAGCTTGGTGGTAGGATGCCCCTGGGTTCCATCCCCAGTACCACACAGACACACACAAAAAATAAAAAACATTTTCAAAGATCAGGAAGAACTGATTAGAAAATAAAAATAAAAAGGGCCATTCACACTTATTCATAAAGTGACAGACGCCCACCAGTACGAATTCAGCAGATTAAAAATAAAAAATGCAAAGCCTTCATAAAGAAATTTACAGTCTTTTTGAAGGATAAAAAAGAAATATTCAAAACCATAAGTATGCTGGATAACTCCAAGCAAATCTACACGTTTGATGTAATTTCAAGTAATATCAGATTTTCACATAGCTGAAAGGACAATCTCAGGGTTCTTATGGGAGGATGAAAGGCCAGATTGCCAGAAGCAATATTGAATAACAAGAGATTCTTGTCCTACCAAGTATCAAGGCATAACTAAAATAGTAGCGTAGTGGCTTGGAATAAGACCAGCTGATCAATGGCACAGGATAGAGAGCTCAGAGAGAGACCCACGTGCGTATAAAGCATAATACCATGTTTCATAATAGAGGTATCTTTTTTTTTCAGTACTGAGAATTGAACCCAGGCACATTCTACCTCTGAGCTTTTGATTTTTTTATTTTGAGACAGCATGTCACTGAGTTGCTATGGGCGTCATTACGTTACTGAGGCTGGCTTTGAACCTGCAATCCTCTTGTCTCAGTCTCCCGAGTAAAGGGATTACACGATTGTGCCTCCATGCCTGTCTCAATTTTTAAAAAGTGGGAAAATGGATAAACTACTTAAAAGAAAGACAAAGTGAAATTATACCAAAGATTTTAGTATAGTCATACTAAGTTAATGATACCAGCAAAAGGTGAGAAAAGCCGGGCGGGGTGGCGCACACTCGTCATCCCAGCACTTGAGAGGCCAAAACAGGAGGATTGTGGGTTCACGGCCAACCTCAGCTACTTAGTGAGGCCCTCTGCAACTTAGTGAGACCTTGTTTCAAATTAAAAAGAATAAAAAAAATAGGGCTGGGCATGTAGCTCAGAGGTAAAATGCCTCTGGGTTCCATTCCAATACCCTGCCCCCCAAAAAGAGACATGGGACAACATAATCTCACAATAGCCCCATTTTGCAAATAAGAGACAAGGAAGTCAGAAAACTTCCCTGAGAGTATAAAACCAGGAAGCGGGGCCCCAGAACCCCAACCAAGGCAGACTAGAGCCGATTCCTAACCTTGACACCATCTAGCACAGTAAACATGAAAAGAAAACCATCAACATTACTTATAGAATAAAGTTATTGTTTTATGCAATAACTTGAAGTTACAAGCTAAAAGGTCTGTACTGGTACAGAAAAATATATATATATATATTTTTTTTTAATTTTTATTTATTTATTTATTTTAATGCGGGCCTGGGGGTGGAACCCAGGGCATTCAACCTCTGAGCTACATACACCTCCTGCCCTATTTTTTTTTTTTTAATTCTTTATTTTGAAACCGGGTCTCACTGAGTTGCAGAGGGCCTCACTAAGTAGCTGAGGCTGTCTGCGAACTGCGATCCTCAGGTCTCAGCCTCCCAAATGCTGGGATTACAAGCGTGCACCACCACGCCCGGCTTTAGAAGAAAATATTCCAACTTAGTAATCAGGATGTTTAAGTCAAAAACAACTACAAATCAAAAACAAAAAAACAGGCAAATAATGAAAAAGAGGAACCTTTAATAGCTAGTATTCATATACAGATGTGCCTAACTCAGAGATATCCAAAAGACAGCAGGCGGCAGGGAAAAGTCATTTTGTGTGCTTCCTGATTGGCAACAAAGGAGGGGAAAGAGCAGCCAATCAGAGGCGCTGGAGAGGGGCAAGCGTCGCCCCGCCCCACCCCACAGCCCCAACACCCGGCTCAAAAAGCCGAGTTTTGAGCTTTCGCTAGCCAGCTCCGTTGAAGTTCTCAGGTTCTTGCTAAAATCAGGCTAATCTGTCTGCGTGCAGACTAACCCAGCAGAGACAGTGGTTCTGTGTTAATCAGTCCACAGTAGCAGAAATGCAGGACATGAACACGGTTCTGAATCCGTAAAGGGAACTTTTTTTCTTCTTCTTCAGTAATGGGGATGAAACTCAGGGGCATTCTACTTCCGAGCTACACCCCCGGCCCTATTTTTTTTTTTAATTCTTTATTTTGAAACAGGGTCTCACTGAGTTGCAGAGGGCCTAAGTAGCTGAGGCTGTCCACGAACCTCGATCCTCCTGTCTCAGCCTCCCGAATGCTGGGATTACAAGTGTGAGTCACCACACCTAGCTTTATTTATTTATTTATTTATTTATTTATTTATTTATTTATTTATTTTTATTTTGAAACAGGGTCTCACTGAGTTGCAAAGGGCCTCACTAAGTAGTAGCTGAGGCTGTCTGCGAACCACGATCCTCCTGTCTCAGCCTCCCAAATGCTGGGATTACAAGCATGTGCCACCACGCCCGGTTCCCTAAAGGTAATTCTCTTTGTCTTTGTTTATCCTCTTGTCTCGTTGGCAATGGTTATGTTTACAAACTAGCACAGCGAAACTGAACAGTAGACCCTTCAGCGAAACTGAACTGTAGACCCTTGGTGAGAAGACAGGGCCCCGTATTGGAAAAATTCATGCAAACATTTAATTTGAAGCAGGGTGGTTTTTCAGCTAGAACAGCAAGATGCCAAGTCCAAGAGTGGTATGGGGCCCTGCCAAGGCTATGAAGAATAATGGAATAATGAGGGCTCTCGTTATTTGGGGGTAGTTGCCCATTTGGGGACAAAACCCAAAAAATGTGTGTTGGGTGCTCACGTTGTTTCGTTCTAGGCAACAAGGACAGAGTGAAGTGGTCCAAGGACCCACTGCCCACAGACAAGGACCTCACGGAGCTGGCAGGAGCCTTTTCTGTTGAACAACACCTGCCTGACCCTGGCTATTCTAGAGAATGGAACAGCAGATCCAAGATTGGTATCTCAAGCACACAAAATCTGTTTAGTAAGTGTTTTTTTTGTTTTGTTTTGTTTTGTTTTTGTGTGTGTGTGTGTGTGTGTGTGTTACTGGTGATGGAACCCTTCTACCTCCCGGCTACACTCCCAGACCTATTTAATATTTTTATTTGGAAACAAGGTCTGTTAAGCCAGCAAGGGGCTTCAAACCTGCGAGATCCTCCTATCTCCGCCTCCCAAGCGCAGGGATTACAAGCATGCGCCACCACGCCCAGCTAGTAAATGTTTTAAGGAGTAAAAATCCAGGTATTAGCCAGGCATGGTAGTGCATGCTTGTAATCCCAGTACCTGGAGGGAGGCTGATACAGAAGGATCACAGGTTTACAGCCAGCCTCAGCTACTTCATGAGACCCTCTGCAACTTAGTGAGACCCTGTTTCAAAATAAAGAATAAAAAATAAGGCTGGGGTGTAGCTTGGAGGTACAGTGCCCCTGGGTTCCATCCCTAGTACCAAACACACACACACACACACACACACACACCCAGGTATTGCAGCGGAGCCAGATAGATATACAAGAACTCGAGTAATCTTCCAAATGTTATACAGATCATGTGACAGCCTTTGTTTTCTTATATCTAAAATTACGGGGCATCTGGTTTTAACTTATGAGCACCTGGATTTCTGTTGGCATTGTATGTGAATGAATAATCCCATAAATTGCTACAAGTTCAGCAGGTGGAAGGGGCCATCAGAGGTGGTTTAAGGCATCCTGATGGAGACGTCACGTGACAGCTCAGAGACGCCTGGCTGTTGGTTGGATTGGTTTTAGAAGTGTTCTTTTATACTTCAGATCATTAGTGGGCAGTCCTACATATGTAAAATAAAATTTAAATCTGGGCATGGTAGCTCATGCTTGTAATCCTAGTACTTGGGAGGCTGAGACAGGGAGATCACAGGTTTGAGGACTGAAGGGTAACAGCCGAGAATAATAGAGGTGGAGATTTGAGAGAAGAATGGTAGAAAGAGATTTGGTAGGAATCTGAAGACCACACTATCGGGCAGTCTTGAGGGTCTAGATAAAGTCAGTGTAGGGGTTGGCTCAGTGCTAGAGCAATGGCCCAGCACACAGAGCGCCTGGGTTCAACCTCCAGCACACCAGACAATTTTTAAAAATGGTTTAATATTACAGATGAGATCAGAGCCATTCATTTGCAGCGGGACCAATCCGCCCCTTTGCATTTTCACCAACTGTTCTGTGCAGCTTGGCCATAAACATGGAGAAGACGGAGAGTTTCACCCAGGGGCGAGATGTGCCACTGAATTTGCAAGAGGATAATTGAGACAAAGGCTCTTTGACTCTCTCAGTAACATGAAGAGCATAGAAGGTATAAAGGGTGATGGGTGAATGGACGGTGATGAATCAATGGACTAAAAGGGTGATGGGTGAATGGACAGTGATGAATCAATGGACGGGGAGCCGGATGGCAAGTCGATTAGAAGCACCGAGTGGGAGAATGGGTGTAGTGGGCTATTAGAGCAATTTGAAAGAGAGGAAGGCTGGGAAAGAGGAGCTAGATGTTCACGCTATTTGATGGATGCAGTAGTTTCGAGTATTGACAACACTCACGGCATGAGGAGAGATGGATGAAGCCGAGTGTGATTCTCTGGAGGAGTGGACAGTTCATTCACATGAGTATTAAAGTCCTCCAAGTTGATGGATGGAGTTGGGGCAGGAAGGGAGCCCGTAGCCAAACTCTGTGCTGGGGGAGGAGGGGTGCCAAGAGATCTGGGGAAGAGAGCCATAAGTTGCGGAGGAACACAGGCTTCAAACGAAGAGACTTAACCAGCAAGCGAAGGCAAAGCGGCCTGAAAAGGGGGTCGGGGGCACTGCTGCCCCTCAAACCTGGAGCGCCTTGGAGTATAAAGTGGCCCCGTTGAGACACTAGCAGGTGCAGCCCTGTCTCAGAAGACTGGCTAGATTCAGGTAAGACGAAGAGATGAAAGGAATCTCCTGAGTAGAATTTGAGGTTACAGGGAAAGGAAATCTGTTTTTCACTTTCTATTTCGATGCAATGGCTCTTTTATCACCCATGGTAGATTAGTGTACCAAGCATGAACATAAATGGCGGCTTGGCTCCTCGGAATCTGTCTGATAAAGAGAAAAACATCTTTTATATGTCTGCGCCCCAAATCCACTATGAGACACCTGGATATACTTAAAAAAAAAAACAACGTTTAGTTCATATTAAAAGCTGGATTGCTCGGTCTTTTGTGAATTCTCATCCTACTGTGACATTCTGAATACGACTCATCATTATGCAACGGTTTAGGCGCAGGTCCAAAGGGTCTAGGAGGTTCTCGGGTACCTGTATTTTCATCCGCACACATCTGGTGATGAGATCTCTGTTGTGAGCGTGTCTTGGTATCATTTGCTTCTTTTTTCCCCCTAAAAACGAAGCAGCAGAGTGTGTTCTGGTTAATGAGCTCTTGAGTAGGTTGTAATTAATTCAAGTGAGACTTACATGGAACTTCATCCTGACAACCTTAGGAAGGGTCCTGGTGTCTGATCTAAATTCTATCTGAGTTCACGGTGGGGGAGGCGGGAAGAATATCATCACAAATAGCCCGCGGACTTTTTAAAGCTCACCTAGCAATATGGAGGGAAAATGCCACCTGCCCAGTTAATTGACTGTCATTAAATAAAGTGTCTTTCATTTTTTTTTTTTTTTACTTTTCCATTTCTCCTACTAAATCTGAGCTCCTCAAGCCTGATTTTTTGCTTATAACACTAATGAAGAAAATTTTAGAATCTGCCCTTAAAAAATGCAAATATTCATAATCAAATGAGTCACTCCAAGAAAGGAATGAAAGGCACGTTGTCCTGCCTCGGAGCTCTGAGTAGAGGGATGTGAGAACTCTGACAGATGTCAGCCTCGTTTTCCTATGCAGAGCGAAGATTTTTATGGCTGTGCTTAGCCTTCTGTCCATTCTTTCTTGCAAAAAAAAAATAATAAGTAAATAGGTATTATATATGCAGATACAGAAAGAGAAGGACTAAGGAAGTCTGGTAAAATGTTAACATGTGGGTAACTGTGCGCACCTGGGATTTTTTGTACTATTTGTGAATTTTCTGTAATTCTGAAGCAATTCCATGAAACCCGCCCTGCAGTAATTCTCCTCCCATTCTAAATAATCATCAGCTAGCACATCTGCACATCTGGCTGCAGTCTGGTTTCTGCCTCCCTGTCTTATTCACAGAGCATCAAAATTTCTTCCATCTTCTTCTTAGTACTCTAGCGAAGACGGTAACTTGAATCCCCTGGCAAATAATGTTTTCTTTTCCTTTTCGGTCAGCCACAGAACTGAAAACTCCCAGTGATTCTGAGAGATCCTACATAAGACAAAGCTCTAATGTCTTCCCACTTCAGCTTGCTGGGCAACAGGGAGCAGAGTGCTGAGGTTTGGCCTCTTGTTCCACGAGTGTCCCGCATGCAATGTATCCCAAATCCAACAGAGGTAGAATTCCCCTGGGTTCCATCCCCAGTATCCCAAATCCAACGGTTCCCAGATAAGAAGAAAAAAGCCATTTTCAAATCATGGCACAAGATAAAAGAAGAAAATGGGGGAGGGAGGGGGGAAGCCCGTAGCTACACTGATGGTGCTCCAGAAACAGGGAGCACCTCCCTGAAACCTGAGAAAATGTCAGAGGCTTTGGAATCTCTCCCCAGGCTCCGAAAAATCCCCCAAATTAGCAGGAGCATTCCAGGGGGCCCCTCGGCCCACATCAGAACAACTGGCTGCCCTTCCTCTCATCTTCTCCGTGCTCTTACGTTCGGCCAACCTCGACTGCTGTTACAGCCCAGGATGGCAGAACGGCCCGTCAAACATGCGCTCTCGACTCATACACTGGCCGTTTGACAAGAAAATACAAAGTGAAGTCAGTTGAAAGCCGGCGGAACCTTCTTACCTTCTACCAGTAGGTGTGCTGACGGGTTCCTCCTCGTCTACACCAAGGTCCAGACGGGTTGGAGGCCGCCTCAATGCGTGCAGAATATATAGCGAGAGATTATATATCTGGGGTTTTTATTACACAGGTGTTTTTGATGGGTGCTCAGCCAAGATCCACTTTAAAACAAAAGCTTCACAAAGACTACAAAAAAGCCACACAACAGTTTGGACAAAAGGCTAAAGAAAAACCCAACAAAAGCCAAAGAAAGCTTGAACAAAGGGCAAAACAAAGGCCCAAACAAAGGGCAAAACAAGGACAAAAACAAGGGCAAAAGAAAAATCTAAACAAAAGCCAGGCTGAGCTGCGGCCACACCATGTGCACACACTCACACACACGTGCATTCGACCTCTGTTAAATTTCATGGTTTTCTATGTTTCTGCTAAATTTTGTTATTTGTTTGTTGGTTTGTTTGTTTTTGTGGTACTAAGAGTTGTAAAAAAAGGGCCATCCTCTCTCTGAGCTACACCCCCGGATCTATTTAATTTTTATTTTGAAACAGGGTCTCACTAGGTCGATGAGAGTCTCACTACACGCTGGGGCTGTCCTCAAACCTGTGATCTCCCTGTCTCAGCCTCCCAAGTACTAGGATTACAAGCATGAGCTACCATGCCCAGATTTAAATTTTATTTTACATATGTAGGACTGCCCACTAATGATCTGAAGTATAAAAGAACACTTCTAAAACCAATCCAACCAACAGCAGCAGCCTTGCCTTTTGAAGTCCCAGAATTCCCTGCAAAACAATGAAACACACATGTCAATGTTGTCACCAAATTTCCTATTAGACTCTTAGTATATGCAAAAAAAGGATCATCCAGAGAACTTTTCAAAGGCAACCCAAGGAGACGGCAAACACTCAATACAAATGCTATGGTGCACCGACTTCATGGCTAATTACACATCTTTCTCTGAGCAGTGAATTACACGCATACTGATTGATTCTCCCCTGCTCTGGGGCTGGCGTCTTGCTTGTGCTGGGGGGAATGTGGCTGACGTATGGGAACAGAATAAGGTTCAGAGCATGGACTTGAGAGGCCCTGCCTGCTGGGGCCATCACAGGACCCACCTACAGGCGCACAGGGAAGACTGAATCAGTTCAGAGGTTACGCTAGTTGGAGACGCCTTGCTCGCAGTGAGCGCTGTATTAGTAAGCTCCTGTGGCTCCACCCTTGAGAGGCTCCCAAACAGGCTGACGGACACTTGCGAAGATTTGCTTTCTGTTCACAAAACAACTGAGGAGCATTTTTAAAATGCGACATCTGTGGGGAGACTGCAAAGATGGATCTTTACTAAAGGACCCCTCTGCTTCCCAAAGCTTCCCAACAAAGGTCCTTAAATGGAAAATATTTGTGAATCCCCATCTTTGACCTCCATAATATATGAGGTGATATGCAACCTCTGCAACCAAACCTTTCCAACAAAGGTCCTTTTTTTTTTTTTTTTTTTTTGCGGGTCTGGGGATGGAACCCAGGGGCATTCTGCCTCTGAGCTACACCCCCAGCCCTATTTCTTATTCCTTATATTTGAAACCGGGTCTCACTGAGTTGCAAAGGGCCTCGCCAAGTAGCGGAGGCTGTCCACAAACCGCGATCCTCCGGTCTCAGCCTCCCGAATGCTGGGATGACAAGCGTGCCCACCGCGCCCGGCTTGTGCCCACCGCGCCCGGTTTGTGCCCACCGCGCCCGGCTTGTGCCCACCGCGCCCGGTTTGTGCATCTCTCTTTGTTCCAATCTAATTTCAGTGTCTGCCCTTCATGCACCAGCTTTCTTGGCCCCAGAAAGATGGCTTGAGAAGCCACATCTGGGTCCAGGTCACTCCTGTTGAAATGGCAGCCTTTTACTCCACAAAGAGAAGACTCCCCAGGACTCCAGGTGGACTTAGCCAAAAGTAAGTGCTGCAAATTGCTGACATTACTAAGTATGTCCTCACGGAGACTTTGACTACAGCTGACAGTCCACAGGCTAAGGTTGGGTCGTGTCCTTTTGGTCTCTAAATTGCTGAGTGAGACCTAACCCCAGGGCCCCCACGTCGGTGACCTTACCAACGGAGAGTCTTTATGGAGGTCAAGTTAAAATACATCACTAGCCGGGGGTGGTGGTACATGCCTGCAGCCCCAGGACATGGGAGGACAAGACAGGAGGTTTGCACATTTGAGACCAGCCTCGGCAACTTAGTGAGGCCCTCAGTAACTTAGTGAAACCCTGTTTCAAAATAAAAGAAATAAAACAAGGCTGGGGTTGTAGCACAGAGGTAGAACACCTCTGGGTTCCATCCTCAGCACCGCAAACATTAATTAACTAATTTTTAAAAATGTATCATTAAGGTGGGCCATAATCTGAAGCCTGTCTGTATACAACGGAGTAATTTGCACACTGAGGCCACATAGGGGAAGATAGTCTGAAGAGAGAAGAGAATGGCCATCTAAGCCGGGCGTGGTGGGCACGCTTGTCACCCCGGCATCTGGGAAGCTGAGACAGGAGGATCGCGATTCGAGGACAGCCTCTGCTACTTAGTGAGGTCCTTTGCAACTCAGTGAGACCTAGTTTCAAAATAAAGAATAGAAAACAGGGCTGGGGGTGTAGTTCAGAGGTAGAATGCCCCTGGGTTCAATCCTTAGTACCACAAAATAAATTAAATAAATAAATAAATGAAGAAGAAGAAGAAGAAGAAGAAGAAGAAGAAGAAGAAGAAGAAGAAGAAGAAGAAGAAGAAGAAGAAGAAAAAAGAAGCTGGTCATCTAGTAGCCAAGGAGAGAAGCCTGGGACAGAAGCTTCCTGCAGGCCTCCCAAAGAGCCAATCCTGCTATACAGGCATGGTAGTGCATTCTTGTAATCCCACTACTTGGGAGGCTGAGACAGGTGGATCACAGGCTCAAGTCCAGCCTAGGCAACTGAGGGAGGCTCGCAGCAACCTAGTGAGACCCTGTTTCCAAATAAGAAATAAATTAGGTTGGGGATGTGGCTTGGAGATAAAATGCCTCTGGGTTCAATATGAAGGAAAAAGAGAAAGAAAGAAGGGAAGGAAGGAAGGAAGGAAGGAAGGAAGCAGTTCTGCTGAAAACCCGATCTCAGACTTCAAACTTGAAGAACTGTGAGAAAATACATTCCTGTTGTTTTAGCCACCTGACTTGTATTTGTTAGAGCGGCGCTAGCAATCAAACCACCACAAATACCAACAGGTACTATTTTCATTTGTTTTTATTTTTTATTTTTGGTGATACTGGGGTTCCTGGAAGCCCTTCTACCTCCAGCTACACTCCCACGGGCTACACTCCCAGACCTATTTTATATTTTTTATATGTGGAAACAGGGTCTCTTAAGCCAGCACGGCTGGCTTCGAACCTGCACTATCCTCCTGTCTCCACCTCCCAAGAGTGGGGATTACAAGCGTGTGCCACCACGCCCGGCCTTTTGTTCTTATATTTATCAAAATAACTTCTGTGGAGCCGGGCGCAGCAGTGCACACCTATAATCTCAGTGCCCCGGAAGGCTGAGGCTGGAGGAGCCTCAGTTCCAGGCAAGCTTGGACAACTTAAGGAGACCCTGTTAAATAAAAAGGGCACAGTGGTAGAGCGCCCTGGGTTCAACTTCCAGGAAAGAAGGAAAGGAGGAAAGAGAAGATGAGAGGAGGGGAGGGGAGGGGAGGGGAGAGGAGGGGAGAGGAGAGGAGAGGAGAGGAGAGGAGGGGAGAGGAGAGGAGAGGAGAGGAGAGGAGAGGAGGAGAGAGGAGGAGAGGAGAGGAGAGGAGGAGAGGAGAGGAGAGGAGAGGAGAGGAGAGGAGAGGAGAGGAGAGGAGAGGAGAGGAGAGGAGGAGAGGAGAGGAGGAGAGGAGAGAGGAGGGGAGAGGAGAGGAGAGGAGAGGAGAGGAGAGGAGAGGAGAGGAGAGGAGAGGAGAGGAGAGGAGAGGAGAGGAGAGGAGAGGAGAGGAGAGGGAGAAACAGAGATAGAGAGATAGGAAGGGAGCATGCACGCAGTCCCATTACTCGGTAGGTTGAGCTAGAAGAACTACAGGCTTGAGTCTACTTAGTAAGCCCCTCAGCAACTTGGTAAGACTCTGTTTCAAAATTTGAAAAGAAAAAGAAACAGGCTGGGTGTAGCTAAGAGATAGAGGGCTACTGAGCGCAATCCCTGGTACAATAACATAAAGTTAGGCCAGAGATTTTCAGCAACAGTGCTATTTTGCCATGTAGATATAATAAAACCGAGTGTTGTGCTTCACAACCACTATGAAACCATTTTTAATTATTGGAAGGTAAATAAGAATGAATTGCTTTTTGTTTTTTATTTTTTTTACCATATCTGCCAAAAGCGAGTCTGAATCGCTCCTCCTTTGCGCGTCAACCTTTACTTCCAGTGTCAGTCTGTCCGCTTGGGGCCCTTAACCTTGCCCTTAGGATTTGCAGCCCCACGGCTCCCACTTTCAATGGTAAACAGAGGAGTGTGACACGGCGGCGGGGCTGCCAGCCACCCAGACAAAGCCTCTGTGTCCCCGGCTCCACGCCCACAGCTCCGTCTGTCCCCCTCGGCTCTGCTAGGTCCAGTCACAATTGTGTGCGGCCAGTGAGAACCTGCATAATGGCAACCTAAGCAAGAGGCTGGGATGGTTCCAGTTTGCCGTGTTAGAACTCGCCCAGCCATACCCCTGCGGTTAAACGTCCTGCACCCAAGCTGCGTGACGCATCCGCCCCACACAACCACCAGAGAAGGAAACCATGGGCGCACAGCACCAGAGGAGGCTTCTAGCAAAAGGAGAGACCCAGACTAAGAATGTGCTCGTGTGACGTCAGCCAGGGCAGGGCAGGAGCCTCGATTCTAATCACTGACGTCAGTTATCCAGAGACAAGAGACAGGCTGTGAGGCCTGCCTCAACCGTAAGGAGGAGACTCCTTGAGCAAAACGAATTCTCCTTGTTTGAATTCTCACTCCCCCAGCAGCTAAGTGCCTGGTGGTCTGTGAAGGAAATACCTTCAATCACAGAGCTAAGTAAGTCTGTTGCCAGCGTGCACTCAGAGATTGGGATTATTGCTAGGTTCTGGGTTTTTTTTTTTTTTTTTTTTTGCGGTACTGGGGATGGAACCCAGGGACATTCTACCTCTGAGCTACACCCCCAGCCCTATTTTTTTATTCTTTATTTTGAAACAGGGTCTCACTAAGTTGCAAAGGGCCTCCCTGAGTAGCTGAGGCTATTCACGAACCTCGATCCTCCTGTCTTAGCCACCCGAATGCTGGGATTACAAGCGTGAGCCACCACGCCCAGCTTTTTTTTTCCCCTTTAAAAAAAAAACGCTTATAACACTGCCTGGACACAATGAGATCTCTATAAATAGAAGCGCCCATCTCTAATTTATTGCCCGTTGATAAACTAAAAATCTAGGTTTTTTTGGTTTTTTGTTTGTTTTGTAGTACTGGTGTTGGAACCCAGGAGCATTCTACCCCTGAGATTCACCCAAAGCCCTATTTTATTCTTTTATTTTGAAACAGGGCCTCGCTAAGTTGCAGAGTGCCTCACTCAATTGCTGAGGCTGGTTACGAACCTGCAATCCTCCTGTGTCAACCTCCCAAGTACTGGGATTACAAGTGTGTGCCACCACGCCTGGCTTCAAAACCTAGTTTCTAATCCTATTGACCCCAAAAATATATTATAATGTAGACAGAATATCGTAGACAGCATATGTAGACAGCTGAGAAAAACCTGATTTTTAACGTTTTTATTTTATTTATGTATTTATGTATGTATGGTACTGAGGTTTGAACTCGGAGGCATTCTAACCCTGTTTTATTTATTTATTTTTGAAATAAGGTCTCACTAAATTGTAGAGGGCCTTGATAAGTTGCTGAGGCTGGCCTTCAAACTGTGATTTCCCCTGTCTCTGCTTCCCAAGTACTGGGATTATATGTGTACACCCCTGCATGGGGAAGTGATTTTTGTTTTAAACCAAAGTTGCCAATAACTCTTTCCCATTTTCTCCAAGCTTCTCAGCTGGCAGCCTGATTTGAGAAAGATATGTATTCTGTTCTACAAGCACAAAGGACCCAGGCTGTGCCTCCTTCAGGCTCTCTGTACTAGACCAAGATGGCGCTTGTCAGCATCCCTGGTCTTCCGGGAAGATTACTTGCTTTCTTTTTTTTTTTTCTTATGGGTCTGGGGATGAAATCCAGAGGCATTCGACCTCTGAGCTACACCCCCTGCCCTGTTTTCTATTCTTTATTTTGAAACAGGGTTTCGCTAAGTTACAGAAGGCCTCACTATGTTGCTGAGGCTGTCTGCAAACCGCGATCCTCCAGTCTCAGTCTCCCAAATGTTGGGATTACAAGCCTGCGCCACCACGTCCGGTTTCCAGGCAGGTTTCTCAAAGAGCTCTCCAAGTACAGAGGGACTTCTGTAAGATTTCTTTTTCATGAAAACAATGCTAGACAAATAAGAGTCCCATGCCTGGGGAGGCCAGCCTCCAGTCAATTTTCACTCAGGGCAAATTTAGCTTGGTCTGAACTGAATCCAGGTGTGTGTGGATTCACCGGGGAGTCCCAGGGAGGGGCATGCCGTTACTTGTAAAGGGCTTTGTGAAGATAAAGTGCTAAATTCCTCCTCACAGGTAGCTTACAGTTCATGACTTCACCAGCCAATGATTCCATCACGCCTTTAAGGGAGGCACACCCTGGAAGCAGGTGAGCCATGCGGTGACGGGCGATCATGTGTGCCAACAGCAGTGGCCCCAAGGAGCCCAGTTAACCAGAGCTGGCTAAAGGTTACTTCTGGGTGCATCTAGGAGGATGTGTCCAGAAGAGATGAACGACACTGGAGTCTGAATAATGCAAACTTTCTGCCCCAGTTTGGGGGAAGAGGGTCTGAGCTAAGTTGCTGAGGCTGACCTGGAGCCTGCGATCCTGCTGGGTCAGTGAGCTTCTTTTTTTACTTTTCTTCTCTTTTTCTTTTCTTTTTGTTTTTTGTGGGTTTTTTTGTTTGTTTGTTTTGTTTGTTTGTTTGTTTGCAGTACTGGGAATGGAATCATGGAATCCAGGGGCATTCTATCTCCAAGATACACCCCCAGCCCTATTTTGTATTCTTTTTTTTTTTTTTTTTTTTGGCTGTACTGAGGGTGGAACCCAGGGGCATTCTGCCTCTAAGCGACATCCCCAACCCTATTTTTTTTTTTGTGGTGGTACCGGGGTGGAACCCAGGAGCTTTCTACCTCCGGACTATACTCCCAGCCCTTTTTTTATATTTTATTTGGAAACAAGTTCGAAGCCAGCCTCAGCTACTTAGTGAGAGCCTCACTAAGTAGCTGAGGCTGGCTTCGAACTTGTGTGATCCTCCTATCTCAGCCTCCCAAGCGCAAGTATTACAGGCGTGAGCCACCACGCCCGGCTTTTATTCTTTATTTTGAAACAGGGTCTCACTGAGTTGCAAAGGGCCTAAGTATCTGAGTCTGTCCTCAAACTGCCATCCTCCTGTCTCAGCCTCCCGAATGCTGGGATTATGAGTGTGCGCCACCATGACTGGCCTTCAGCAAGTTTCTTGAAAGAATGATTCTGCTTTCAACCACACAACTTGTTGGATTTTGATGTTAGGCTTTTTATTTTTATTTTTTTATTTTTTTGCTGCTGCTGCTGCTGCTGCTGCTGCTGCTGCTGCTGCTGCTGCTGCTGCTGCTGCGGATCCAACCCAGGGCCTCACGCCTGCTAAGCACGCACTCCACCGGAGCCACATCCCCGGCCCTGTGTTTATTATTTTTTAAGTGGCTGCAATTTAGTAATAGACGAAATGTTAATAGTTTGCATGATTAGAAATCTCTGCTATAAAATGACTGTAACTGGGACCTGCTCTGCTCAGATCTGTACACAGGCTGATGGCATTTGTAATTAAAAGCAAAGTCACACTTTGTGTAGTTAACAAAGACACTGCAGATGGCCAGCCACGTGGACGGCTCCCTCCTGGCATCCTGGGCGCCAGCCCTGCCTTTCAGGGCTCATTTATTCCGATCGCTCTGGTTCCAGGAGGCCAAGTGTGCTGCCTCCCTCGCGAGGACCTATCTGCCTCGTCAGCAGCTACTGGACCTGGAGGGGCCTGGATTCTAATCTCCAAATGTCCGAGCGCGGGACCCATGGGGAGGTGGCGGGGGTTGGGGGGCGGCCGTTGGGGCTCAGAACCGGGGGGAGGCCACGCGTGCGCCCACCCCAGCCGGGGTCGCGGGCAGACAGGGGCCGGAGGGTGGAGGAGGAGGAGCGCCTGCACCTGCGGCCTTCACCCTGGCTGGGCCCGGAGGCCGGCATCGGATTGGGGGCCCCAGCTGCCCGGGCTTGTGCGGGTTCGGAGCAGGGTGGCCCAGGCCCGGGCTGATGCGCAAGAGATAAGGCGCCCGGGCGCAGCCCCGCACCATGGGGTCTCGGGAGGTCACCGGGCGGAGACACGGCTGCCCAGAGCAGGCGTGGTCCTCGTCGGAGCACTGCTGGCCCAGCGGGCTGGTCCCGGAGTCCCCAGCCACGGCCGCCCAGGACCAAGAGCCCCGCGCCCAAGCACCGCCACGTCCACGAGAGTGGCCTGGGAAGCTGGCCTGGGTGGAGTTTCCCGTCCTTCTGTGGCTGTTTCCTGACCTGTTTGAGCACAGGCTACAGTTTTAGAGGTTTTGGAGGACGGGGACAGGGACATCTCTGACTTCTAGTGGGTCAGCTCTCTCCAGAATTGCGGGGGAGTGGCCTCTCGGCGGCCTGGCAGCACTGGGCTTTGCCAAGACAGGCCTAGATCCCCTGCCCGGTCTTCTCATTTCTCCAGGGGCTTATGAGCTCGGCCTTGGGACATCCACACTTGGGTAAGCCTTGGGCGTGGGCAGGTGACTTGCTAGCCTCTATGGGACAATAGCAAAAGTTGCAAAATTGCTTGCTGCTCCTAGAACAAACCCTGACCATCCTCAGAGAGGGCGGGACCCAGCACCCCCAAAGACCCAGCCCCAGCGAGGCCATCCAGGATCCCCAGCTCCCGGGCAGCCTGCATTCTGCCCCAGGCCTGTGAGCAAGGCCAGCCCAGGTCAGGGACTCTGGTGGCTGCTCTCCCTCTGAGGCAAGTGGGTCTCAGCAGGAGAAAAGCGCATGCCACTCAAACCCTTAGGTCACCTCTGCTCCTGCTGCGTTCTTATCCCCAGAGCCTGGGGTTGCTCTGATCGGCTGCACCTGGAGGAGGCCCAATGGGGTTTCCAAAGTTGCCCAAAGCCAGGTGTGATGGTGCATGCCTGTAATCCCAGGACTAGGAAGCATGAGACAGAAGCATCACAGACTGGAGGTCAGCCTCAGCAATTCAGTGAGGCCCTTTTTCAAAATAAAAAATAAAAAGGACTGAGGGTGTAGCTCAGAGGTAGTACGCCCCCTGGGCCCACACCCTAGTTTTATACACACACTCTTTTACAGGGTCTTTTACAAGGGCCTTTATTAAAATCACCTGGAGAGCCAGGTGTGGTGG
This sequence comes from Muscardinus avellanarius, assembly GCF_963383645.1. Taxonomy (NCBI): domain Eukaryota; kingdom Metazoa; phylum Chordata; class Mammalia; order Rodentia; family Gliridae; genus Muscardinus; species Muscardinus avellanarius. The sequence goes on along the minus strand of NC_137804.1, from coordinate 4,400,417 downwards.
TGCACACCCATAACCCTAGTACTTGGGAGGCCACAAGGGAGAATGGCAGGTTTGTAGCCAGCCCCAACAACTTAAAGAGGTCCTCTGCAACTTAAAGAGACCCTGTTTCAAAATAAAAGAAACGAGGCTGGGGTGTATCTCAGAGGTAGAATGCCCCAGGGTTCAATTCCTAGTGCCCCCTCACACCCCCCTCCACATGAGCCGCAGAACCTTTTGGAATTACTGAATGTTAGAAACCTTTGGGAGCAGCAGTGAATTCACCGAGTCCAGTACAGCTACATCTACGTACTCAAGAACAGTGAGTCAAATTGCGGGCCACAGAGGAGAAATCCCAGTATTGTGCCTCCTGGGACTTGACCCAGTGAGGGAGTGGTGGTGGCAGAGATATCACACCATAGGAGAGCGTGCAACCTGGCACCCCCCCATAGTTTAAAGCAGCCTCTATCGACTCCCTGGGTCAGAGAATCTGTGATACAACCCAGTAAAGGAGTAGTAGGGTCTGAGATAATACAGACTTGAGATCCAGAGCACCTTAAGTGAAGCCATAGTGACCCAAGGGAAGAACCCAGAGAAGGCACAAACTTCCAAAATCATGGGAAAGAGGAATAACACTGAAGCAATGAATGCCCACAACCCCACAACATCAGAACCCGATAAAACAGAAAATCAGAGATTTCTAGAAGATCAAATCAGGAAAATAACTGTAGAAATAATAGAGGTGCTTCGAAAAGAACTCAGAGAGAGCCAAAAAGAGATAAAGGATGCAATTAATGAAGTAAAGGCCTCAATTCAAAGCACAAACAACCGATTAGACCACATGGAGAACAGAATCTCGCTCTTAGAAGATGAGCAATCCAAAAATGAATGCATAGTTTCTAATCTAGAAAAAGACATCCAACAGCAGGAATCTGACACTGAAGAAATATGGGCCCATCTTAAGAGAGCTAACCTAAGAATAATTGGAATAGAGGAGGGAAAAGAAAGTGATACCAAAGGGATCAACAATCTCTTCAAGGAAGTAATAGCAGAAAATTTTCCAAATATAGAGCAAGAGGTTGATACACAGATCCAGGAAACTTATAGAACTCCCTTTAGACAGGATCCGAGAAGAGGATCCCCACGCCATATAATTGTCAAAATGACCAATGTGGAAGCCAAGCAGAGAATCTTAAAGGCAACAAAAACAAAGGGCCAAGTGACATTCAGAGGCAAACCAATTAGAATCACTCCAGACTTCCCAAACCAAGTCATGAGAGCCAGAAGGGCTTGGAGTAACATACTCCAAACTCTGAAAGAAAACAACTTCCAGCCAAAAATTTCCTATCCAGCAAAACTTTCTATCAAATTAGATGGAGAAATAAGAAGCTTCCATGACAAACAGAAACTGAAGGAATTTATGTCTTCAAAACCAGCGCTAGAGAAAATACTCAAAGAGATTAACTACAAAGAAGAAATAGGTAACACTCACCAGAACCAGAGAAACAAGAGTTTCCATCCAACAGACAACTAAGATTGGTTATCTGTGGAGATTCATTATTTATGTTAGTCTTTTACCTATCTCTAAATTGTATTGTTTGCCTTTATTGTTGTTAATTTTTAGGATTTCTAGTTGGAATATTAATATACCTTCAGATATAGCATTTGGAAATATTTTATGCAATTCTATTAGTAACTTTTAACTCTGTTTACATTGTCTTTGGATATACATTATTTTCTTTTATTTTTTAGGGAGTTTGTATATTATTCTGTTGCCTGTGCCATTGAAATCATATCCAAGAAATCACTGCCAATTTCAATGTTGTGAGGTTTTATGACCCAGATTTTCTCCTAAAAGTTTATAGTCTTAAGATTTATATTTAGGTCTTTTATCTAGTTTGAGTTAATACTTGTATGTGGGATTAGGTAAGGGTCCAATTTTATTCTTTTCCATGTAATTATTATTTTTCAACAATATTTAGTTAAAAGAGTATTATTTCCACCACCAAATCTTCGTGGAAACCTTGTCAAAAATAACTTGACAATATAGGGAAGAAGTTAGCTCTAGGCTTGTATTTAACTCCAATGGTCTATATATCTGCCTTTAGAACAGTACTACACTGTTTCAATTATTGTAGCTTTATATGGTTTGAAATCAGAAAATATACATCTTCTAGCTTTGTTTTTGCTTCGAGATTGTTTTGGGTATCTAGAGTCCATATTCCATAGCAGGATAGATTTTTTTCTGAAAAATAAATATATGATAGTTTCACCTAAAAAAAAGAAAAAAATATTCTCTGGTAAGAAAGAAAGCAAAAAGAAATATTGAAATGTTATCTTTAAGTCATCAAAAGCTTGGTATCAGACAAATGAAACTGTTATGTGAGATTATCATTTTTAATTTTGGATAAATTGCTATAATACTAGATGTCAACCACTAAGCCAAGCATGGGAGGGAGGGATGGGGAGAGAATGGGGTGGGGATCGGGTGGGGGCTGACTGGGCGATGTGTGCATGTATGTCTACAAAAGTTTGTATCCCACTATGATGTATGAATACAGTGCACCAATAAAAAAAAAAAAGAAAAAGAAAAAAAAAAAAAAAAAAAAAAAAAAGAAACCTTTGGGAAAGCAGTGTGAGAATCTTCAGTGTAGCGAGATTTTCAGGACACTTTGTTGTTGTTAAACGGATTGAAAGATGACAGTCATCCTGATAAAATATAGCATCTTTTTTTTTTGCTTTAAAATAATTTTTCTTTATATTAATTTTTTTTCTCCCATAGAGGAGCAGCATTACAATCTAACAGTCAGAATCCTGTTACACACACAGGCATGCCACATGACCAGGTCAAGGTGACTGTGTCCTTGAGTCTGTCACAACACGGTCAGCCCAAGTTTCCTCATTTCAGCCAGTCTCAGCACAAAGCACCCCACAGGGATGCACTCAACATGTTGGTTCCCTTTGGAATGAGGCGGCAGGGTTAAGAGGGGAACGTATTAGAAGCAGGCTATGGTGTCTGCGTTCAGTCCCTCACACAAAGCTCTGTGGGTCTGGGGAGGCGCCCAAGAGCTCTGATGGGGTCCTTGCTGCACCTAAGACGTGGGTCACAGCATGCTGATGTGTGGGCTCCAGGCCAAGGCTAAGGGGCAGGCACACTCCCAAAGAGCACCACACTGCGCTCACACACACAGTGCCCTGCTGAGGCTACACTAGCCAAGTTCAGAAAGTGACACCCAGCTCAAGGGAACCACTCAAGACTCACTGGGAAAGCTGCAAGTTGCCCTTTGATGTAAATGGGACACACATCCTTAGTTTTGGCAAAGTGCTGGCAATATTGACATTAATACGTTCACACACCAATACAAACTGGTCCAGAGTTTCCTAAAACAGCAGTCAAGACAGACTAATCTCTTCTAAGGTTGCATAGGACTCTGAATTCTGGTGCCCTCGTGTGTTCAATTTCTGTGGTGTAAGGAAGAAATCCTGAGGCATGCTCAAGGTGGAAGGCACACAGTCAGTACAGTGCGACAAGGTCTGATGCTCCTGGAGTTAGACTGCAGCAGACTTGGCAGCGTGGGTGCTTAGAAATGTCTACACAAAATTTTGCCACACTCAAATGCTACACACCTATAGGATAAAGTCCAACAATAAAGTACGCCTTGCAACCAGCCAGGTGAGAGCGAAGGGATCTAGAACCACAGGGGCCCCCATGGATAAATGTGAGGAGCAGGGCCTTTTGAAATGTAAGCCAAATGCCCTATCGCTCAAATTCCCCCAACAGCAGGATTGTGGGCACTGCTCAGGACTGAGCCTAGGGCCCGGATAGCATCATTTCTTTTAACCTGCATATTATTAACATGATGGCATGTTTATCCTCTATGTGGAAGCTAGAGAGAAGGGTGGGGATCTCATGGAAATAGAAGGGAGCCGGGTAGAGGCAGGCATTCACTTCTAAGCTACATCCCCAGTGCTATTTTTTTTTTTAAACTTTTCTTTTTAAACTATTGAAACAGGGTCTAAGCCAGGCGTTGTGGTGTACACTTGTAATCTCAGCATTTGGGAGGCTGAGGCAGGAGGATCGCAGGTTCCTGGCCAGCCTAAGCTACTTGGTGAGGCCCTTCGGAACTCAGTGAGACCCGTTTCAAAATAAAGTATGAAAATAGGGATGGGGGTTTATCTTGGAGGTAGAATCCTTCCGGGTTCCACCCCCAGTACCTCAAAAAACAAAACAGAAACAAGGTCTACTTGCTGAGGCCCGCCTTGAGCACGTGCTCCCCCTGCCTCTGCCTCCTAGGCACTGGGATCACAGGCATGTGCCACCATGCCCCGTTCCTGGGACACTCAGTGGTTCTCCTTCCTCACCCAGTTGTCGGCAGTGTTCTACTTGCCCCTGGCCCTCGTCACTGGGATGAGGCGGTGGACCCAAGATCACCTCCTCGGGCAGCATGGAGGATGTATTCAGCACAGCGCAGGCTGAGCAGGGGTCAGCTTCCCTTCTCATCAGAACTCTGCCTGGAGCCACTCCCGAGGGACCACAGGACCAGCCTCCGCCTGGGATGACCCTCAGGACTCACAAAGGTCCCATGCGTAAACACAGCCAGTAATCCCAGTACTAGGCTGAGGCTCAATCACAGGTTTGAAGCCAGCTTCAGCAATTTAGTGAGACCCTGCTTCAAAAAATAAAGTGTAGCTTGGAGAACACCCCCAGACTCAATCCCCAGCACAAAAAACAAAACAAAAAACAAAAAAACCTTAAAAGTTGGCTCTAATTCCATTTGCCGTGCTCCTGGGCAGTTTTGCTTGGCTGGTGGGGCCTCTGCTTTAAAGATCTCCTCCTGCCTTGAGGGCAGTGGCCATGTTCCCACTCCAGGGAGGACCCAACTACCTTGATCTAATTCCTTCATGCCTTTCTTCCTCTCTAGCAATAATGTAGACTGGTTCTTATGGACCCGTTGTCCAGGACCATTAAGCTCTGCTGGACAAGGCCAAGCTCAGAAAAGGAACAGGAATTTGAAACTGAAACCTGCGGTCTGAGGGGCACTTCTGTTCCCAGAGGAAGCAGCGGATGCTGTTGTGCTACCAGGTGCTGGGCGTTTCTCAAAGATGCTCTGCTCTCAGGCACACACCACCTTGGATGGGAATACCCGAGTTGAACACCAGTGGGGGTACAAGTGACTGGATCCTGCCAGGTTTTAGTTGTCCTGCTGGGGCAGGCTGACCAGCGAACTGCCCTCTTCTGGGTAATCAACCCATTCCAGAAACTTTTCTCTCCCAGGATAACTTTTAAACATTTTGGGGGCCATCCATGGGAGGCCGTCTTGACAGATGGTTGGCCATTATATAACAGGTCAAATGTCAGCAAAAAGCTAGCAAATGTGGGTATTTAGTTAACCCTTTGCTGGAAGTCCTGAGGCCGTGAACTTGGCCTTGCTCCTAGAGCCAACTCTATACTTCTCATCTTGACTTGTCAATGCCGTCGTTACTCGTTTGTCCTCGCTGAACGAGCCCTAGTTAAAATTTCTCAAGGGGAAGGTTCTTGCCCTGCCACATCCTTGGAGCAGAGTACCGGATTCCCAGCACTGCTGAACACAAAGTAAAAAAGCTTTGCCATTTCCACCATAGGCAGAGGCTTTTATTTATCCTACCACTTTACACATGAAGAAATGCTTTGACAGGTTAAACTTTGTGAAACTTCACGAAGCCTCTTGTGAATATTTGAATGGAGGCCAGCAGTTGCTCTATAAACCCTTAAGTCAGGTAGGCAAGTTCATAGAACTGTTTTAGTCACTTAACTACCTTATTTTTGTAGCTGAAATATACAAGTCACAAATAAAGCTCACCGCTATGATGTACAGCACTAGTGATGGTTCTTATCTGTGTCAAAAACTTCAACACACGGGCTGAGGCGAATGAAATGCCCCTGGAATCCTGCCACCCAGCTCAGCCTTAACACCCAACTCCACAGCGAGAAGCCACTTTCCCCCGCGGTCTGAGAAGCAACCCAGGCCTGGCCTGGAATGAAGACCCCACGCAGGCAGAGCTTTTAAAAACTCAGGTTTATTTCCCGTCAACCTCATTTCCACTTCACTGGTGTCTTTAGGCAGCTTAAGACCACTCGGTGGTTGTTCCGACCCACTCCGTGGCCTGGGCGGTGGGAGCTGCAGACCAGTCTTCAGTGGCTGGCTGGGCGCTCCAGTCTTCTGTAAAGAAAACCCAAACAGCCATCAGCTCTGCCCGCAGGGGTGACTCTCCTCACCCCAAGCCCAGCCCAGCCCCGCAGCCTCTCAGATGCACACTGCCACACAGCTAGCACCTTCTAAAAGCGCCCAAACCCAAACCGGTACCCTGGGAACGGAAAGCCCTCAGGCATTATTAAAGTTGGTTTAAAACCTAAACTCTGAACACCAGTGTACGCACCAGTAGGGAACTGCTGAATGGGCACCGAGGGAACCTGGACGCCCTCGGACCAGTCTGCAACCTCAGGCTGGGCAGCGGCGAACTCAGGGGCTGGTGCAGTCCATTCGCCCTGGAATTCCTCCTTGGTCACCGCCTTCTCAGCAGCGGCCTGCTCTTCCTTTTCAATCTATTGTAAGAAAAAAAAGCTGAAGTAGGGACTGACACACCATGCTCCTGGAAGTGCAGACCACGGTGCGTGCGTGCTCTGTGCCGAGCCTTTGGTGCCCGGTGCTTACCTCTTCAGGATCTCTGTAGAAGTAGAGATCAGGCATGACCTCCCACGGGTGCTCCCGGGAGATGGTGCCACGCATGCGCAGGACTTCTCGGGCCAGCATCCACCACATCAGCCCCACAGAGTGAGCTCCCTGAGGGAGCACAGAGGTTACTAAACAGCTAACACTCATCTTACCTGCCCAGAGTCCTGCGACACCAAAAAGTTATGTCTCTCACTTTAAAGAGTGGTTCTCAGTCACAACCAAACGAAAGCCCTGCAAGCAGCGCAGGAAAAGTGTGTCCCCATGCGCCGCCATCATAAATACACTCCTCTTCGGAAAATTCTGACTTGCAGACAGGTCTTGAGGCCTCATAACAAGCGGACCCCGTATCTCAACCACACACAGCCCACCCATCCTTTAGAATCCAGCCCCTAGCCGGGCGTGGTGGCGCATGCTTGTAATCCCCGCACTTGGGAGGCTGAGACAGGAGGATCACACAGGTTCAAAGCCAGCCTCAGCTACTTAGTGAGACCCTGTTTCCAAATAAAATATAAAAATAGGTCTGGGAGTATAGCTCAGAGGTAGAAAGCCCCTGGGTTCCACCCCCAGTACCATGAAAAGAATAAAAAAGAATCCAGCCCCTAGATATATCAAGTTGGTCTATAAATAGGCCAAGCAATGCCAGTGAGGTCTAAGTAGAACAGAGAAAGAAGAAACATCAGGCCACTTTCCACAGGCCCCATCTCTTCAGAGCAGCTGTGGGTAACAGGATACGTGTAGCAAGGACTACTATCAGTCTCCACTCACTGGGGCAGAGTGGAGTGTTAGCGAAGGCTTGCCCGTCGTGTAGCACACTACCTACACTTGCGAGTTCATCGGCCAGCAGCGGCCTCAACTCCAAGCTCTAACAATGTGCACAGGACCGTCTGCTTCTTTTTCATGAGCATTCACTCACCAACTCTGAGAGCTTTACCTTGTTGTTGCAGGGAATGGCGATGTCCACGTAGCGCAGGGGAGAGTCTGTGTTGCACAGCGCGATGGTGGGCAGGTTGACATAAGACGCCTCCGTGAGAGGCTGGTGGTCAGCTCTGGGGTCAGTCACCACCAGAAGACGCGGCTCCCGGAAGGCGGCCTGGATCTGGTTGGTGAAGGTCCCAGGAGTGAAGCGGCCAGCGATCGGGGTGGCTCCAGTGGCCGCAGCAAACTTGAGCACGGCCCGCTTTCAAGAGACAAGACAGTGAGCAGGACTCCAGGGTCGTCTCCTAGCAACACCTCATGCTGGCAGCTCTGCGGTCACATGAAGCAGCCCATGTAGTAGAAAGCCTCAACATCCCTCCCCACAATACAAGCACAATCACAGCACCCAGTAACCCGAGTTAGCTGGATGGCACCTGTACGCCCTTACTGCCAGGCCCTGTAAAGTACATGCCCTCCTGCTCCCTTCAGCATGGCTCCTTAACCCCTGGACACTCAAACCTCACTGCCCAAGTACCGAGCTGGTCACCGTCAGTGACTTGGGCAGGTCACTCGTGTCTGCGGCCCTCATAGGGCAACGAGAAATTAGCGCACCAGCAGAGAACTGTGGTTACCTCGTAGATACTCTGGTCCAACTTAATCACAGACACCCAGTGTCAGGCAGCATCTACCACTTTCCTTACTTTTTCCTTCTTCAGAGGTGATTTTGTTCATCCCTTAAAAAATACCTGACTTTTCCACTATATCCCAAGTGCCTAGCAACACTGCCTGGCCCAATCTGGCTGTGCCGAAGCAGCCAAGACTAGTCCCCAGTTCATTTCACAGCAATAATTAAAGCCAACTTTCTGCCTTCAAGTACTAGAGTCCGGTCACCTTTGGGAGAATAACCCTTGAGAGAAGTTATAGCACGCTGACCGCATACCCACAAGTCTCCCATCTCTGCCCCCAAGCACTGGGATCACAGGTGTGTGCCACCAGGCCTTATGTGTTCTTTTTTAATGGCGGTACTTGGGATTGAACCCAGGGACTCTTACCACCGCTCAGTCCTTTGGAGACATGGTGTGGATAAATGGATGAAGCTAGCATTGAACTTGCATCCCGCCTCCCAAATTGCAGGCATGTGCTACCAGGACTAGTCATTTAAAAATCTACCCTAATAGCAAAGATTGCTACAAAAACTGAGCAGTGCTCTACAAACCTGGCCAGTGTTCCTGGACGATATGACACTGACGTCAGCAGGGTTCTCAATGGCAACAATGGCTCGAGCGGCCAGCAGAAGCTTCTCCCAGGTCCTCTTCAGGTTTATGATGTAGATGCCTGGATGAGAAGGCCTGGTTACCTAGCGATCAGACCCGGGTGTGTGTGTGTGTGTGTAGGATTAAAGGCTTGATCTGGCTATGCAAATGGACATTTTCTATAAAGAGAGGCTTTTGTGGCAGCAAGTACTATCAACTCCAGTCACAGAGGCGAGCTCTACTGGTGTTAGCGAAAATCCTGCCGTTAATGTAGCACACTTCCGACACTCAGCAGCTCACTGGCCACAACTGGCCTCCACCCTGAGCTTTAATAGTGTGCAGCCTCCTTGCCGTTTTTCTTTCCTCCCCCTGGGCTCCTCTAAGTGCTTACCTACTTCTTTTCCTCTTGCTAACCCTCCCTGTCACCTACAATGTTAGGTTTGTTCTACAACTCCTATACATCAGCCACTCCCAGGCTTAAATCTTTTTTTTTTTGCAGGTCTGGGGATGGAACCCAGAGGCATTTGACCTCCGAGCTACACCCCCTGTCCAATTTTTTATTCTTTATTTTGAAACAGGGTCTCACTGAGTTGTGGAAGGCTTCACTAAGTAGCCAAGGCTGGCCGTGAACCTGTGGTCCTGTCTGAGCCTCCCAAATGCTGGGATGACAAGCGTGCGCCACCACGCTGGGCTCCAGACTCAGATCTTTTAGTGGCTCTAGTTCTAAACTGAAAAAAGTCCCTTTGGTCAACTTAATGCCTTCCACATCCTTCTCATAACTTTCCTTCCCTAATTCCAAGCCACATTATTTATTCTCACCTCTTCTTTTTCTCAGCGCAATAAAACTATTTTGGTACCCAGGATGTAAGGGTATTCAGAAAAGGCACTAGGAACTCACATCTCAACTTCCACCTAAACCTGCCAATTGCCATACTATCATTCCCACTAGAGCCTAGCAATACGTCCTGCCATCACCAGAAGACCCGGTACTTCCCACCAGAAAGCAGAATCTGAACTTGTACTTTAACAATAAAATTAACAACAACAACAAAAATGAAAGCAGTAGCTGACCATCGCTTTTCCTTTTGTAGATATATTGTTCCATCTGGAAATCCAGGTTGGTGCCACCTAAGTGGGTTCCTGCTGCAAGGAATTTGAGGACATCCTCCTCCTTCATTTGCAGGACATCGAGGGCTCCGGACATTGTGATAGTTTCCCTTTAAGTTACGCCGGGAATCTTAGGGACAAAAAAGAAAAAGGAATTAACAATCTAGACCCTGGGGGGGAAAAAAACTAAACATTAACGTTAAATCTAGTTCTTTTCAGCCAGCCTTGGTGGCCCAGGCTTGGGGTCCCAGTAATTGGGAGACTGGGACAGGAGGATCCCGCAGGTTCAAAGCCATTCTCAACTGCTTAGTGACTCTGCAACTGAGACCATGTATCTAGTTCTTTTCATCCCAGAGAGTTAAGTAGGAGAGGTTCGTTTTAAAACGATTTCAAGATCAAAAGCAATGGATTTCACCTGCAATGACAGGGTAGTGAAGGGATAAGATTAGAGTGTTAGCAGATACAAGTCGGGCATTACAGAATCGCGGCAAAATATGGAGAAAAGAGCGTAAACAAAACACCGAGGATACACAGAAAACCGCAAACTTTTTTTTTGGGTGGTGGTACTGGGGGTGGGACCCAGAGGCTTTCTACCTCCGGGCTATACTCCCAGACCCATTTTATATTTTATTTGGAAACAGGGTCTCACTAAGTAGCTGAGGCTGGCTTCGAACTAGCCCGATCCTCCTGTCTCCGCCTCCCAAGTGCGGGATTACAAGCGTGCGCCACCACGGCCGGCAGCAAACTGATTAACTTCCGAAAGCACACAGTAATAAGTTATGGATGCATCAAGGTAACTATAAGAGCATCCATGTCTGAGAACACACGTGTTGAGGTTTCAGACTTTCTGGAAAAGTCTTAGCTGGGTGTTTCGGGGTCAACTCCCCACGGTGCCACTAGTCTCCCAAAACCTCGCTGAGAAGTTCCTCCACTCCAGGCCTGCAGGGCCCGAACGGAAAGGGCCAGCCCGGGATCCGGCGCGGGTCTCGGCGGCCGCGCGCTCTCCGCACCCGAGCCCGGCGGGGGCGCGCCCTCCACCCGCTCCCCGGTCCTCCCGGCCCGCGCGCCGCGCCCGGCCACGTGCGGCCGCCGGGCTGAGAAGATCGCGCGCAGCAGGAAGGCGGACCGGCCCCGCGGCCCCCACGCCTCTCGTCTGCGCGGGAGGGTCGTGCCGGCCCCCCTAAACAACGCAGGGAACCCCGAAAACCTCACCAAGAACAACGCCGTATGGACCCCTCTCTAGGCAGCGCGGAAAGGACAGGCGGCCGGAAATGACGCCCTTATATACCCCACCGCCAGCCAATGGAAACGGAGAAACACCGGAAGTTGCGTCGCCCGGACGTCTCCGCCCCGGAAGGCGGCCTCCTGCGCAGGCGCAGTCTCGGATGGCGGGCGGTGGCCGCGCCGGAAGTGCACCTGGGCGATTTCCTGGGCCCGGCGGCCCCTCTCCTTCATCTTCCAAAGTTCTGGTCCAGGTCTGAGCTCGCGGGCCAGGCCTGGTTTGGGACCCCAGCACGCGGGCAGGGCCAGGTGACGGGATGGACCCGACCCGCTTCCGGACCCGCGCTGCGGTCCGGTTGTAACGTGGGAGGGCTGGGACACGCGCGCCCACCCAGCAGATCCAGGGGCTCGACGCCTGGGGTTACAGTACTTATTTAGCAGCACGTAATTCAGATTTCAGGTGTTCACCTGCGGACAGGTCTTTCTGAAGAAGTAAAAGACTGCGCAGATATATACGTGAGGGATATTTTTCGGAATAAAAAAGTACATGCAATGGATTAGTAAGAATATATTCCGTGCCAGCCGCGATGGCATACACAAGTCTGTAATTCCAGGATTTTGGAGGCTGAGACAGGAGGATCCAGGCATCGAGACCAGCCTTAGCAATTTAGCGAGACACTTCTTTCAGATTAAAAAATAAAATAGGGCTGAGGTGCAGCCCGAAGATAGAATGCCGCTAGGTTCAGCCTCCAATACCATAACATAAATTGAAAAAGGACTAGGGGAGTAGCTCAGAAGTAGACTGCCCCAGGGTTCAATCCTCTATGTATTTTCCGTGCAATAATACCATGCAGCCACTTAAAAACATGTATGAGACAGGTCCAGACCGGCCTTGCAATTTAGAGAAGCCTATTTTAAAGAATAGGGTGTGGCTCAGTGGTAGAGCACCCCTGAGTTCCATCCTCATTACCACAAATATGTTCTAGGCTACAAAAAAATTTCAGGATGAGGACAGTTATGGAAAGAAAATTTTGAAGCCCTATGTACTAAAAGATGACTATAAGGAAATAGACAAATTGTTAATTACACAATAGGTCTCAGACCTGGCTGGAGGTATTATCACTTGGAGAGCTAGTTGTTTATTTTATGGTAGAGGATTGAACCCAGGGCCATTCTACCTCCAAGCTACACCCCCAGGTCTATTTTTTTTTTTTCCTTGCGCGTCTGGGGATGGAACCCAGGGGCATTCGACCTCCGAGCTACATCGCCTGTCCTACCTACTTATTTACTCTTTATTTTAAAGCCAGTTCTTCCTGAGTTGCAAAGGGACTCACTAAGTAGCTGAGGCTGTCTGCAAACTGCGATCCTCTGGTCTCAGCCTCCCGAATGCTGGGATTACAAGCCAGCGCCACCACGCCTGGCTCTGCTTTATTTATTTATTTATTTATTTATTTATTATTATTTATTTATTTTTGGTGGTACTGGGGTTCCTGGAAGCCTTCCTACCTCCGGGCTACACTCCCAGACCTATTTTTACATTTTTATTTGGAAACAGGGTCTCCTAAGCCAGCGCTTGCGGCTAGCTTCGAACCTGCGCGATCCTCCTGTCTCTGCCTCCCAAGCGCGGGGATTACAAGCGTGCGCCACCACGCCCGGCTTCTGCTTTATTTTTTGAAACAGGGTCTCACTAAGTTGCTGAAACTAAAGATTTTACTGGGGGATGAAATGTTGTAAAACTGATTTATGGTGATACTTGCAACATTCTGTGAAGTTAATAAAAATCACTGGATCGAGCTGGGTGATGAATTGTATGATATGTAAAATACAGCTCTTTTTAAATTTTAAGTTAGGTTTTCGAACCTATCTAGGTTAAGAGCTTGCCCCTCTAAAACTGTTGTTATTGCCGGGCGTGGTGACGCACGCTTGTAATCCCCGCGCTTGGGAGGCTGAGACAGGAGGATCGCACGGGTTCGAAGCCAGCCTCAGCTACTTAGTGAGGCTCTCAGCAACTTAGTGAGACCCTGTTTCCAAATAAAATATAAAAAAGGTCTGGGAGTATAGCCCGGAGGTAGAAAGCTTCTGGGTTCCACCCCCAGTACCACCAAAAAATAAAAATAAAATAAAATAAAACTATTGTTATTTTCAAACCCAGTAGTATACTATTTAGGTTTTCCAAACAGCTTTCAATGATAAACTGCCTTGCTTTATTCATCTGAACTTTAATTGTGGAAAACAACAGAACAAGTTAAAAGTTCAAACAGGACAGAGGCAAACACGAAAAAAAATCTTTGGACACGTGGGGGCGACAGAGCCACCGTCTCTGTTCTCCCGAGCCCATGAGGAGTTGATGAGCAGCCAGGTAAATAAGGACTTCTGCTCTCCCTCCTCCTGCGGTCGCTGTGGCCTGGTGACAGCGGCCGCCCTCCTCAGATCCAGGCTCGCCCAGCTGGAGCAGACGTGGAGGCCCTTGTCTCCTCTGGATTGGGGTTCTTTGCCCAAGCGAGCGGCCTGCTGGTGGAGGTGGCCGGGTGGGTGAAGCAGCGCCCCCTGGCAGCGCTCTGGCTGTAAACCTCTCCCCAGCTCCCCTGGGCGGGCGCCGTGTGTACTGGTGAGGCCCGTCTGGGAGATCGCAAGGCTCCTGGCCATGGACTACACTCTCCTAGAGCAGGGGACTGAAGGCAGCCATGTTCTGCCCAGCTGCCAGGTAGGACTCCGGACAGTGCGACAGAGCGCCTGCTGAGGGGCCCACGCAGGACAAGGCTCCAGCCCTCCCTCGCTCGCTCTCGTCAGGACTTCAGGCCCATCTTGGCCATCATCTCTTCATAGATGGTCCAGGCCATCGCTGCCATCAGAGTTCGGCGGAGGGTCCGGGGAACCCAGCCCTGGAAGAAGCCGCCCAGCCCGTAGTCCTGCGATGGGAATACATGTCAAAACCCGGAAGCAAAGTGGCAGTACACCTGGTCACCTGGCACCACAGGGGGCCTCTGCAGAACCCCATTTTCCAGTATGAGTTTGTAAACCTCATGCCAAATCTATGAATAACAGGTCCAAGAAAATAATCAATGTAATATATATGTGTGTGTGTGTGTATATATATATGTATATATTTGCATACTTAGTAGGCTTTACCTTTTGAGGCCTGCTCTATCCACAGACTTTCTTAGCTAAAAGTCATTTTTGGGGGTGTTAGGGATTGTACCCAGACTTGTGCATGCTAAGCGTCCCCACTACCACTAAGCTGCACCTCAGGTGCCCTTAGCTGAACATCCTCATCCAGAAGTGCTCCATATGGTTGTACAGTCTGTATACCGCTAGAAACACCGAGCCCCACGTAGCAGGCTGAGAACCACGCAATGGATTGTTTGCCAAGCCCTGGGCCCTGGATCCAGGCTGGAGAAAAGCTGTCTTTCTGTCATTTGTCCATCCAGAAGGGCACTTTCTTATAACATTTTTTTTTTTCCGGTCCTGGGGATGGAACCCAGGGGCATTCTACCTAGCAACACCCCCAGCCCTATTTTTTATTCTTTATTTTGCAACAGGGTCTCACTAAGTTGCAGAGGGCCTCACTAAGTAGCCGAGGCTGGCCCCTAACCACGATCCTCCTGTCTCAGCCTCCCGAATGCTGGGATTCCAAGTAGGCGCCACCACACCTGGCTCTTGGGATTCTTTATGTGCTGTTGGTGGTCCTATCTTTATAATGAAAGACAAAACAGCTGTTCCTCCTCCCTCCTAACCTGGAATGATTTTGCAACTTTTTATATGCTGAAGAATAAGCCAGAGTGTGGTGGTACACACTCATGATCCCAGTACGAGGGAGGCTGAGACGGAGGATCACAGGTCCGCAGCCATCTTCAGCTATTTGGTGAGGCCCTCTGCAACTTAGTGAGACCCTGTTTCAAAATAAAGAACAAAAATATAGGGCTGGGGGTATAGCTCAGAGGTAGAATGCCCCGGGTTCCATCCCCATTAGCCCCCCCCCACACAGATACACTGAAGAATATATTACAGTAAAACTTGTACGACTTCAGGTATAGAGAACAAGAAATCAAACAACCTAAATGGTGTGCGGAATATTAAGATTCACAAATTCATATTTACCTTTAACAAGAATATCTGGTTTGTAAAAATGGGTACTGTGTACCACTTAGGCCAATCTAGTAGTTTTTAAATAATACTTCAATACCCTTTTGCATCTACAGAACTTTTTATCTTCAATACTATCCTTTATTTGTAGAATTTTGATCTTTAATAATACTATTTGTCCATTTGTATTCAAGCAAACTTCTATGTCCTAGGTCTTTTTTTTTTTGTCCTGGAGATTGAACCCAGGGGCCTAACTATGAGCTATACCCCACCCCTATTTTATTTATTTATTTTTGTACTGGGGATTGAACCCAGAAGCATTCTATCTCCAAGCTATGCCTCCAGCCTGATTTTCTTTATTTGGAGATGGGGTCTCATGAGGTTTCCGAGAGCCTTGCTACATTGCCGAGGCTGGCTTTGAGCCTTTGATCCTCCTGTCTCAGCCTCCCACGTATGGAATTACAACCATGAGCTACCACACCCGGCTATTTTTTATTCTGAAACAGTCTCGCTGAGTTGCCAAGGCTGGCTTCAAACTACTGATGAGACTTCTGAAACTAGAGTTCTCTGCCCCCAGATTATTATATAATTAGTCTAGATATTGACATAGGAATGGAGACTTTTTTTACTGGAGCATTCTAATTACACATCAGAGTGGGCTTCATGTTGCATATTTGTACATGCACATAATGGGAGTTTTTTAAAGCTCAAGTGATTCTGACATGACGAAGGATGCTCTTAACCTCAATACGGTCTGTTGCTTAGCTGGACATGGTGGCGCACGCTTGTCATCCCAGCATCTGGGAGGCTGAGACCGGAGGATCACAGGTTACCAGCCAGTCTCAGCTACTTAGTGAGGCCCTGTTTCAAAATAAAGAATAAAATATAGGGCTGGGGGTGTTGCTTGGAGGTAGAATGCCCCTGGGTTCCATCCCTAGTACCAAAAATAAAAAATAAAAATCTGTTGCTTAGTCTGGAGTCTTACCTTGAAGATGGCTGCTGCCGCCTGGCCAGTCCACTGGTACCTCATGGGGGAGAGCTGCATGTGAGTTTTGATGACGTCTGCAGGCTGGGTTACCAGCGAGGCCAGGATACCAGCAAATATCCCACAGCCGAAATGCACAGCAGGAGTAAAGGCTGAATCCGAAGGGTCTGAAACAGAACAAGGGAACCCTGCAGCCACACACCTCACGCTCATAGACAAAGAACGCCCAGTGCGAGCTGCCTGCTCACTCTCCTGAGTCAGGAAGAGGCAGGTTCAAACACAGTAAGAGTTCCAACCTTAAAACAGCCCACACACGATCCACCTGCTAAAAACGTGACTAAATCTAATCACCAAAACCTATCAGATAAACCCAAGTCTAGGGATAACAACTGGCCTCTAATCTTGAAAATAAACAAAAGTGCCACTTGAAAATAAAACTACACTGTTGAGACAGAGAAAGCAGAACATAGACTGTAGATTAAAGAATTTATCCACCGCATGTGGAAACACACACGTAATCCTAAGACTTGGGAGGCTGAGACAGGAGGATCGCAAGTTCAACAACTTGTTGAGACCCTATTTCAAATAAAAAATAAAATAGAGCTGGGGGTGTTTCTCAAAAGCAGAATGCCCTGGGTTCAATCCCAAGTACCACGCACACCCAAATAAATAAATAAATAAATAATAAATTAGTACCAGGCGTGGTGGCGCATGCTTGCAATCTCAGCATTTGGGAGGCTGAGACAGGAGGATCATGGTTCATGGACAGCCTCAGCTACTTAGGCTTTGCAACTCAGTGTGACCCTGTTTCAAAATAAAGAATAAAAAAAATAAAGTTGGGGGTATAACTTGGAGGTAGAATAACCCTGGGTTCCATCCCCAATACTGAAAAATAAATAAATAATAAAAAAGAATTTTTCTAGATTAAGCTTCCTGAATTCGACAAGATAGATGTTTACATGAGGAAATCTCACTGTTCCTAGGAACAACACATGGAGCTATGCAAGGGTAAAGGAGCCTCATGTGTGTGACTTACTCTCAGATGGTTCAGGAAAAAAATTATACTTGAAAAATACAGTTTTGCCCCCAAACTTGTGACCTGGGAGGCTTTGGCTGGGGCCTGGCGGTCTTAGATCAGTGTGAGAGGTGCTGTTGCAGGGCTCCTCAAAACGTACACGCCTGCACCCCATCACATGGTCGCTTAAGGGGTATCAATTCCGGGAGTCAGGGGTCAAGTCCGTCACATCTACCCTTTTCTCCCTGCTCCTGGCCCAGAGCCAGACTCAGGCTCGGTACGCCTCAGTTCCTAAAACGGCCGTGTGGAGGTCTGGCTGGAACGCTCTCAAGGCTCCTGGGCTGCAGCATGGTCCGGGGACAGCAAGGCTCAGAGGCTGGGCGTGGTCTCGGGCAGGACACACGTCCCAAGGCCCCTCCTCTGGCTCTCTGCCCGGGCACCGCTGAGCTGAGCGCAGGCTGTTTCCAGCCACCAGGCCCTGAGTCAACAAGGGCTGAACCCGCCATCCCCTCTGAACTTAGAATCCTCCAACAGATCAATAAATGCCCCTCCCTAGGTTGTAACTGCCAAGTAGTTTGGTCGCAGCAGCGAAATGCTAACACAGCCAACAGGAACAGTCTCATATCCCAGGGCACACAGCGGGCACCCCGTCTGGGACCCTTCTTCCCACCACGTACCGCGGAGCACGGTCCTTTTGGTCTGGCTGTAGAACATCAAGTAGATTCCGGAAAAGGGCGCGTCGCGGAGGAGAGTCGCGGTCAGGCCGCTGAACAGGCCGCGGCGCCCCTCGCTGCGATAGATGCTCCGCAGGGCCGCCAAGATGCTCCCGTAGCTGTACCGCCCGCTCTGCAAAGGGAGGAGCGCTGGGCCTGGAGGCCCTCGGGTCCCCGCACGTGGGCGCTCATCTGCACCTGCCGTGGCGCCCACGCCGACGAGCCCCCTGGCCACCAAGGCAGACTGCAAGTCGGAAGTGGACGCCAGCTGCCGCTGCCCAAGCGCCCGGCGGTTCTGTATGCCCGCCGAGCCCGGACGCAGACGCACTCACCTCGAAGCGCGTCTTGACCACCGTGATGGGCAACACGCAGACGCCCGCCACGGAGCGAGAGCCCACGCCCAGGAGGACCGACTCCAGGGCGGTGGGGGGATGGCCTCGCAAGAAATACTGCTTGGAGGAGTAGAGCGTGCTGAAGTAGATCCCAACGCCAGGGACACATCTCACGATGGACTGCAGGGAAGGAGAAACACGGCGCCACGCTCAGTGCGCAAGGCAGGGCGGGCGGGCGGGGAGCTCAGTGCTCCGCGTCCAGCACAGGGAGCCCTGAGGGCCAAAATAAAAAGGGCTTCAGGGGAGGAGAAAGAAAAGCGGAGGGCATGCCCGAGGCAGGGACCAGGGCCTCTGCTGCAGACTGTGCCTCGCTAGCAAGGCATGCCGAGGGCACCGGGCACGTTCTGTCCTGGAGCCCTAAACAGAAGTGAGAAATAGAGCCGGGCAGGAGGACAGCAGTCTCCTAATCTGGAGAAGTTTTACCCAGGAACCCCAGTGGCCGTCTAAACAGTGGGGGCACCAAACCCTGCACACTCTGTGTATTTGCCATGCTGTGCGTTCAGATCCGTGGCACAGTTTCACCTATAAGCTTGGCATAGTAAGCCAGGTGTGGTACTTGTACTCCCAGTGCTGGGAGGCTGAGACAGGAGGATCACAGGTTCACAGCCAGCCTCGGCGACTCAGTGAGGTCCTCTGCAACTTAGTGAGACCATTTAAAAATAAGGAATAAATGGCCGGGCGTGGTGGCGCACGCTTGTAATCCCCGCACTTGGGAGGCAGAGACAGGAGGATGGCGCAGGTTCGAAGCCAGCCGCGTGTGCTGGCTTAGGAGACCCTGTTTCCAAATAGAAATGTAAAAATAGGTCTGGGAGTGTAGCCCGGAGGTAGAAGGGCTTCCAGAAACCCCAGTACCACCAAATAATAATAATAATAATAATAATAATAATAATAATAATAATAATAAAATAAAAATAAGGAATAAAAAATAGAGCTGGAGGTGTAGCTCGGAGGTAGGATGCCCCTGGGCCCAAACCCCATACCCCCCCACACACATAAATATATAGATAGGCATAATAACTAATAAACAAAACAGTAATTATAGAACTGTAATAAAAGTTATGCGGGTGTGGTCTCTCACTCGGAGTATGCTTCGCTGTCCTCCTCCTCCCCCTCCCCCCTTCTTGTGGTGGTAGGGGTGGTCGGATGCCTTGATGAGATGGAGTGGGAGCCTGCCACAGTGACACACACACGTGACCTTCTGCCACAGGTCAGAGTCGGGAGGAGGATCATGGGGCCTGTGATGGCCGGATGTCAGGAGTGGGCTAGACACACGGTTAGAGATCCTTGATAGTTTCAGAACTTCTTGCCAAAACCTTTCGGAAAACCACTGTGATTGAGTGGCTTTCCTGTGAGCGCATCAACGTGTCCCTGCAGAAACTGTACTGCTTTCGTGGTCATCTGGGCGACTTTAATGTCACATTCTGTCCAAGGACACTGGTCCATAATTTTGTCCTTTAATGTCCGGGCAATTTAACACCAGCCAATTTCGAGAGGCACCCATCGTCTCTGCGTGGGTTCTTCCCCGCAGAGGACCCCGCGAGTCCGCCCACCCTCTCGCCCTCCCTGGCCTTCCAGGGGCCCTCCACTCCCCCAGCGCCTGGCCCCCTGGGCGCCTCCCAGGGCGAGCCCGGTCACCGCAGCTCGGGACGCGCGATGGACACCCGCTTTTCTCCTCCTTCAGCTTCTTCGGCGCTGCTGGAAACGGGGCGGCCGCTTCTGCATCAGCCGCACGGCCTCGGGTCAGCCTTCCCTTTTGCAGTCCAGACCCGCCTCTGAATCCAGGGCGGGCGGCGGGCGGCGCGCGCTCCGGGGCCTCTCGCTGAGTCCTCCGAGGCTGGGCGCTGTCGGGCCCAGCACGCCATCGCGCCAGTGTCTTCCGCCCACGAACGCAGCGCCCTTCCCATCTTCACCAGCTCCCGGCAGCACCGCGCCTGACTCGTGCAGTCTGAGGAATGACGGCAAAACTAGCAGGAATCTCACTTCCCTCGGCCACAATTTCACAGACGGAAGGTTCGTTCCCGCCATAGGCCTTGGCAGCCTCAGCACACTATTTTTCTTTTCTTTTTTTCCCATGTGGTCCTGGGGATGGAACCCAGGGGCATTCTACCTCCAAGCTACACCCCCAGCCCCATTTTGTACCTTATTTGGAAACAGGGTCTCACTGAGGCCTCTAAGCTGAGGCTGTTCATGAACCGTGATCCTCCCATCTCAGCCTCCCGAATGCAGGGATCACAAGTTGTGCCACTGCACCTGGCCTTTTCTTTTCTTATTAAGTCAGGACCTTTGCCTTTTCACCGAAGCACTTTGGGGCTCCTCTTTGGCACATCCAGATTGCCAGCATTACCACTCTTGTACTTTGGGGCCATTATTAAGTAAGGATTTCCTGAACACAAGTACTGTTGTTCCCAAAAAGCCAATTGGATAGCGGAGACAGACACCAGTGACTAAGGGCAGGTGGCGGACCCAGCCTGGCTCCTCTGCACAGTGCTCCTGGCTGGACCAAGCAGGATAACAGAAGATCTCCTCATCCTATGCAGAACAGCGCACAACTTAAAATGTGTGAATCACCCATCTCTGGCATTCTGCGTTTACTATTTCTGGCTGGGGGCTGGCGGTAGGTAACTAAAAACACAGTGTGAACCCAGGGGTGGGGGACACCATGCTCCCAGCCCTTCTAACTCTTGTGTCTCCTGAGGGGCTGGTGAGGGGCATGAGAACTGACTGGTCATCTAAGGAAGGGCTGAGAGAGGACCCAGGCCCGAAGGCAGCTTACGGGAGACATCCCTTTCCACAGGCCCCAGAGGCTCTCTGTGCGGACCACCTTCAAGAGCACCGCCAACATTCCGTCGCGCCTGGACCTGCCGGCAAAAAAATGGACATGGGAAAAAAGTCACTCAGACCCCCTCAGTGCAGAAGAACTCACCAAAGACTTCTCTGTAGAGACCCTTTTCCAAGACCCTTAGGAATCTCTCCCGTGCATCCTAGAGTGGCTGGACTTCTCGTGTGTCCGGGGTGTGGTATAGGCACTACAGGGCCCAGGAACAGCTCCCACTTTATACACGCTGCACACCTCCCACCACGATGCGCTCCATCTGGGAGCACAAAATAGACCCTGAAAGCCAGCTTACTTCAGGAAAACACCCACTACCGGGCAGTATGGTTGTAACATCACGAGACAGAGCAACAGAATGTAAATGTCTCTGAGGTGGACCGCAGCTGCTCAGGAAGGGGCTGCGTTCATCAGCAAGGAATGCTACATATAAAAACGCATCCAGAGAAAAGAGGACACACGGCTGGCCTTCCCCAGAGCGCCCAACAGAAGGGAAGGCGTTTAGCCGGTGGAGAAGGGCTGGTGGCCCGCCCCCCGTGACCGTACCCCTGGTCCACGGGCTGCAGCGTCTGCAGGCGTGTCTTAAGGAGATCCAGAGGCTGGAACAGGAGAGCAGAGCAGGTGCCACTGACGGAGCCGCACAGGAAGGCCTTGACCACTGGGTACACCTGCGCGACAGGGAAGGGAACGCGGCGGCACCTCAGCCAGCAACCCACGCCTCCTCCACCTGGGCCGGTGGCTTCCTCTAGATCCTTCTAGAAAGTCACCTCGACCAGCAACCCACGCCTCCTCCACCTGGGCCGGTGGCTTCCTCAAGATCCTTCTAGAAGGGTCTTGCAGATGCTCAGCTGCTGGTGCCTCCTATTGTATTCACGTCTCAGAAGGGAGGGTACAGATGGAAGCTAACAACACGAGACGCCAACGCCGTTGGAGACGGTGCAGCCAAGAGGCGCCTCTTCAGTCTCTGTGTGTGGGGCGGGGGCACGCTATTTCTGAGCTACACCCCCAGCCCTACCTTATTCTTATTTTGAAACAGGATCTCGCTAGGTTACTGAGAGTCACTGCTCGCTGAGGCTGGCCTCCAACCTGGATCATCTTGTCAGCCTCCCAAGGACGGGGGCCGGCGGCATGCCCACCACGCCGGCTCTTCCCATCTTCACCTGGCGTGACTCTGCCCCCCAGCCATGATGGGTAAGAGAAGGTCCATTATGGGTAATCTATGAATCTCCTTGGTTGGCAGTTCTCCCCTTCTATACCTGCCTGCCGGCCTCGACACAGAAGGCTCCTGGGCTTGTGCCCTATCTACAGCACCATCCAGAGGGTGGAACTCCTTCAAAGCCTCCTCCATGTACCTCCCTCAGGCACTCCCCACGGTGACAACACCATCCCTTCCCAGGCCCCCAGAGCCCAGCAGGATCACAAAGGATCGAAAAGCACTTTCCAAAGCTGTTCTCCTTGCTGGGGCGCGGTGGGCACGCTTCTCATCCCAGCATTCGGGAGGCTGAGACCGGAGAATCGCAGTTCGCAGACAGCCTCAGCTACTTAGTGAGGCCCTCTGCAACTCAATGAGACCCGGTTTCAAAATAAAGAATAAAAAATAGGGCAGGGGGTGTAGCTCGGAGGTCAAATGCCCCTGGGTTCCATCCCCAGACCCGCAAAAAAAAAAAAAAAAAAAAAAAAAAAAAAAAGCTGTTCTCCGAAGAATACCCTTGGCAAATTCCTTCTAAAAAGGCCTTCTCTCCCCTCACTAAGGAGCATTTGTACTGTGTACATTTTTAAATAAATGACATATTGTAGCCGTAAATTATTAAGATAAATACAAATTCTCCTGTCACACATATGACACAATTGCCTCCTGGCACTGGAGTGTCTGTAACATGGTACTTGCTCACAGACACGAGAGCATCCGAGTTCCATCATGGGCTATCATAATGCAATGACGGGCAAGGCTGCTGGGAAGGCCTGAAGCAGCTCGCCAATCACATCTGGAGCTCACTACCACACCGACGGCCCGGCGTACCCCAGGTGGTGTGCTGTCTCCAGGTGAAGCCGAGCGTTGGGACAGGTCTGTCTGGGCCCACACCCTCTCCCCCAGAGGCCCACCTCGCTCCTGGAGCAGCATCCCAGGAGCCCCCCCGTCTCACCTGGGCCTCTGCTGCCCCGGGGAGGCCCGCCTCCTCACACTCGGGGCCTCCTGCTGGCCTCTCCCCTCCGCACAGGGGCATGCTGCAGAGCCCCCTTTAGCAGCCCGCGGCTACGCCAACCCCTCCTCTGCCAATAACTTCTCAGTCCCCCAGTTTGCCATCCTGCTGAACATCCTCCACTAACGTGGCCCTGAGGGCTCACCCCGGACCTCCTCCCCCATCCCTGTCCTACGGTGCGCGGATTCTCCGGGGCCTCCCGATGACCGCCTCTCCTCTCAGTTTAGATCTCCCTCTCCTCCTCTTCCTTCCTGCTTATCTCCCATCTGCAGCCCTCTCAGGGCAGCCTCACCCACACCAGGAACGCCCATACCACTGGCCCGGGCTCCACCGTCCCAACACCCCCTCCTCCCCTCCCGAGGTGCCCTCAAACTCAACAGGTCCAAAATGGAAACTTGGTCAACATTCTACACACTGGGTCTTCTCTAATCCACACCCAAACACCCTCGGCATCAGGCCAGAAGTGGGAGATGTGCGCGACTCACTCCTCCTGCCCCTTGGGAACCATGTCCTGCTGACCGCCCAGTCCGGGCCCTGCCAACCTACAGAACAGAGAAAGGCTCTAAAGTCCAGTGAGTTTGCAGGTGCAGTGCCGCACACCCGTGATCTCAGCTACTCAGGAGGCTGAGGCAGGAGGGTTGCAGGTTCGAGGCCAGTCTTGGCAACTTAGTGAGCCCTCGTCTGGAAATAAGTCAAAAGGCCTGGGGAGGTAGCTCAGTGGTAGAATGCCTGCTCAGCATGTGTGAGGCCCGGGGTTCAATTCTCAGAACTGTAGGTTGAAAAAAGGAAAAGCAGGGAGTGTATTCAGGACTGAGCAGGGATCTGCAACTCTGAGGTACCTGTGCCGTGACAGATCATAGGTCCAGTGGAGGAAGTTACTGCCAGGCAAAGCTTCCAAAAGCAAAAGGACATCCCCACAGAAGCTGCTTTATTTTTTTTATTTAACTATTTATTTATTTGTGGTATTTTATTTATTTATATAACTATTTATTTTTGAAACAGGGGCTCACCAGGTTGATGAGAGTCTCACTACTTGCTGAGGCTGCCCTCAAACCTGCAATCCTCCTGTCTCAGCCTCCTTGGTACCAAGATCACAGGCCTGCACCACCATGCCTGGCGGGTCCTCCCTCTTCAAGTAAAGGTGCTCCTCTCCTTCCCCGAGCCAGGCTTCCACGCCCCTCGGCCACTGGCCACTGCAGGGCTTCAGTCCCCATCTTCCCATTCAGCTGTCCGAGCTCTCAGCAGAGCTTCAGAGCCACAGAGCCCCGTGAATAGCACGCCATCAATCCATCCACTTCCCAAGCAGAACCCTGGCACATCCCCAGCGTGCCCTCTCTGCAGCGGCTCATTCTGCTCCCTGCACTGCTCTCAAGTTCACCTCCTCCTCCATCCCGGCTCAGGGCCCCATCACCCCTTGCCTGAGTGACTGCCACCGCCTCTTCATCTCGTCTCTTTGACACTTCTGATCCCTCTCTATCCTGTAGCAAGTCATGTTTAAAGCTGCAAATCTGACCATCCTGCGAGGTGAAAAACCCTTCCATGTTTTGTACAGTTTTAAGTTACCAACTTAAAAAAAGAAAATGTTATGAAGACATAAGTAGTGAAAAATGTATAAGAAACTATAAAGTATCACAAATTTTTCACTAGCACTCATTATATTAAAAATATTGAATTTTTTTGTACGTGTGGTACTGGGGATTGATCTTGTCAGTGAAAAATGGCAAAGCCTTTGAAAGCAGACTTAACTTTAACCTTCCCCCAGTCCCTCCCCAAGCTGGAGACCTAACCCTGGGCCTTGAATGCTAAAAATGTGCTCTATCACTGAGCTACCCCTCCAGTCCTCCATGGTGGGCTTGATTTTTTTTTTTAAGTATAGCTCAGTTAGCTGGGTGTGGTGGCACATGCTTGTAATTCCAGCATTTGGGAGGCTGAGACAGGAGGATAGTGCAGATTCAAAGCCAGCTTCAGCTATTTAGTGAGGCTCTCAGCAACTTAGTGAGACCTTGTTTCCAAATAAAATATAAAATAGGCCTGGGAGTGTAGCTTGGAGGCAGAAAGCCCCTGGGTTCAATTCCCAGTACCACACACACAAAAAATATAGCTCAGTTATTAAAGGTGGGAGAGGGGTGGGGAATAAAATCAGAAAATAAATCAGGAGTGGTGGCACACACCTGTAATTCCAGTTCTTAAGAAGCTGAGGCAGGATGATCGAAGGTTCGAGGCCAGCCTCAGCAACTTAGGGATACTCTATTTAAAAAAATTTAAGAGCTATGAGAGACTTAGTGAGGCCCTCTGTAATTTAGCGAGACACTGTTTCAAAGTAAAGAATAAAATATAGGGCTGGTAGAATGCCCCTGGGTTTAACTACCCCGTACCGCAAAAAAAAAAAAAAAAGAAAAAAAAAAGAGTTAGGGATATAGCTGGGAGAAAGCCCCTGGGAACAGTCCCTAGTAGCAATAGCAATAATGATACTTTTCATAGTGGTTCACAAACAATTCCTATTTCCCTCAAAAAGAAAAATCCTAAATCCAATTCAGATCTGGAGGCAAAGGCTGGACAGCCAGAAAGAGGAAAATATAAGTAGGTTTTCAAGAAATAAAAGTAAAGCCTTTTTTTTTTTTAAAGTCCCTAAGCACCCATCTGCCCCGGCCCCGCCCCCAGAGCAGGCCGCACCCCGCCTCCACCTATCACCATCACGTATTCAGCCACACCGCTCTCTGGGGCGCGCTGGCCCCGCCCTCTCCTGCCTCCACCAATGGCGTCCGGGCGGCTCGCCCGCGGCAGCCAATCGGAAGCTCGGGGGCGCGGCCTCGTGGCGTGCTCCGGCCTGTGGTTTCCCGGGGCAACTCGGGGCCTGCTCGCCGGGTCCTCGGGCCGGGCGGTCCCCAGCGCAGGCACCGACACCTGTCACAGCAGGCGTGGCGCTCGGAGCAATCTCCCCGCCACCCCGCCGTTCCCTCCGCTGCCGCCCGCGTCCACCGGAGCCGGGCTCCCTCTCCCGCCTCGCCGCCACCGTGCAGCGGCGCGGGCCTCACCATGAGCGTCTCCACCGTGTCCCCCACATCCTGCGGCGGCAGCAGCGCCGGGCGCGCCTTCTGGATCATGGGCGAGCAGGCCGCGAGGCCGGCCGGGACGCCGCGGCGAGAGAGCGAGGCGACGGGCCGGCCCGGGTCCCAGGCGCCCGGCACCAGCGCCCGCCAGCCCCGCCGCGGCTTCCGAGCCGGAGGGACGCGGGCTGCGAGCGCGGGGAAGGGAAAGCCGGGGAGCCCGGCGGAGCTGCGGGGTTCCGCTTCCGGCTGGGTCGCGCGGCGGCGGAGGGCGTCTAGTGCCCCCTGGCGGAAGCGCGCGGAACTGCGGCGCCGGGAGGCGCTGCGCTTGGGGACCTAGGGCCACTGTGGCCCTTGGGCTCTGGGATCCCGGCCCGTTCTCGTCGTAATTATGAAGAAGCGAAGCAGTGTGTCACGTTTCCCTGAGAAGCACGACTGTACTGCTTTTCCTGGGCCACGTTTCCCTTTAAACACTGAAAATGTGATTGTAGGACTTCTTCTGTATTGTACGCATAAATCAAACATAGATATCTAAGGTGTATAAAAGAGGTCACGAAAACCCAAGTAATCCCGGTACTTGGGAGGCTGAGACAGGAAGATCGCAGGTTCTCAGCCAGCCTCGGCTACTTAATGAGGCCCTCAGTAACTTAGTGAGAACCTGCTCAAAATAAAGAATAAAAAATAGGGCTGGGGGTATAGGTCGGTGGTAAAATGCTCCTGGGTTCAACCCCTAGTGCCACAAAAATAAATCTCTTCTAAGAATTTCTGTGACCATTAAATCAACATAGCCAGGACTGGGGTGTAATTTAGTGATAGACTGCTTGCCTAGCATGTGCACGACCCTAGGTTTGATTCCCAGCACCTCAAAACACAAACCATAAAAAAACTACCCTAGCCAAAGTCAAATGTACCCATGGAATCCTAGTATTTGGGAGGCTGAGAGAGGAGGATTATAGTTTATTTTTTTGTTTTATGGTACCGGAAATGGAACCCAGGGGCTTTCTACTCCTGGGCTACACTCCCAGACCTATTTTATATTTTATTTGGAAACAGGGTCTCACTTAAGTTGCTGTGGGCCTCGCTCAGTAGCTGAGGCTGGCTTCGAACCTGTGGGATCCTCCCGTCTCAGCCTCCCTCCCAAGAACTGGGATTACAAGGTTGTGCCACCATGCCCGGTTTAGGATTATAAGTTTGAGGCTAGTCTCAGCAACTTAATGAGACCTTGTTTCAAAGTAAAAATTAAAACAGGGCTAGGAGTGCAGTTCAGAGGTAGAAAGCCCATGGGTTCAATCCTTAGTACCACAAAAAGAAAAAAAAAATGAGCATAGGTAACGTTCTTGGTGGTATAGAGTCCGGCACATGGCAGCCACTGAACAAGAATAGTTTTTCCACCACAGCTAATGCCGCCACTTACACGCTGGCAGTTTAGGAGGGTGAAGCCAGCGGAGAAGCACTTCCTGATGAGGGGAGGGCACGCGTAGCTGAGGGGTTGAGGGGTTTCCACCCACGGAGCTGGCAGAGCAACGCTGTCTCCTCTGCACCTCGGTAAAAATGAGCAGCAGAAGGCAGACAGACCAGCCAGGTCTCCCAGCCCACTGTGTGTGTGTGTGTGTGTGTGTGTGTGTGTGTGTGTGTGTGTGTGTGTTGCTGGGGATTGAAATCAGGGATGTTCTACCTCCAAGCTACACCCCCAGCCATATTTTATTTAATTAATTAGTTTATTTATTTATTTATTTTTTTTGTGTGTGTGTGTGTGTGTGTGTGGTACTGAAGATTGGACCCAGGCATATTCTACCTCTGAACTATACCCCCAGCCCTATTTTATTTTTACTTTTTTATTATTTATTAGTTTTTATTATTTATTATTTTATAATTTGTTTTATTTTTACTTTGAAACTCACGAGGTTGATAAAAGTCTTACCACTTGCTGAATCTGTCATTGAACCTACGATCCTCCTGCCTCAGCCTCCCAAGTAGTGGGATTATAAGCATGTGCCAATATGCCTGGCTTTTTATTTTTTATTAGAAACAGGGTCTCACTAAGTTGCAGAAGGCCTCACCAAGTCACTGAGGCTGGCCTCCAACCGGTGATCTCCTGTCTCAACCTCCCAAATCCTGAGATTACAGAAACACGCCCCCACACCCAGCTACTTTCTGCTCTTTGACCAACTAAAAGCCTGTCTGAGCTGCCGGCAGGGATGGCCCTGATGCCTTACCCAGGCAGCCCCTCCAGCAGAGGCCCAGGCTGGAACAAGCGGACACTCTTCCGGAGGAAGAGGCAGGAATCCTCTGCCTTTCACTAGAAGAGAGAGCCAGGTCAGTGGGAGTGGCCTCAGGCTGGAGTTCGACCCCCAGCTGACTCTTCTCCTTCTCAACCTCCCCAAGGAAAAGCGCAGCATCCAGGGAGAGCTAGAGAGGCGCAGGTGTTAGGATGAGTTAGGATGCAGCCGTGTCTATCAACCTTGCAGGGAGGGTACTCTGACAGGCACTGACTGGGGAAGTCAAGGAGCATCAGGAGCAAAGGGTTTCTTTAAAATAAACAAGTGAGCTGGGCATGGAGGTGCCATCGGTAACCCCAGGACTTGGGACTTTGGGAGGCTGAGACAAGAGGGTTGCGGGTTCAACACCAGCCTCGGCAAGTCGTGAGACTCTCATCAACCTAGTGAGATCCTATTTCCAACCAAAAATCAAGCAAACAAACAAACAAACAAACAAAAAAAAACAGGTCTGGAATGTAGCTGAGAGGTAGAATGCCTCTGGGTTCCGTCTCCAGTACCCCCACACACACAAATAAATAAACAAACAAATGAGCCAGGCTTGGTGGTGCACGCTTGTAATCCCAGTACTTGGGAGGCTGAGACAGGAAGATTACAGGTTCGCAGCCAGCCTCAGCAACTTAGTGAGGCCCGGCACAACTTCGTGAGATCCTGTTTCAAAATAATGAATAAAAAATAGGGCTGGGGGCGTAGCTCAAAGGTAGAGTGCCCCTGGGCTCTATCCCCAGTATCACATACCATACATACATACATACATACATACATACATCGCTTCCTCTTACCTCAGCAGGGTTGGGGTTTGTTCAAATGAAGTCTGTCTGTCTGGTTATGGACCTTTAATAGAAATCCCCAGATATAACAACAAACACCTGCATTTTAATCTAGACTCTCAAAGCAGAAATTCTACCACAGATTAGGTAGGAAACATGAGAAGTCTTCCACCCAAGCCGGCTCACTGCCTGCCTCTTTTCCATCCTTCCACTCTCCTCTGCTGCTCTACAGCTCAGCTCAGGTCACCAGGGGGAGCCTGCGTCTCGTCCCCAGCGACTCGGGCTTCCTACACCAGGGTGAAGCTGCCGTCCGGGCAATGCTGGCCCCTTCCCAGTTTGTGGTCTGCACAGGGGACCCGCTGGGCAGGTGTATTGAATACCAGGAGTGACTGCACCCTGGACCAAGAGTCCAGCCTCCACCCAAACCTCACCGCGTCACCTCTCCGGGTCTTGCTTCTCACTTGCAACACGAGGGGTGTGAATGAAATGGACTCTCAGGCCCTTTCCTGGCCTAATATCAGGTGAGTCCAGGTCACCGTGTCCTGACTGCCTTGGTCCTGACTCTGAAGTTTACTCCAGCCACCTTAGAGACGCGGGAGATGGGCGGAACCCGGAGGGTGGCCTGCAGCTCTGGAGCATGGAGCACTCTTCCCCGGGTTGCAGCTGAGCGCCGCTGACACGGGAGGCTGGACGTACCCAGACGACTTCAGTGATGCCAGCGAGGTCTGCTTCTCAGCGGAGCTGCACAGAGCGCTGGTAGCCTGGGAACCTCCTCCAGGACCCACTCACGGTCTTCTCCAGGAGCTCATCATCCAGCCGCATGGTGGCGGGGCTCCAGCTGGCGTTGGGGAGGGAATAGTCCCTTGTATCAGACCCAGGTGGCTGCTGCTTGAGGCCTGCGGAGTGCAAAGGGGCAGTGGGCCGGACCCACCCGGGCTCCAGTTAGACTTGTGCATCGGAGGCTTTGAATATCAGGTCTATTTGAGTAATCGAGGGGCCTGTTTGCACCAGGCAGAGTGTGCATAAATACCCAGAGGTGGGAGAGAGAAAGAGAGAGAGGAAGAGGAGGAGGAAAGGAGGAGGAGGAGGAGGAGGTGGAGGAGGAGGAGGCATTAGAAGCCAGAAAGACCTGGGGCCCCATCAACCTTGCTAAAGAATCTGGGCTAGCCAGATGTGGCTAGGTACATCTGTATCCCAATACCTGGGAGGCGGAGACAAGATAAAGGCCTCAGCAACTTAGTGAGTTTGAGAACAAACTTTTTTAAAAGGGCTGGGGATGTAGCTCGGAGGTGCAATGCCTCCTAGTACCACAAGAAAAAAAAGAAAAAGGATCTAGGCTCTGCTGAAGCGTTTTTAAATCAGAATGAAAGGCTCCTGTTTGCATGGTAGCTACAAAGGATCCCTATGCACACACGGGAAGTTGCCGACTCACCTCAGCCATGTAGGGAGCTGGCTGAGCCTCAGTCCAAAGCCACAGTCTCCTGCCGCTTCGCCCTCTCCCCGGCCCTCTGAGGCTCCCCCTCCTGCTTCCAGCTTGTCCGGGCTCTAAACATTTCTAACTATAGTAGCCTTAGCTAACTACTTGGGTGTTTATGCCTCCCGACTGTCCCGATTACAATCAGAAGTCTCTTCCAGATTCCCTTTTCCGGCAGACAGGGAAGAAGACAGAGTAGGTTGCCAGCCCTCAGACCTTTGACCTGGCTATCGTCTGTATTCACTGGTGCAAATGGGCCCTGCCTGCTCTTAGTGTACTGACTACACTGTCTACACTGCCTGCACTGTCTACACTGTCTGCTTTTCCTGGTGCGTTCATCTGGCTTCCTTATATCACTTCTCCCGTATACCCTTCTCCACCTAAACGGAAGGCGAAAAATATAGGTTCTTAAGTGATTAATACACAGACAGGAGAGTATAAAAAAACCCAACAGCTAGGAATGACCGCTCACCCTTACTCTGCTCCCGGAGAGGGCTCTTCTGCGAACTTACGGTGTTTGAATTGAGCCTCCAAAGCGGCTTCCAGTTAATAACACGGTACATCTTGCCACGTGTCACTTAACTGCTTTGAACATCTGTTTCTCAATCTGTAAAATGAGGACCATTCTTCCTGCCCTGAGACTGCTGTGAGGGCGCATGAAGGAGGAGATGTGAGTGTCCTTAGCCCCGTCTCTGGCCATAGCAAAGTCCCCTGAGTCCAGAAGAAAAACTCCCCTCCCTAGACTGATCGCAAGGAATTCTTTGTTAGCAGCCCTCATATTAAATAAGGCCCGAAGCTGGGCATGGTGGCGCACACCTGTAATCCCAATACTTGGGAGCTGAGACAGAAAGATTGCAGGAAAATCTCAACTAAATTATGCTTACAAAAAAGGACTTTTTAGCCGGGGCGTGGTGGCACACACTTGTAATCCCAGCATTTGGGAGGCTGAGACAGGAAGATCGTGGTTTGAGGACAGCCTCAGCTACTTAGTGAGGCCCTTTGCAACTCAGTGAGACCCTGTTTCAAAATAAAGACTAAAAAGTAGGGCTGGGAGGTGTAGCTTGGAGGTACAAGGCCCCTGGGTTCCATCTCTGGTACCACATACACACAAAGGACTTTTACCTATAGGAAAATAGTTAAATACTTTAGTTTAAACAATGCATTTGCTTACCAAAAGAAAGCCTGTGTGTCAATGTTGAGCATAGTAAACATTAAGACAAGAAGTATTACTGTAGGAAAAGAAATATCTCACAGTGATAAGTCAATTTAGTGAAAAAAGGCATAAAATTCTATATTTGAATGTGCCTAATAACAGCTTCAAAATCTACACTGAAAAAATAAACAAAATTAAAATAAGAAATAGATAAGCCACAATTTTAACATACCTCTCTTAGTGACTCACAGAATAAGCAAAAAGAAAATGTCTACAACAAAGAGAAGTCCTAAACAATCTGACTAGCCAGTATGGTCAACACATAGTGCACGTGGGCTGGGCATGGAGGCCCACACCTGTCATCCAGTACTTGGGGGATTGAGACAGGAAGATCACAGGTTTGTGGCCAGCTTCAGCAATGTAGCAAGACCTTCGGCAACTTAGCGAGACCTTGTTTCAAAACTAAAAATAAAGGCTGGCCACGGTGGCACACGCTAGTAATCCCAGCAGGATTGCACAGGTTCGAAGCCAGCCTCAGCTACTGAGTGAGGCTCTCAGCAACTTAGTGAGACCCTGTTTCCAAATAAAGTATAAAATAGGTCTGGGAGTATAGCCTGAAGGTAGAAAAGCCCCTGGGTTCCACCCCCAAGTACCATACACACACACACACACAAAAAAAAAAAAAAAAAAAAAAAAAACTAAAAATGAAAAGAGCAGGGCATGTAGTTTGAAGGTGGACTGCCCCTGGGTTCAATCCACGGTACCTAAATAAATAAATAAAAATTTAAAAATGTACATGAAACACTTACCAAAACATATTCTGTGTCCTAAAATCATTCTCAATCCATTTCAAGTGACTGAAAGTATACCTGTAACTTCTCATGTACAACAGAGTCCTCAAGTGTTTTCAAAATTTAAACTTTAAGCCAGGACTTGTGGCGCATCCTTGTAATTCTAATACTTGAGAGAGACAGAAGAATCGCAGATTCCACAAATAGGGAGACTCTCATCAACCTAGTGAGACCCTGTTTCAAAGTGAAAATAAAAAAATGGAGCTCAAGATGTAGCTTAGAGGTAGAATGCTCCTGGGTTCAATCTCCAGTACCAGTAAGTAGGTAAGTAAGTAAGTAAGTAAGTAAGTAAGTAAGTAAGTAAGTTAGTAAGAAGAGCCAGTTGTGAAGGCACACACCTGTAATCTTAGTACTTGGTAGGCTGAGACAGGAAGATCACAGGTTCAAAGCCAGTCTCGGCAACTTAGTGGGGCTCGCAACAACTTTAATGGGATCCTGTTTCAAAATAAGGAATAAAACATAGGGCTGTGGATATAGCTCAGAAGTAAAATGCCCCTGGGTTCAGTTCCCAGCGCCATACACACAATAAATAAATAAACAAGTAAACAAAGAAATAAAATTTAAAATTTCTAAATAACTCATGATTCAAAGATGAGAACACAATGACATATAGAAAATAAACAGAAAAATAACAAAAATCTATTATTTCAAAGGGTATAAAATACATTCAAGCCGGGCGTGGTGGCGCACGCTTGTAATCCCCGCGCTTGGGAGGCTGAGACAGGAGGATCGCACAGGTTCGAAGCCAGCCTCAGCTACTTAGTGAGGCTCTCAGCAACCTAGTGAGACCCTGTTTCCAAATAAAGTATAAAAAAGGTCTGGGAGTGTAGCCTGGAGGTAGAAAGCCTCTAGGTTCCACCCCTAGTACCACCAAAAAAAAATAAAAATAAAAATAAAATAAAATACATTCAAGCAGTGCCTAGAAGAAATTTTGTAGACTAAAGGGAGTGTGTGTGTGTGTGTGTGTGTGTGTGTGTGTGTGTGTGTGTGTGTGTGTGTGTGCTGGGGACCAAACCCAGGGCAGTGCACTTGCTAGACAAGCGCTTTGCCACTGAGCTACAACCAAACCCAGGAAATTGTTTTTTCTTCGGTACTGGGGATGGTACCTAGGGGGCATTCTGCCTCCAAGCTACACCCCAGCCATAATTTTTATTCTTTATTTTTGAAACAGGTTCTCACTGAGTTGCAAAGGGCCTCACTAAGTAGCTGAGGCTGGGAGTGAACCTTGATCCTCCTGTCTCAGCCTCCCAAATGCTGGGATTACAAGCGTGCGCCACTACGCCCGGCTCCAGCCCAGAAATTGCAAAGGTTGGCAATTGACAAAGATTCCAGTTTAAGAAACTAGCATATAAAACACCCAAGCCGGGCGTGGTGGCGCACGCTTGCAATCCCAGCATTCGGGAGGCTGAGACACGAGGATGGCGGTTCGCGGACAGCCTCAGCTACTCAGTGAGGCCCTCTGCCAACTCAGTGAGACCCGGTTTCAAAATAAAGAATAAAAAATAGGGCAGGGGGTGTAGCTCAGAGGTCGAATGCCGCTGGGTTCCATCCCCAGTACCGTAAATAAATAAATAAATAAATAAATAAATAAATAAATACAGTAGATTAAGCTCAGAGAAAGCAGATAAGATGAAAATAAAAGCAGAAATCAATGAGACAAAGAGTGCAGGAAACCAGCAAGGTCAGGGGTGGTTTTTTGAAAAGATTAGTGAAACTGATAAGCCCAGTAGAAGTCTAATCAAGAAAGGAGAGAGAGAGAGAGAGAGAGAGAGAGAGAGAGAGAGAGAGAGAGAGAACAAACTGCCAGTCCTTCATGCACTACAAAGACACTCTGGAAAGATATTATAAACAATAAAATGCTAATAAGATTCGTGAAAGTGGGGAAAGTGCCCTTAAAAATTGCCACTTTCCAAAACCAAGACAGGCAAAGCTGGAAAACCTGAAGTGTCTGTCAGAGAAATGGAATGCACAGATTGAAATCGTCCTGTGGAGGAAGGGTTAACGAATACATTCTACCCAGCACTCAAGCAAGAAATGAAGCCAAGCTTTTCTACTGTTGCGGAGGCTAAAGGGAGAACTTTCCCAATACATCTAGAAGGCCAACCCTGACCAGGCCATTCAAAGAAAGGGAAATCATGGGACAGGATCTCTCATGAACACAGATCCAAAAATCCCAAGTCCAAGAAATCATCTTTTTATTTTTCAGGGAAAAGCAGTGAGTAAAAAAGTGAATCAGCGTGACAAACCAGATAACGAAATCGTTGAGGTAAACTCTAGGATCCCTTTAATAGTTAAGAAAAGGCATTTGATAAAAGTTTAACTTTGACAAGGACACTCAGAAAACTAAGAATGGAAGAAGATTGCAGGGTTTATTTATTTATTTGCCTTTTGTAGCACTGGGAACTAAGCTCAGGAGGTGTGTTACTAGTGAGAAATACCCCCAGACTTTTTAAAAAATATTTATTTATTTGTTTGTTTATTCATCCATTTATTTGGTACTGAAGGTTGAACCCTAAGGTATTTACCTCCGAGCTAGCCCTATTTTATTTTTTATTTTGGGACAGGGTCTCTCTAAGTTGCTGAGACTGGCCTCGAGCCTGCAATCCTCCTGTCTCAACCTCCCAAGTACTAGGATCACAGGCTTACACCACCGCTCCCGGCTCCTTTCTTTTTCTTCCTCCTCCTCTTCTTCTTCTTCTTCTTCTTCTTCTTCTTCTTCTTCTTCTTCTTCTTCTTCTTCTTCTTCTTCTTCTTCTTCTTCTTCCTCCTCCTCCTCCTCCTCTTCTTCTTCCTCTTCTTCTTCCTCTTCTTCACCTTCTCCTTCTCCTTCTCCTTCTTCTTTGCCAAGATTGGTCTTGAACTTGGCAATCCTCCTGCCTCAGTCTCCTGAGTACCTAGGGTCACAGATGTGCACCAGTGCACCCAGCTAAGATGATATTTTAAAAATCTACCCTCCTGCTAGCACTTTCCTTCATAACTGAAAATACAGAATATTCCCAGAAAATAGTAACAATTTTTTTTTTTGGTTTTTGTTTTTTGGGGGTTTTTTGGTGGTACTGGGGGTGGAACCCAGGGGCTTTCTACCTCCGGGCTATACTCCCAGACCTAATTTTTATATTTTATTTGGAAACAGGGTCTCACTAAGTTGCTGAGAGCCTCACTAAGCAGCTGAGGCTGGCTTCAAACCTGTGCGATCCTCCTGTCTCAGCCTCCCAAGCGCGGGGATTACAAGCATGCGCCACCGCGCCCGACAGTAACGTTTTCACAAGTTGAGACTAATCTGCAATAGTAGGATTTCGTTCGCTATAATAAAAGTCTTGCGTCTCTGAGCCTCGTTCTGAGATACCCCCCACCCTGCCCCATGCTGCTTCGCAGTCCATTTTCATCCTTCAAAGAGGAGTGACGACGGCCGGGCCACTTTGTGGTCCCCTGCTCACAAGATGTAGTCCCCGCTGGAGCATCGGGAAGAGCGCTGCTGGAAGGAGGACGACCTTTCCCACCCCTCCCTGGGCATCTGTCTTCCCACGTAGGAGAAAATGTAGCCGAAGCTCTTCCAAAATATCTCTGAGAGGTATTTCCTGAACTTCTCGCCCATGAAGGCATAGATGACGGGGTTCACGCAGCAGTGCGTGAAGGAGATGGTCTCCGTGACATGTGTGGCGTAAACCAGCCTCTGGCTCAGGGCGCAGCCGTCCAGAACGTGCAGGTCGTGCAGGGACCTGAGGAAGAGGACCAGGTTGAACGGCACCCAGAAGGCCAGCGACACAATGACCACGATCAACACCAGCTTCATGGCCTTGGTCCTGCTGTGGCTCTGGCCGCTCTTCAGCTGACGCAGGATCCCCGCGTAGCAGAAAATCAGGATGCTGAAAGGGACCAGCAGGCCCAGGATGTTGATCTCCAAGTGGGTGAAGACCTTCCACGTCAGAGCCTGCTGGTGGTAGAAGGAGTAGCACTGCAGGACGCCATCTTCAGAGGCCACCTGGTAGAACACCAGCGGCGGGCTGGCGGCGCCAAGGGCCAGGAGCCACACGGCCAGGCTGAGGGCGGCGCCCACTCTGGGCGTCCTCACCTTGATGGCGTACACGGCGTGGACGACAGCCAGGTACCTGTCCATGCTCATGAGGGTGATGAAAAACATGCTACTGAAGAAGCCGACGTAATAGAGGCCGGAGACCACTTTGCACAGCACGGTCCCGAACACCCACTGGTCCAGCTGGTAGTGGGCCAGGAAGGGGAAGGAGAAGACGAAGAGCAGGTCAGACAGGGCCAGGTTCAGGAGGTAGATGTCTGTGATGCTCCTCATCTTCTTGCAGGCCACCAGGACCAGGAGGACCAGGCTGTTACCCAGAAGTCCAGACACAAACAGGATGCAGTAGAGGACGGCCAGGAGCCGCTTGCTGCCTGGCTGGGTGAGCTCCCCGGCGCAGGGGCTGGAGAGGACGTTGGGGTAGTAGTAGTCGGTCACTGCGGTCACATTGGGCTCCAGGGTGTAATCCATCCAGGCGGGGGACTTGCTAGGAGAGACACATAAGAGAGGTTCAATCCTTTAAAATACTTCTGTTTAAGCCAGGCGCGGTGGCGCACGCTTGTAACCCCGGCATTCGGGAGGCTGAGACTGGAGGATGGTGGTTCGTGGACAGCCTCAGCTACTTAGTGAGGCCCTCCGCAACTCGGTGAAACCCTGTTTCAAAATAAAGGATAAGAATAGGGCAGGGGGTGTAGCTCGGAGGTCGAATGCCCCTGGGTTCCAGTCTCAGACCCGCAAAATATTATATATATATATACATATATATATATATATATATATATATATATATATATAATTTGTTTGTTTGTTTAAAGTCAGGCATGGTGGCACACACCTGTAATCTCAGTACTTGACAGGAGGATCATAGGTTTGAGGACAGCCTTAGCATCGTAGTAAGACACTCAGCAAACTAGTGAGACACTTTTGTTTTAGTTTGTTTTTTTTTTTCCAGTACTAGGGGTGGAACCCAGGGGCACTCTACCTCTGAGCTACACCCCCAGCCCTGAATCTCACTGAGTTGCAAAGGACCTCACTTCATTAAGTAGCTGAGGCTAGCCGCGAACCGTGGTCCTCCGGTCTCAGCCTCTCGAATGCTGGGATTATAAGCGTGCATCACCACACCCAGCTGAGATACTGTTTTAAAACAAAACAAACAAACAAAAAGAAAATAAATGCTTTAAAAATCACCCTTCCTGCCTTCCTCCTCCTCCCCCGCACTATTGCATGCTCGTGTGCACCAATAAACAAGGTATAATATTATGAATATTATTTTGTGCTTACTTGTAATTTACAAAAATATTCTAATGTTTCTCATTTTGTATTTTACTTGTTGCATCAGAGACACATCTTCAGGATTTCTTTTCAGTTATTTCATGAATTCAGTTATTTCCTTTCACGGTTTTCCCAAGCACCAAAGTGATACTTCAAAATGCAATAGAAAAGCCGGGCGTGGTGCCGCACGCTGTAACCCCAGTATTTGAGAGGCTGAGACAGGAGGATCGCAGGTTGCAGACAGCCTCAGCTACTTAGTGAGGCCCTTTGCAACTCAGTGAGACCCTGTTTCAAAATAAAAGAATAAAAAATAGGGCTGAGAGTGTAGCTCAGAGGTAGAATGCACCTGGATTCCATCCCCAGTACCTCAAACAACAACAACAACAACAAAAGATACACTAGAAAAAAATAATCCCAGTTTTACTAAAAATGAATCTTCCCACCATTTAGTTATACTTAAAGTTCTAGGTTCACTACTAATAAACCCAATAAAATCTTCAGTTCATCTTTGTACACACACACACACACACACACACACACACACACATACACACACGGCCTGGGAGCATAGCTCAGTGGTAAAGCTCATGTGTAGCACGCACAGGGCCCTAGGGTCAGTGTCCAGCTCCCAAATAAGTAAAACTTCATTAAAAGGTATAGAAGAAGACACACGAAACCCAACAGGACCAGTAAAAGGTAATACGTCTACGTATAGAAGACACACGGAAGCAAACAGGACCAATAAAAGGTAATACGTCTCATACATAAGGACTGATCCCCCCAGATGCTCAAAGACACGAGCACCTCTTCCTACCTACCCTTCACTCTTGTCCGATCCTTGGGTCCCTTCTGTGTCGTGCAGAGGAGGATGCATGGGTGCTCCTCTCAGACACAGCCAGCCACAGCCACCGGGGGCTCTGAGGACAGGCACCGATTTCAAAAACTCATCTCTAAGATACTGGCCTTTAAGCCAGGCGTGGCGGTGCACACTTGTGATCCCAGTACTTGGGAGGCTGAGACAGGAGGATTACAGGTTAGAGGACAACTTCAGCAAGTAGTGAGACTCTCATCAAACTAGCGAGACCTGTCTCAAAAGAAAAATAAAAAGGGGCTGGGGTGTAGCTTGGAGGTAGACTGCTCCTGGGTTCAATCCCCAGTGCCACAAAAATTAATTGACTGATTAATTAATAGTTAAATAAAATAAAAGACTGGCCTCTGCTTGCCTCTCCCTGAGGATATAAAGTGTCCCTGCCCACTGGTTCCTTTCTCCCCCAGGGCACCCGTGAACACATACCTTCACGAAGCCTTTGTTCCAGAGGTTTCTGAGCTGCTGTTCGGTTCTTAGCCCTCCTGTGACTCCACACCTACCGGCTTTCCTGTGTGCTTTACACAGCCCCGCCTCCTGCTCCCCATGTGACTTTCTTCAGCCAGTGTCCCGCAGAGTGGGCACACCTGTAATCCCAGTACTTGGGAGGCTGAGACAGGAGGATCCCAGGGTCAAGGCCAGTCTCAGCAATGGAGAAAGACTGTTTCAAAAACAACAACAAAGTTTTTAAAGGGCTTGGGGGGACAGCTCAGAAGTAAAATGACCCTGGGTTCAATCTCCAGTACAAAAAATTGATAGAAAGATAGATGATAGATAGATAGATAGACAGACAGATGCCACAAGAGTCAAAGAACATGCTGATAACGGGAGGTAACAGGAAAACCACTAAGATAATCAGGGATGTCTTGGTAACTTCCAGTGTCACACACACACACACACACACACACACACACACACACACACCAGCAGCACAGAAATGCAGGGAAAAACAGAATATGGGCCTCTGAGGAGAGCGTGCAAAGGGTTCTCAGACCTTGGGGCCAACTTTAGGAAACCTTACCTCCAGTGATAATCCAAAAACTACAGTACCCTATCGTGTGTGTGTGTGTGTGTGTGTGTGTGTGTGTGTGTGTGTGTGTTATTGGGGATTGAACCCATGGCAGCATTCTACCTCTGAGCTGCCCCCCAGCCCTTTTTATTTTGAAACAGGATCTCCCTAAATCAAGGGTCTCGATTAGTTCCTGAGGATGGCCTCAGACTTAAAACTTAAAAGCCTCCTGTCTCAGCCTCCCAAGTACTAGGATTACAAGTGTGTGCCACCACAGCCAGCTCATATCGTTTATAATAAAAAGTATCTGGAAAGCACGTAAGAGCAAGGAAGAAGAAGAGGAGTAAGAGGGCGGCGACTGCTCAACTCCACTGCGGTAGAGTCAACCGTCAACAGACGTTTACAATTTGGGACATGAACAAACGAAAGCAGCACGTGTTGTCTGCATTTTGGCCAACCTGCTCCTCGCCTAACTTAACCCCTTGTGTTTTTCTCCATTCCATGACAAGAACGGGCTTCTCAGGGACAGAATTTGAACTGAGGTTGGCGTCCGCTCTTTGGGATCAGCGCAGTGGGGTGACGGCCACCAGCATGGAGACGTTATCTTGCCTGGACTGCAAGGTCAAGGAGATAAGTGAGCCGGAAAACAACAGACGCTGGGCC
This sequence comes from Muscardinus avellanarius, assembly GCF_963383645.1. Taxonomy (NCBI): domain Eukaryota; kingdom Metazoa; phylum Chordata; class Mammalia; order Rodentia; family Gliridae; genus Muscardinus; species Muscardinus avellanarius. The sequence goes on along the minus strand of NC_137804.1, from coordinate 4,359,603 downwards.
AGCTACCACAGGCACTGTTATCCTGAGAAGGCCTCAGGGAGGTGGGGCCATCCCCCTGTTAACACGGTCTAATGGGCCACTAGGTGACTCCCTAGGCGGCCGATCATGGAAGGCTGTCCTCCTCCAGAGAGGGGCGTCAGGGAGGGGTGAAGAAGAAGGGGATCCTTCCTTCTGCTGCATCTCCCCTCCTGGAGGTTGTGTGGAAACTCCTTACGGAAAGGAAAAGACAGCAGGTAAGACGTTTCCCACGTACAGGTGACACCCTCGTGCCTGGCGACTTCTCTGAGCGACGTCTGCCTGTGCCTGGATTCCGGGCCAGTTCCCTTCGTCAACCCGAACTCAAGTTATGACCAAGTGCGGGGAAAACCCCACCTCTTCTCTGAGACTGTGAAACATCATATGCAAAGATCAAGGCTGAGCCGGCGGCGACCTCGGGGCTCACAGGTACCTCTGACCCATGCCCTGACGGTGGAAACTTTGATAAACGTCTCAGCCATGGGCCTGAGGAGCAAAGGTGGAGCCCCCAAACCCACTTCCCAGGTTAGGCCAGAGCGACAGTGCAGCACCTGGGGCAGAGGAGACAAGTAACAGGGCGTAGTGTAGATCCCTAGCGGAGCCATGACAGGCTCCATCCACACTGCAAACACGCTAGGCCTAAGTTTCAGTTTCCCAGGAATACAATTAACAGTTAAGCGCCAGTTTTGGCACCTGGGTCAGGGTGAAAAACTCCCAACCAATCCCAGGAGGCACGAACCAAACGGGAGGCACCAAGTATCCTGTCCATTGCTTGTGATAACAGCAGTAAAAATTCCTTTTGGTTTAAAGATAACTCCTTCGTAAATCACAGCCCGAGTGACTGAAATGTATAAAACTGCCTTGGAACAAAGACTCAGGGTCCTTGTCAAGACTCCACGGCGTTGGAGGGACTTGGACCCCAGCTCGAGCTAGTTCCCCAATAAACCCCTTCCTGCCTTTGCATTATTGTGTGTGGTGGTCTCTGTCTCCCTGGGGTCCCGGACTTTGAGTATAACAGTAGGGGGTGGGAGGTCAGGGTGGTGGGCTGACTTCATCCGCCATGTTTCCCGAGCCCAGCAGAGCTGGCCTTTGGGGCGGGCTTAAGTCACTAAGCAACTCAGACACATGAGAAGCCAATTGGGTATAGGAGGCCATGCTGGGCCCAACTCACGCCCCAGAGGGTCCTCACTGTGAGGAAAAGTCCTTATTTTTTATCTTGAAGTAGGGTCTCACTAAGTCTTTGAGGGCCTCGCTAAGTTGCCGAGGCCCCGGGATCCTCCTGTCTCAGCCTCCCACATACTAGGATTACAAGCGTGCACCACCACACCAGACGCCTATCGCTTATAAAAGAAACAGTCTGGAAAGCACTGAAAAGCTTGGGTGGGGGAGAAAGCTTGGTGTCCAGCAATTCGTTAACTTGCTGGAAGGAGAAGTGGGTGAAGTTGTGGGCGTCAAGTGAAGCGGTGGGGAGGGGACCACACAGCCCGGCTTGGAGGTCGGCTGTTCCTGTGATGAGAGGCCTGTGTGGGGCTGGGCAGCGTGAACATCTTTCCTTGCAGGCTCTGTGTATTATTGTCTTGAGGCTGCTGTAACAGCCGCAAGCCCAGGAGCATAAAGCAACAGAAATGTACATCGTCTGGAGACCAGATGTCTGTAGCAGCAGAACTGCCTGCCCCGAAGGCCCGACAGGAAGTCTCCTTAGCCTCATCCAGTGCTTGGTGGCTGTCCCAGAAATCCTGGGCTCATGGCCACAGTCTTCCTCTCTCTCTCTCCTCTGTGTGTCTGTGCCCATCCTCCCTCTGCCTCTAACCTATAAAGACCCTTGTGATTGCGTTTAGGATTCACCGGATGGCCACGGTGAGCGGCCCACTTCAGTATCATTGGCTTGATTGCACCTGCAAAGGCCCTTTTCCCAAATAAGGCAGACCTGCAGGCTCCAGGGGTTGGGACTGGATGTCTTCAGGGCGTCAACCCACCACATGCTGGCTGTTTTCCCAAGTGGGAATATTTAAGTCCAGGAAGGTGAAGTTGTCGTGGGAGAAGGGTCCATTCTTCACCTCAGGATCTGCAGGGTCCTTGGCTTTTATGACAAGAAGGAATTTGAGCACATGTCAGTCAGAGCCATAGACAGAAGTTATTCAGGTTTATTCAAGTAAGAAATACACATTCGGCCGGGCGTGGTGGCGCACGCTTGTAATCTCCGTGCTTGGGAGGTGGAGACAGGAGGATCGCACAGGTTTGAAGCCAGCCACGCTGGCTTAAGAGACCCTGTTTCCAAATTTAAAAAAAGAGTGTAAAATAGGTTTGGGAGTGTAGCCTGGAGGCAGAAGGGCTTCCAGGAACCCCAGTACCACCAAAAAAGAAAGAAAGAAGGAAAGAAAGAAAGGAAAGAAAGGAAAGAAAGGCAGGCACATTCAAGAGAGGATCCAGGCCACCTTCAGAGCGAGAGAGATGCTTTGGGAGGGCAGAGCTCTTTAAAGGGAGCTTAGTAGAAGGAAAGCTGCAGAGGTGGGGGTTTCAGCCCAGCGATTGGACCCCTTTGACGGCAGAACTCAGAGCAGGTGACGATGAGCTTCTTGGAAGCTTCAGGTTGACATTATCTGGCTGATGGATGACACCTGGACTGCACCTGTATCACTGGGCCTTGAGCAATATCTTTCTCAAGATATTAAAACAAGGTCTCACTGAGTTGCAGAGGGCCTCACTAAGTAGCTGAGGCTGTCCACGAACTGCTATCCTCCTGTCTCAGCCCCCCAAATGCTGGAATTACAAGTGTGCGAAATCACGCTCGGCTTGGCTGATTTTTTTTAGTCCTTTATCCAGATTGTTCCCCGAGTCTCAGTTGTTGAATACCAAGAAATGTAGTTTTGCCAATCCTACAAGTGATGGCTGTGTGTGTGTGTGTGTGTGTGGTACCAGGGATAGAACCCAGGAGCATTCGACCTCTGAGCCCCATTCCCAGCCCGACTTTTAATTCTTTATTTTGAAACAGGATCTCAGCAGGTTGTGGAGGGCCTCCCTAAGTAGCTGTGGCTGTCCTCATACCTGCTATCCTCCTATCTCAGACTCCCAAGAACTGAGATTACAAGTGTGCACCAACATGCCCAGCTTGACAGCTATTATCTTAAAAATATGTTTTGGTGCACAGAAAACATATGTGCAAAAAAAAAAAAAAAAGAAAGAAAAAGAAAAAGAAAAAAAAACATATGTGCACAAACCTAGGGGAAATTTGTAAAAATCCATGAGCCCAAAACTATGAAAAGTCATATTTTCTGTAATAAAAGCTGTATTAACTGTAAACTTCTATAGATGCTTGCGTAAGAAGACTCCGTCCTCTTCTCCTTCCTAGAACCTTCCAATTGGCTTTTAGAGTGCGAGAGAAGAAACACTAGAAAATGGAATTTTAAAATGTATAAAGCCTGAGGCTAAAAGGAGGAAGGGGTGGCGGATCCGATGCACTGGGGCCTGGGCACCAGCTGGTTGACGTGACCACAGCTGCTGAGCCACAAGCTGGAGACCCACACTGGGCAGGGCAGCCCCAAGGCCAGGCAGCTGGACGGGCTGTGGGGAGACTGCACAGCGGCTGACCAGGGCGGTCCCTGGGGGTGGAGTTAGGGGTGTGCCGCTGTGTTGGAGGCAGAAGAGAGCTGCGAGCTGGCCTGGAGTGGGCCACACAGGCCCGGAGGGCCGAGTGCGCGCCGCGGCGCAGGCCTGCTGTGCGGACCCCGGGTGGAGCGCACGGACAGAATGGCGTGGACGGGGCTGCTGGAGATGGGGCAGAAGGAAGGCACGAGTAAGACAATAAAGAACGGGTGGAAATAAAGCCTCCTCTCATTTGGCCAATTCCGGACAATGTATTTATCTAAGTCTTGTCTTTGAAATTTGGGAACCCATAAGTTGGTAAGCCAGGTGCCAGAAGACATGCGTGGGGTCTTTGTTTTGTGTGTGTGGTATTGGGGATGGCACCCAGGGGCATTGTACCTCCGAGCTACACCTTCAGCTCTTTTTTTTTTTTTTTAATTTTTTTTCCCTTTTTTTTCTTTGTGATACTGGGGATGGAACCCGGGGGTATTCTTTTTTTTTTTTTTTTTTTGGTGGTACTGGGGTTCCTGGAAGCCCTTCTACCTCCGGGCTACACTCCCAGACCTATTTTTACATTTTCATTTTGGAAACAGGGTCTCCTAAGCCAGCGGGCGCGGCTGGCTTCGAACCTGCGCGATCCTCCTGTCTCTGCCTCCCAAGCGTGGGGATTACAAGTGTGCACCACCAAGCCCGGCTTCTTTTTTTTTTTTTTTTTTTCCCCCTTTGGTGGTACTGGGAATGGAACCCAGGAGCCTTCTACCTCCAGGCTACACTCCTCCCAGACCTAATTTATATTTTATTTGAAAACAGGGTCTCTTAAATCAGCTGAGGCTGGCTTCAAACCTGCACGATCCTCTTGTCTCAGCCTCCCAAGCTTGGGATTACAAGAGTGCGCCACCACACCCGCCCGCCCAGCAGAACCCAGGGGCATTCTACCTCCAAGCCCTATATTTGATTCTTTATTTTGAAACAGGGTCTCACTGAGTTGCAGAGGGCCTCACTAAGTAACTGAGGCTGTCCTTGAACCGCGATCCTCCTGTCTCAGCCTCCCAAATGCTGGGATGACAAGCGTGCGCCACCATGCCCGGCTAACAACAGTCAGATCTCACAATGCCCACAAACAGTACAGGGTAAATTAATATTTATGTTAACCTTTATATAACGTCCGCATACTTCTGTATAATATAGTGTTATTACTAGTCCTTTTGTAACTTGAATATATTTGTGTTTCTTAAGTATCTTCTAAATGCAAAGCTTAAGAAAACACTTTACTAATGTCCCCTAAAAAAGTTAATAGTGATATATATATATATATATATATATATATATATATATATATACATATTTATTTATTTATTTATTTATTTTTGGTGGTACTGGAGATGGAACCCTTCTACCTCTGGGCTATACTCCCAGGCCTATTTTATAATTTTTATTTGGAAATAAGGTCTCTTAAGCCAGTGGGGCTGGCTTCAAACCTGCGCCATCCTCCTGTCTCCGCCTTCTAAGAGCGGGGATTACAAGCGTGCGCCACCACACCTGGCATAGTGATATATTTCTTAAGGCTTAAAAAATAAATAGCCGGGCATGGTGGCGCACGCTTGTAATCCCAGCACTTGGGAGGCTGAGACAGGAGGATCGCACAGGTTTGAAGCCAGCCTCAGCTACTTAGTGAGGCTCTCAGCAACTTAGTGAGACCCTGTTTCCAAATAAAATATAAAATAGGTCTGGGAGTGTAGCCCGGGGATAAAAAAGCCCCTGGGTTCCATCCCCAGTACCACAAAAAGAAAAGAATAAAAAGATAAATAACGTCTGCCTGAACCACACCTTGTGCAAAATCTATAACACACACATACACACACACACACACACACACACACACACATTACTAAATATTTGTTTCCTTTGTAAGAGTGGTCAGGAATGTTGTCTGCACACGATCAAAGGTATAACCACAATATTTCTTTGAAGAATTGAATATGGAGAATTGTGGTGAATAAATAGCCTGGTATCTGTTTCTAACTGCATTTTCAAGTTATTTACAGACCACACTGTACGCAAGAAACTGATTAGATCTCTTAGGTGTGTGTGTGTGTGTGTGTGTGTGTGTGTGTGTGTGTGTTACTGGGGATTGAACCCAGGTGCATTCTACCTCTGAGCTATTTTATTTTATTTCCTTTATTTTGAAACAGGATCTCAGAGTTGCAGAGGGCCTCGCTAAGTAATCCAAGGCTGGCCACAAACCTGCGATCCTCCTGTCTCAGCCTCCCAAGGACTGGATCATAAGCGTGCACCCCCATGCCTAACTTATTTTTTTGTTTGTTTGTTTTGAAACACGGTTTTGGTTGCGGAGAGTTTTGCTAGATTGCTGAGGCTGCCCGCAAACCTGCAATCTTCTCGTCTTAGCCTCCCAAGAACTGGGATTCCAGACGCGCATCACCACAACTGGCTTAATGCTTCTCGTTTTGAGCGGGTTGCTAGGAGGTGAAAACTTGCCTGTGCGGGCTGTTAAGTGACTTTGAGGTTCGTGAATTCTTCTGACCCGCCACATCCTTGGGTGGGTGTTTTGCCTCTGGGTCAAACAGGGCAGTGGTGGCTTCGCCGCACAGAAGCAGCGGGGTGCACAACAGCCAGGCTTACAAGTCCATCTCCCTTGACCGTAGCACATCAAAGCTGCAAGGCCCTCCACTCTGTCTCCCATCACCTTTGCTCTACCAGATGTTCTTTTTTTGCAGGGGTGGGGATACTGGTGTTGAAACCCAGGGGGCATCTGCTTCTGGGCTACACCCAGCCTTATTTTATCTTTTATTTGGAAATAGGGTCTCACTGAGTTGTTGAGGGCCTCACTAAGTAGCGGAGGCCGGCTGGGAACCTGCGGATCCTCCTGTCTCAGCCTCCCAAGTACTGGGATCACAAGCGTGCGCCACCACGCCCGGCTCAAATTTCTATGTTAAGCCGCCCAATTTGTGGCAATTTGTTTCGGCACCTTAAGAAACTAAGACAGAAAGCACATAAGAACCTTTTGCCAAAGGAATTAAAGCCAGCACGCCTGTGGCGCAATCTGCAATAGCCAAGAGTCATCCCAGATGCCCATCAATGCATAAGTGGATACAGAAAACATGGAATACACACACACACGGAGTATTATTTAGCCATGTTGCTCTCGGGAAGACGGATGGAGCCTGAGGTCACACTTAAGCAAAATGCGCCAGATTCAGACAACGAGCACATGTTTTCCATTCCACAAGGAATGAGCAAAACATCTACAGCTGGGGTGGTGGTACACGCCTATCATCCCAGAACTTGGGAGGCTGAGACAGGAGGATCACAAGTTCGAGGCCGGCCAGCATCAGCAATTTAGTGAGCCTTCCACAATTTAGTGAGATTTTGTTTCAGAATAAAATAATAAAATAGGACTGGGGTTGTGGCTTGAAGGTAGAATGAGCCTGACCCTGGATTGAATCCCCAGTACAAAAAAAAAAAAAAAAAAAATCTAAAATCTAGGAAAAAAAAAACACAGAAGTAGAACAGAGGTTATTAGGCAACAGGAAGGGGAGGTGGGCAAGGGGGAGTGATGGGGTGTGGGTAAGATCAAAGTGTGTCACAGGCACGCACAAATACACTGCCCAAAGCCTCTCCTCTGCAGAGTCAGTTGCTCATGAGAAAAGAGCGGCTGGTCTCTAAGTATTGCCCTGAGTGTCTCATATCAAACTAGGGAGGAGGCTTCACCGGAGCACCACGGGCACATCGGCCGCCATGTTCACGCGCTCCTCGTCGGGGTGTGTGTGGCCGTTTCTCTTGTGCCTAGGACAGGCACCGGGGCCTTCTCTCTTGGACGCAGTTGCCATCCACCCGCTGCGGCCGGTCGGAGCCTCTGCCCTGGTGCCCCAGCATCTGAGCTGGGTGGTGAGGGTGGAGGGCACGTTATCAGCAGGCATCTCGTGCCCTGGCGTGAGGCGCAGGGTGCAGGTGGGAAGTGGGACCAAGCCACTAACTTTTGCGGCACATGCACAGGAAATCAGATTGCTCTGTTTCTGCAAATATTAACCCCTCAACCGCACTTTTCTTCCATAAATAAATAACGATTATGCTTCTCGGGCTTAGTTTACAGAATCACGAGGGAGAATATTACACTAAGTGAGATCAGCCAGTCTCAGAAAGCCCAAGGTTGAAGCCAGGCACAGCGGCTCACGCCTGTAATCTCAGTACTTGGGAGGCTGAGGCAGGCGGATCGTAGGTTTGAGGCCAGCCTCAGAAACTTACTGAGACCTGGCTTCAAAATAGAAAAATAGGATAGAGCTAGAGTGTCTGTCAGAGGTAGAATGCCCTTGGGTTCAATCCCCAGTACCGAGAGAGAGAGAGAGAGAGAGAGAGAGAGAGAGAGAGAGAGAGAGAGAGAAGGGGAGGGGAGGGTAGAGAGAGAGACAGAGAGGGAGGGAGGAGGGGAGGGGAGGAGAGAGAGAGAGAGGAGAGGAGAGAGGATGGAGGAGAGAGAGAAAGGAAGGTAGGTCAAGGGCTAAATGTTTTCTCTCATCTGCGGAAGCTAGAGAGAAAATAGGCAGCGAAAGAGACCTTAGGAATTGAGGGGATGTTACGGCTTGGGAAACTGTCCCAGGGATCTTTATTAGACCCCTGGGAATAATTCCCCGAAACCCTCCAAAAAAACCCAAAAACAGAAAAACCGCCGGTCCTTGTCCTGAGCTAAGGATAAATACACATTAGCCCAGACTCTTGCTGAAGATTTAAAGAAGTTTATTAAAAAGATAGAAATACAGAAGACAGTTAGAGCCCCATGCCATTCAGAAGTGGCGGGGGCGGGGGGTCGAACGAATTCACCCAAGATACAGCGCGTGGACCGGACCTTTTATACCCATGGCCTCCATCTCGTTCACGTAATTCTGACGTAGCAAACGTCCCTGTACGGTGTCTTTCACAAAGGTCAATCCCCTCCTCCCATCCTAGCTAGATTATGTAGATCTGTCTTTAGAAAGAGGAAGCCCTAGCCCCCCTCTCCTACCGACGTGCTAATTACTTTTGGCTGCGTCAGTCCAGGTTTCAACAGCTGTTTGCTTCCTGACCGAAACCAAGACCAAGTACTTCACCGATTTGCCTCTCACCCAATTTTTGGAATATATTAATAATCAGAGCTTTCTCAAATCTTCCTAGGCCATTCCCAATACTGGTACAGGAAAAAGACCAGTAGAAGAGTGAAAGCGGATAAAGGGAGGGCGGTAGAGAGAAGAAAAGGAAGAACTGACCAAATAAACACTCTAAATTATGCTTGCCCAAGTATGAAGATATCACTATCTCCTACTGTATGCTGGGAAGGGTAGATAACAGGCTGAGACTGAAAGGAAACACGCCAGGACCTGGTGTAGGTTTCTTTGTGTGACTTTGAACTTCACTATAATGTATACTTAGTGTGTGTATGAGTGTGTGTGTGTGTGTGTGTGTGTGTGTGTGTGTATCTGTGCTCTCCTGGGTATGGTGGTACATAACTGTAATCCCAGTACTTGGGAAGCTGAAAAAAGAGGATCACAGGTTTGAGGCCAGTAGTTTGTGACACCCACAGCAGCCTAGTAAGACCCTCTTTCAAAATAAAAAGGGTAAGGGGTATAGTTCAGTGGTAGAATCCCCCTAGGTTCAACCCCTATAACACAAATACACACACACACACACACACACACACACACACACACACACACACGCCTATTATGTCCCCATTCCAGATCAATAAAATCCGAATTTCTGTATATTTTGCAAATATCTCCCTGATTCCATGTGCAGCTAAGACTGAGAGTCACTGAGCTGCTCTGAATCCCTGCAGCTCTAAATATGGTCCAGGGAGCGGAGCATCGGATGCTCGGGTTGCTGGTTAACACTGCAGTGTGGCATGATGCTCCGTCCCACAGCCCAGCTCCCAGAAACAAAGGAAAGCCCGCAGCCCAAACTGGATACTCAGGCCTTTTTACTTACTGGTGAAGACCCAGTCAGCAAGCACTGCAGAACTAGGCCCTGAACAAAGACAGCCCGACCTTTATACACCTGGCCACTTATTCGCAGAAGGGAGGAAAAAGAAAAGCAGGAGATTTATTACACCTAGCATAAGCAAGATACGAAAAGCAGAAAAGCTGTAACTACGTCTCTTTCTCTCTCATGTGGCAGAGGCTCAGGGAAGACTCTTCTGCCATCCTCCCGGCTCGCCTAGGGGGAGGGAGCTGCTCAACTCACTTCGAAAGGCGCTTTCTGTTTTTTTTTTTCCTTCCCCCCCCCCCCAGTGTCAGCTGGAGGGCAACCAGCAGGGAAGAGAGTGCAGGAATTCTTATCTTTTTCCTATCTTAAGTCTAAATTCCTAACTAAGAATAATTCCAAGGCCCCCGACTGGGTTGGGTTTCTTGCCTCAGCATAATCCTGACCCCACCCTAGTCCCAGTGATTCAGACGGTGCACTTGAACACAGCCCCAGAGGTTTGTGTGACCATAAAACATTGGAAGCCTGAGCGACTGCTTAAGGCCAGGAGGACTCCCTTGCCACTGTCTGCCAGCGAGCCTGCGCGCCCAGCTTCCCTTGGGTGGCCGCTAGCTGCTTGCTCGGTCACTCCCAGCCTTGCAAACACTCTGGGTTTCTGAGCTTCCTGCCCGAGCCGCCCACCTCCGCAGCCAGCTCTGCAAACGTTGTGCAGTCTCGGCAGCCACGGCCCCTGGCTGGGCCCAGAGGCCTGCGTGGGTTTCCCATGCAGGCACAGGCTGCCGGCCCCAGCACCCCGCACACGCCCGGGGATCCGAGCCAGAGTTCTCTAAGAGACACTCTGGCGGCTTTTCTTGCCTGCCTTAGACTGGGAGAACAGCAAGCTGGGGTCCAGGGGGAGGGGGATCCTCGGCAGCCCTCCCTCCACGCTGCCTCTAAGGCAAGAAGACTCTCCCCACGGCTGCTGCTGACGCCCAGGCCCCTGGCCTCAGGCCACCTCTCATCCCCTGCATCCAGGGTGAAAAGTTCCCTCCTCTGGCACCCTGAAGTGCCAGGGTTAGTAACCCAGGGGTCACGGTCCTGTTACGGTTTGGGGAAACTGTCCCCGAGGACCCCTGTTAGGGTTCCGGACACAATTTCCCTCAAAACAAAACAAAAAAAAAACCTCAAAACAGAAAAACCGCGGATTCTTGTCCTGAGCAAAGGATAAGTATACAATAGCCCAGACTCTCTTGCTGAAGATTTAAAGAAGTTTATTAAAAAGATAGAAATACAGAAGACAGTTAGAGCCCCATGCCATTCAGAAGTGGCGGGGGGGGGCGGCGGGGGGGGGTGTCGAACGAATTCACCCAAGATACAGCACGTGGACCGGACCTTTTATACCCATGGCCTCCATCTCGTTCACGTAATTCTGACGTAGTAAATGTCCCTGTTAAGTTTCTTCCCCCAGGAAGGTGTCTCCTTTCAAGGTCGACCCCTCCTCCCATCCTAGCTAGGTTATCCAATTATGTAAACCTGTCTAGAAGGAGGATGAGGAAGTCCTAGTTCCCCTCTCCTATAGACTTGCTAATTACCTTTAGCTAGGTTAATTTAAGTTTCAATAGCTGTTTGCTTCCTGGCTGAAACCAACGCCAACCAAGTCTTTCTTTCCCAGGTCTTGCCATAATTATTTTGGAAATATATCTATTAATAATTAGAGCTTTCTCAGATCTTCCTAAGCCATTCTCAATACTGGTACATCCCCTCGGTAGGCACAGGGGTCAGTGACTACACACCCACCTCCCTCTTTCTGGGACCTGCATTCTGCAGTCCCTTGGATCAGGACAGGCAATGGGGGACCCCATGCCCATTTAAGGCGGTGCTCACCAGCAGGGAGGTTTGAGAGCAGGACCCAGCCTGAGAATGAACACCTCTCCCAGTGAGGCCCCAAGGGCCTTCTGGTGCCCCCATCCATCCTGGTCCTGCCCCAGAGGACACCGCCATAGGGATCAAGCCCCAGGTGTTCATGGCAGGGGCGGCTTGGGGCACCTAGAGTGGCTTCCTTCCCCACTCCCTCCTGCCACCCAGGACGCCTCCCAGATGAACGCCCTATTCCATGGTTCTTGCCCAGGGTCCGCCTCTGAGGCTCCCAAACTAAGACCTCCGATCTGTTTGCACTGGCTATCAGCCTCAGGTGTTTTTTTTTTTTTTTTTTTTTTTTAACAAATTCTGCATTTAAGCATCTGTCACTGTGGCTACAGAACTTTATCCGGGTGGCAGGAATCTCCTGCTGAGTCCCCTGAGCAGCAAGAGGGCCAGAGAGGAGGAGTCCTGCTGGCTTTGGCACCTGCTTCCAGCAGCCCCTGTCAAGGGAGGACAGGAGAAATAAACGAAATAGGAAACAAACAGGGAAAGAAAGAGGGACTGTCGCTTTAAATCTAAAAACTCCAAGATCACCCTCCCCTCCCAAGGTCCGTTTTCATCCAGGCTGAATTCCCGGAAGATCCAAAATGTCTTAGAGTACTATAAGTCCAGTTAATAGGTACCTATTTATTTTGTTAGCTCACAGGATATATTTTAGACGGATCAGGAGAAGTTTGGGGAGAGATATTGTTCAAAGGGAACCAGCCAAATGCTACCCATCAACTAGATAATGTCAGCTTGAAAAAAATCTGAGGCCAGCCCAAGCCATTAGGTGAGACCCTTCTCAAAATAAAAGTAAAGGGGGCTGGAGGTGTAGTTTAGTGGTAGGGTGCTGCTGGGTTTAATCCTCAATATAGAAAAAAAAAAAGAGTTCTTTTGGGATCAACACCTGTGGAAGAGAGGGGAGAAACGCAAGGACTGAGCGTGTAGTTAAGCTGAGCTGTGATGTCGTCTCAGGAGAGCACATCTCTCAAGACCCCTCTAGTAGGGGAGGAAGCCAGGTCGAGGCCAAGGCATTGAGCAGCCATGATGCAAACACCAGACAAGGATTTGCAAATGGCTTTCTTCTGCTAAGGCGATCCTAGAGAGAGCAGACCTCCAGTGGCCACCTGCAGCCCCAGCGGCAGAAGCCAGGAGAGAGGCCCTTTAGCCCGAAGAGAGGAGGTGCGGCCGGGCGGCCCCGCAAGCGTCACCATAGCCGGCCTCGATCCTCTGCTGACAACAAGCTCCTCGCAGCAGAAGTGGACGGAGCGGCACAGAGAGTGCCTCCACGGCTCACGAGGGACCTCACAGTGGGAAAGCTCGGAGCACATCTGCTGATGGCTGCCTCTCGCTGAGCAGACCTTTGACTTTGATGATTTGCATTCTTAGAAAATCAGCGCAGGCCCTGGCACATGGGTAGACGTCGCTGTCAAACAGAGAAAGCCCCTATGACTGTGCCTTTTGAAGAGCTGGTTCCAGTGAACTGCCTTGTGGGCAGGATGAGATTTTGGAGGAGGAGGAGGAGAAGGAGGAGGAGGAGGAGGAGGAGGAGGAGGAGGAAGAGGAGGAGGAGGAGGAGAAAGAGGAGGAGGAGGAGGAGGAGGAGGAGGAGGAGGAGGAGGAGGAGGAGGAAGAAGAGGAGGAGGAGGGGGGGGGCCGAGGCCCAGAGCGGTGGATGAGCTGGGCGGGTGGAGAGATGGAGAAGGAGCAAAGACACAGGAAAGGCGCCAGCGAAAACCAACCATCTTAGCAAACAGAGCGAGGTCTGGGGAGAGCAGAGAGGAAACGCTGGTTCCGGGAAGCCTCCCACTTCTTGCCATCTCTCTTCTCCAAGTCACCCTGCCACACCTCAGCTCTCCCAAACCCACCGGCTACCCAGCCACACTGCAGCGCCAAACTGAGACACGGCTCCCGCCTCCTCCTTCACGTTCTTTTTTGTGTATATGGTACTGGGGATGGAACCCAGGGGCATTCTACCTCCGAGCTACACCCCCAGCTCTACTTTTTACTCTTTTATTTTTGAAACCGGGTCTCACTGAGTTGCAGAGGGCCTCACCAAGTAGCTGAGGCTGGCCACGAACCACGATCCTCTGTCTCAGCCTCCCAAGTGCTGGGATTCCAAGCGTGCACCACCATGTCGGACCCCTTCGTTGCATTCTGATGACAAGCCTGAGGCAGGCTGCACTGCCTGGCGATTCCATCCCTCCCCCTGGTCAGCGTGGTCGCCACTTCCAAGACAAGCACATACAGCCGGCCTCTGGCCTCAGCTGCCGGCTATGCAAAAGACTGTCCAGCAAAGAGGTCGCTGCACATGCTGCTCTGCCTTACCCAGCTTCAGTCTGTACCAGGAGAGCCGGGGCTCAGCCCTGGGACCTCTTCTCCTCTCTCTGTTGGCCCAGTGGGCACAGTGGGGCATTTGTTTGGCCTCAGGACCAGCAACAAGTTAGTGGTGCCTGTCATGGTGCAAAGGTGGGTTAGAAAAGGATTCCCAAGACAAAGAGGAAAGCTACACAGAGAAGTTTATTTAGCCCAGCAAGAACTACACGTTCAAGCTTGGGCATGCCGGCACACGCCTATAATCTCAGTCCTTGGGAGGCAGAGACAGGAGGATTCTGGGTTCAAAGCCAACCTCAGCAACTTAGCAAGACCCTATTTCAAAATAAAAAATAAAAAAGGAGCTGGGAGTGTAGCTTGGAGGTAGAATGTCCTTGGGTTCAATCCCTGGTACTCCCCAAAACACCACCACATTCAAGGGAGAATGCAGAACATTCCCAAAGTGAGAGAAAGCTCCTTTTGGGGGAAGCATGATTCTTCTTTTAAAGGAAACTTTGTAAATGGTGAGCATGGGGGGTCCTGTGTCGGCTTCTTTGATCACCGAGCACAGAGCAGGTAAAGGGCCATCTGAATCTTCTCAGAATCTTCAGGATGACATTATCTAGTTGATGGCTAGCATTTTGACTGTACCCATATTATTAGGTTTTGAACAATATCTTTCTCTAGACCTTTTGAAAATTATTTATTTTGAAACAGGGTCTCACCAAGTTGCAGAGGGCCTCACTAAGTAGCTGAGGCTGGCTGCAAACCTGCGATCCTCCAGTCTCAGCCTCCCAAACCCTGGGTTTACAAGCGTGCGCCACCACATCCGGTTACTTCTCTAGACTTTCGATCAGTCTAAAAATACATTCTCGAGCAGGGCGTGGTGGAGCACGCTTGTAATCCCCACGCCTGGGAGGCTAAGACAGGAGGATCACACGGGTTCGAAGCCAGCCTCAGCTACTTAGTGAGGCTCTCAGCAACTTAGTGAGACCCTGTTTCCAAATAAAATCTAAAACAGGTCTGGGAGTATAGCCCGGAGGTAGAAAGCCTCTGGGTTCCACCCCCAGTACCACCAAAAATAAAAATAAAAATAAAAATACATTCTCTGAGCTAAAAAGTAGATATCAATTAACTGGAACTTTTTTGGTTTCCTTTTTTTTTTTTTAAGTACTGAGGATTGAACCCAGGGGCATTCTACTTCCGAACTACATCCCCCAGGGCTTTTTATTTTTATTTTGAAACAGGCTTTCACTAAGTTGCTGAAGCTGGTCGTGAATCTCAGATTCTCCTGTCTCAACCTCCCAATTCCTGAGATTACAGGTGTGCACCACCCCATTTGGGTCCCAGTTCTTTTTTATGAAGTTTGTGTCACGCTGATATTCTAAACTTTCTATGGAAATGTCACCTGAAGGGGCCCCAGGTTTTCCTGGAACAGGGAATGGGGTCTTGACTCAGAACAAGCGGGGTCTTGGGTAAATGCGACAGAAAAAGAATTTCAGCACATGCCAGTCAGAGACACAGACAGAGATTTGTTTAGGAAAGCAGATACACGTTCAGGAGAGATGCTTTGAGGGGGAAGCACTTAGCACATTCTGGGGGGACTTCGCCATCTTCAGAGCAGGAAGCAGCAGCTTATGATAAGCGGTAGCTGTTCTTTCCTGGTCCGCTTGGTCTAAGGTCTTAGCCTTCACTAGACAGCAGCTCGAGCTGGACTAGAGGTGGAGTCAGGGCCGAATCGTATTTCACACCCGGTTTTCCCTGCACGTGTGCACTGTCTGCATCATGTTACTTTTTGCAGGCAAGGGCATGGGCCAGGGACGAGGGCTGAGTTTTGCATTCTAAAGATTCAAAGATTCGTGGGCACATCCTGCATTCCAGTGCTCCAGAGGGTCTCTTCTCTTCTAAGAATGTCTATGCTTTTTGCTGTTGTCCCCTAATTCCTATCTCAACAACACCGGGAAAACAGGGGCTCGCCATCCTCAACCTTTCAGCCAGAGGTGCCTGGGCAGTTGGACATTCCTAGGCAAAAAGAGCGAGCCTCAGCTGAGTCCTGTGCAGTTCACCCCGTGGGAAATCTCAGCTTTGTTTCATCCGTGTACTCCAACCAGAGAGAAGGGAATTGAACGCAATGAAGATAACAATTGAACTTTCAGAGAGAGAGAGAGAAGAGAGAGACAGACAGACAGACAGACAGAGACAGAGAGAGACAGAGAGAGGTGACTAAGCCCAGATATGAACTCCAGTCTATCTGAAACCCCATAAACTTTGTTTGTGTTTCACTATTTTCAATACCGCTTATTCTAACTGCACATATAGGCGGTTTGTAAAGGGTTAACGTTGGTTTTGGGGTTTTTTTTTTTTTTTTTTTTTGGTGGTACTGGGGTTCCTGGAAGCCCTTCTACCTCCGGGCTTCACTCCCAGACCTATTTTATTTTTTGGAAACAGGGTCTCCTAAGCCAGCGCGGCTGGCTTCGAACCTGCGCCATCCTCCTGTCTCCGCCTCCCAAGTGCGGGGATTACAAGTGTGTGCCACCACGCCCGGCTTTGGGTTAACATTGTTATTAAAAATAATACCGATCTGCCGGGCGGGCATGGTGGCACCACTTGTAATCCCCATGTTTGGAAGGTGGAGACAGGAGGACCCTGCAGGTTCAAAGCCAGCCTTGCTGGCTTAGAGACCCTGTTTCCAAATAAAATATATAAAAATAGGTCTGGGAGTGTAGCCCGGAGGTAGAAGGGTTCCATCCCCAGTACCACCAAAATAATAATAATAATAATAATAATGATTAATCCAGGCATGGTGATACACACTTGTAATCCCAATACTTGGAGGGCTTTGAATCACAGATTTGAATCCAGCCTCAGCTACTTAACAAGGACTTGTTTCCAAATAAAAAATAAAATAGGGCTAGGGGTATAGCTTGAAGGTAGAATGCCTCTGGGTTCAATCCCTAGTACCACAAGATCATCATCAATAATTTATTGACTATTTCAGGTAAGTACTCTACATAAATATAACATACACTGTCTCATGTGATCCTCACCAAGAGTCTAACAAGGAGAGGTCAGTACTATTGTTCTGATTTTATTGATGAGGAAGGAGACGCCCGGGCCAGTTACGGAACTTGCCCAAGGTCAAGGAAGCTAATAAGTGGCAGAACCTACTCAACCCAGCGGCCCAGGCACCGGGCTCTGTGAAGGATGCTGTTGCAGGGTGTACCAGAAGTCCTGAGGCAGATCAAAACCTAACCAGCCCTCTTAAAACTGGCTCGTACCCCAAGCTCTTACCAAAAGACTAAGCCCACTCTCTGGCGTGAAAGGGGTCTCCTCGCCAGCCCCCAAACTGCCAAGAAGTGGGAAATTCCAACAAGGGGGAGGAGAGCCCCCAAATCTTTGACACAGGCAAGAGAGACAGAAATCTGAGGTTGCAGATGCTAAGCTTTCTCAGATATGAGTCAGAAGGTTCACGGGGAACACCAAGATAGCTTAATCTCCTGATAAAAATCAGAGCAGAAGTTAGAATGGCCCTCTGAGTTATAAAGCACATAAAGGTTATTTTACATGCTTTTTCCTAGGTGTGTGGGGGGAATCATATGCAGGGGATTTCTAATTTTTAATTTTTTTCTAAGTAGCCTATGCCAAAAAAAAAAAAAGCGTTCAACGTTTATAATAAAGTATAACTGTCCTTTCCCCCCCAACTCTCTCGCTGGTCCCTTACTCCAGAAAAAAAATCACCAGTAACATTACTGAAATGGACATTTCGAAGTGGGAAGAATGGCACCCATAGCCCTCGCAGACAACAGAAAGGTGAACGGGGAGCTTACTGTAACGTCAAGAGGCGGGGTGCCCTGTGGGCGACGGGGACAGCTGCCTTCTGGACACTGCCAGGGAGCAACTCAAGCACGTGCTGTCATTTCGTCCACACAATCTGGTGGAAGAGCAGTGCAGGAGAGCATGACGAGCTCCCATGGGAGAGGTGTTCCCACGTGGGAAAGCGACTAGAGCGGCGGGTCTCGGGGTTGACGACTTCTCTGAGCCCTCCTTCAGTGTGGGGCTCAGAGGCAGCTTCCTGGGACTGGCCTAGTGTCTTTCTAGGAGCCTCCTTCTCTCTGGGCTCCAGACGCTGTTTCCTGCACTCTCCTGGGATCGCCTATCAGCAGGAACAACTGGAGTTTTTTTGTTGTTGTTGTTTTTTATTGGTGGCACTGGGGGTGGAACCCAGAGGCTTTCTACCTCCGGGCTATACTCCCAGACCCATTTTATATTTTATTTGGAAACAGGGTCTCACTAAGTTGCTGAGAGCCTCACTAAGTAGCTGAGGCTGGCTTTGAACCTGCGCGATCCTCCTGTCTCAGCCTCCCAAGCGCGGGGATTACAAGCGTGCGCCACCACGCCTGGCTTACAACTGGAGTTCTGTGAAGCCCTAGCCGCTCTCAGGAGGCTTTGGACCTCATTATCACTTCACATTTGGGAAGCCTGGTCTTGTCAGGAGTTTTGGAAGATAGTTAGCATCTGTTGGCTCTCAGGAAATGAAGTTGTTTTTCTTGTTGTTGTTGGGTTATTTTTTTTTTTTTTAACCATGACGTGGTCCTCGGCCCTATCTGCTGACTTTTTCCTACCTACTTATTACTAAAGTCCTAGGCCAGAGGCCTAACTCTAGGAATCCAACAAGTCAGGTCTGGCCACTTGTCCCCAAAAACAAACAGAAAAGAATTTTAATCAGTGCAGAGCCACCCGAAAGACAAGAGGACCCACACCCTCAGCCCTGTCTTGGGGAGGCTGACAGTAACTGTGAGGTTTTTCTAGAAAGAAGAGTGAGAGCCAGGGTTGGGGGTTTGCATAGCGGGGGGCTTTGCATAGCCACTGAGCAGGCAACGGACCCGGCACGGTCTGGTCCGGATCCGGCACGGTCTGGTCCTTCGGCGTCCCAAGGATTAGGCAGGTGAGCCTTCTCAGCATAGGAAGTTGCTTTGCCCAGGATGTAGTGTGGACTCATCACAAGATGCTTATCCATCAGGTCGATTGCTTCGGGATTCCGTGGTGAATCAGAGCAAGGGAGCGGTTCTCAGTCTTGAATGCTTTTAACTTCCAGACGTATGCAGTCAAAAACAGAGTCCAAGTCCTCATTAGAAGAGCCTTTTTAGCTGATTTTTCATTCCTCGGCGATTTCTCATCAAAATTTCAAAGTAGTATGTGTATCCCGGTGGTTTTCAGTTCAGAACCTTTATTTTCTGTTGGCTTTCCCCGAAAGCCACAGCCTTTGGGGGAACCGGGTCGGAGCTGGGATGTTGGTCCCTGGAAACAGTTCCTACAAGGAAGACTCGGGGCTCCCCCTTGTGGCTGTCAAGTGAACTGCGTCCCAAGGTCTGATGGGGCCCGCGTGGGCGGGGTTCCATCTCCAGCACAACACACACACACACACACACACACACACACACACACACACACACACACACACACACACACACACACACACTCTCTCTCTCTTCAGATAAATGAAGAGAGATAGCCAGCAAAAGAGAGGAAAGGGAATTGGGGCTGGAGGTGAGGAGGGATAAAGAGACATTGGGTGAAGAAAACTGTTCACATCATGCCGGGCGTGGTGGCGCACGCTTGTCATCCCCGCGCTTGGGAGGCGGAGACAGGAGGATCGCGCAGGATTGAAGCCAGCCTCAGCTGCTTAGTGAGGCTCTCAGCAACTTAGTGAGACCCTGTTTCCAAATAAAATATAAACTAGGTCTGGGAGTATAGCCCGGAGGTAGAAAGCCTCTGGGTTCTACCCCCAGTAAGTATCACATACAAAAAAAGTTCACATCATGCTACGTACATATATGAAGTTATAAAAAACATATTTGGGGAAGGGGAGAGAGGGAGGAGGATGGGCTCCCACACCAAATATAATTACAAGGTACCAATAAAAGTATAGTAAAAAAAAAAAAAAAAAACTAGCATCAGAGACTGAGCCCCTCCATCAAGCCCTGTGCAGGCGGTAGTCAGTAGTCAGGGACTCCCGGACCCCGACCTATCAGCCGGCAAGCTGAGTGCTCAGGAGGAAAACACAGAGGCAACGCCACACTTCACCCACAGAGAGTGCCAACACTGAGGTTTTAGACCAGGTCCAGGGATGGGGAGGCTGGGTTACCCCCAACACACACACACACACACACACACACACACACACACACACACACACCAGTTCTTCTGAAGTCAGGCCGTAGGCTGGGCCAGGGAACTGAAAAGTCGTCTCTGATGATATAAAGAGATCCCCAGTTTTACAAGGTATTTTTGCATCCATCGTCTCTCTTAAAACCACGGAGAACCCTATAAAGCCGGTTTATTGGGCATGAGAGTCTCCAGGAAAGCAGGGGTCCAGAGATAATAACAGGCCAAGAACAGCAATAACCAGCATCTGTTCACTGCTGAGCACATGCCAGGCTCTGCACGAAGTGCCCTCTGTTTATCCTGTTTAACCCTTCAGCAACACTGGGACCGTTCCCATCCTGCTGACGATGCCTTCAGCAGCACTGGGAGGATGTCTTTCCCAAGATGAACGCAGCTCAGGAGGTGGGGCTGCAGGTGAGTGCAGACCCCGAGCTTCCTTAACCACGCTGTGCTGATGAGCGAGGCTGGGTTCAGGCCTCAGTCGGTCAAAGGACAGGCAGGAAGGGGGACCCGCTTTGACACCCTGGGCGGCTCTCCTCTCAAAGCCCAGAGATCAGGCACTAGGGGCCCTCCCTTCATCAAGCCTCTGCCTGGTGCGCATACACACGCAGCGGGGACAGTACCCCATCACGTGACGGGTGGCTCAATGGAGACTCTAACGTGCCAGAGTGGACAGGGGTCTGCTGCCGACCGAGGGAGGCCAAGGTCCGCGGCTCTGGTGAGGAGGACACCGAGCCTATGAGGTGTGCAAGGCAGGCTCCCTAGTACCTGGGGAATCTGATCATGGCCGCCAGACCAGGGGGTCAAGATGGGGCCCTGCGCTGTCTGGATTCCCCAGATGAGAAAATTGCTTGAACTGTTTTGAAAGTTCCTTGAACCCAGCTTTTCACAAAGAACCCCTCTCTCCAAGGTAGGTGCTGGAGATCCTGGTAGGGCCGGTGACCAGGTCACAAAAGATACTCACTCAGGCCACAGCTGGGCTGGGGGAACAGCCAGAGGACCTCGGGAAGCAGCGGCCCCCCAGGGCAGGACCCTCCCCTCTGGGTCGGCACCGGCTCTCACCCCGGCCTCTAAGATGTTAACATGTCCACTCACTCATGGGGCTCCCTGGCCCAGAATCACTCAGGGTGTCGATTCTGAGCAACAGGCCACGCTGGGTCTCCACGGGCGACTTCGCACGGGGTTCTGCTTTGGGTGAACACAGCTGCACCCAGCCTATGTCTTGGGCAGCGGGGGAACCGCACGGGGGCAGTGGGAAGACCTCCTGGCATGGTAGCCGACTTAGGGTCACGATTCTCGACGATGTCTACAAGATGAATTCATCTCGCCGCTCCGTCTTGGGGCAGCCCCCTCCTTAGGAGACACGGGACGGTATGACGTCCGTGTTTCCTCTTCACAGTTAAAAGAACCCTGTGGGTGACGGTCGAGGTGGAACGGGACAGCTACGTGAGGATGGCTTTTAAATCCTTTGAGCCGGGCGTGGTGGGCACGCTTGTAATCCCAGCATTCAGGAGGCTGAGACCAGAGGATCGCGGTTCGCGGACAGCCTCAGCTACTTAGTGAGGCCCTCTGCAACTCAGTGAGACCCGGTTTCAAAATAAAGAATAAAAATTGGGCAGGGGGTGTAGTTCGGAGGTCAAATGCCTCTGGGTTTCATCCCCAGACCTGCAAAATAAATAAATAAATAAATCCTTCTTTGAGCTCTTTGATTTCTTCCCACACCTGTGTGTGGAGAGCAGGTCCCGGCTGGCCAGGGTGCTGCCCTCCAACATGCCGTGCCTTGGTTTCCGGCTCTGCACCATGAGAGGAAGTGACCATTCCCTCCCCTGGAGCCCCTCAAGCTCTGTATGGCCGGCGTTAACCCTCTGTCTGCCAGATTACCCAGTTCTAGAAGATTTGGAAGATTCTCTTGTCGACACATCCCAAAAACCACTACATTGGGGTGAAGAACTTTGAATTCCAGAGACTCTGTCTGAATGCCTTTGAAAGACACACTTGTCATATTCTGGGAGGGAGAGAAGACTGGGATTTAAGAAAAGAGAGGGAGCCAGGCATGTTGGCGCACGCTTGTAATCCTAGTGCTGGGAGGCTGAGACAGGAGGATCACAGGTTTGCAACCAGCCTCCGCTACTTAGTGAAGCCCTCTGCAACTTAGTGAGGTCCTGCTTCAAAATAAAGAATAAAAACTGGGCGTGGTGACACATGCTTGTAATCCCAGCATTTGGGAGGTTGAAACCAGAGGATTACGGTTTGCGGACAGCCTCAGCTACTTAGTGAGGCCTTCCTCCGCAACTTAGTGAGGTCCTGCTTCAAAATAAAGAATAAAAACTTGGGCTGGGGGTGTAGCTTGGAGGTAGAATACCCTTGGGTTCAATCCCCAGAACTGCAAGAAAGAAGGAGGAGAAGAAGGAAGAGGAGGAGGAGGAGGAGGAGGAGGAGGAGGAGGAGGAGGAGGAGGAGGAGGAGGAGAAAGAGGAGGAGGAGGAGAAAGAGGAGGAGGAGGAGAAAGAGAAAGAGAAAAAAAATGAAAGTTTAAAAGAAGCAATTTCCAGGTAATGTAGACAATAAGAATACCTTAAAGGGTCCAAAATATGTTTTTAGCTGGGCATGGTGGCATATGCTTATAATCCCAGTTCTTGGGAGGCTGAGGATAGGAGGACCACAGGTTTGCTGCCAGCCTCAGCAATTTAGTGAGGCCCTCCACAGCTTAGTGAAACCCTGTTTTCAAATAAAAAAGATAAAATAGGGCTGGGATGTAGCTCAGAGGTAGAATACCTCTTGGGTTCAATCATACATGCACACACACAAAAAAAACTTTCTACATAAATGGTTGATCTAGAAGGCAGGTAGAGAAATGCTCAGAGGTCAGATGGCACCCTCAGCAAGATAAGAGGAGCCTGGATCCTCCATGGTCCCTGGCCCGGGAGCCTGGCCTTCATGGATCAGATGCCTGCAACGTAGGTGATAGAGACCCCCAAGATCTGGGTTAGGAAGGACAGGAGTTCTCTCTGAAGTCCACGTAGGACCAGTACCCCAGGCCATCCCTCTCAACACACGGATGAAGGACCTTAACCTGTACTGGCTTCAGCTCCAGAGAGAAAAAGAAACATCTCCCCAGGAACTCCCAGCCCCAAGCTGTGTTCCTCAGCCCAGAGGCTGGAATTCACATTGCCTGGGGGACTAAAAAAGAAAAAACCAAACTAATCCAAACAAACACACAAAAACAACTGGAGTGCATGCGTGTGTGTGCGCACACACAGACACACACACACACACAAACACCAATTAAACACACACACACACCAATTAAACACACACACACACAGACACACACACACCAATTAAACACACAGCCAGACAAATGGTTTGAAATGGTCCCACATTGGCAATCCCCCAAAACCCTTCCTGAACGAATGTGCTCAAAGCTTGGCCTAGGGAAGGGCCGCTGCTCCGCTGAGGCCTGCTTGGCTCAGTCCCCGGCCAACCAGAGCCCAGGCGATAGACACACGCAATTCAAGGGCAAACAGACCTGTGTGTCGCTGCGCTGGCCACAGCTGCAGGAGAAACAGGTGCTCCTGCGGGATGTCCGCAAAGGCCCTTGGAGCTGCCGCCTCTTGGAACAGCCAGCTGGGGGGAGAGGGGCAGCCCTTTCTCTTCTCCTGTCTCTTTGGTGAAGCCCCCTTGCCCTGGGCACTAACTTCCCTGCACTTGGGGGCTGTATCATTGACTCCCTGGTTGGCCACCAGGAAGCTGGGGCTTTCGGGCACTTCAGACCCAGAAACCTAGAGACGTGTGTGTCCCCGTGGGGACATGATGGGGGCTGTGCCAAACCGCAGCTCTGACTCTTAGGATAATGAGACGGGGAGGCCAGGACTTCACAGTCCTAGAGGTGGCGTAAGCCACACTGAGACCTGGGTTCAAGGAGGCTGATGGCGGTAATCGTCCTGCTTGCTGAGCAGAAAGTCTTGGTTGCCGCAGCATCTATGGGTCAGGAAAGGCTGACTCATTTGCTTCAAAGAAAGGTGAAAGTCCTCCCAGCCAGGTAAGGTGGAACAGCCAGGGAGCCCAACTCAAGCACAGGAGGGGAGATGGCCTGCTAGAGGGCGCAGCAGGAAGTTGGGAGGGGCCATCCCACTGAACCCCTGCCTCCAAGGCCACGGGCTTTGTGTGATTGTGTGGTACTGGGGGTGGAACCCAGGGGCTTTTCTGCTTCCAGGCTACACTCCCAGACCTATTTTATATTTTATTTGGAAACAAGCTCTCACTAAGTTACTGAGAGCCTCACTAAGTAGCTGAGGCTGGCTTTGAACCTGTGATACCCCTGTCTCCGCCTCCCAAGCACTGGGATTACAAGCATGCACCACCACACCCGGCTGGGTCCGAGCTTTAAGAAGGAGAAGCCCGGCGTGGTGGCACATGCTTGTAATCCCAGCATTCAGGAGGCTGAGACCGGAGGATGGCGGTTCGCGGACAGCCTCAGCTACTTAGTGAGGCCCTCTGCAACTCAGTGAGACCCTGTTTCAAAATAAAGAATAAAAAATAGGGCAGGGGATGTAGCTCGGAGGTCAAATGCCCCTGGGTTCCATCCCCAAACCTGGAAAAAAAAAAAAGAATGAGAAGGGCCTTTGGAGGGTTTGAAATTGGTAGACTGAGGGCGTAGAAGGAGCTCTGCGGCTTCTGGGTGGAGCATGTTCCACGGAGACCCGGCGAGGGGAAAGACAGAGAGGTGAGAGGCACTTGGGTAGGCATGGAGCTGTCTAGATCCCCGCTGGACAAGGGAGACATTTCCCAGAGGCGGTCACTGCCGTGAAGGGATGAGAGTATCCAGGAAGCGTAGGGGACAGGAGGAGATGGGCCAGATCTCAGCAGGAGTGGAAGGGAGCCTGGGACAGGGCACCGGGCTGAGGCAGGCGGCCCCTGGCAAGAAGAAGACCAGTGTCCAAGAGTGCAGGGGAAACAGACCTCCTCTATACGTGCCCTCAGCCTTCACAAAGAAAGCCCCCAAATACGGAGGCCAGGAGGAAACTCAAAAGAAGGAAGCCACTGTGGGCTTCCTCCACGAGCCGGCGGCGAGCTGCTAGACACGGCAGCGTCCACTCCGATCGCCCAGGAACCCGCCAAGATGCAGTGCTGCTTCAGAAGGCATGCATCGGAGAAACGGGAGTCTGCACCACACTGAGAAGAAACATTTAACCTGGCCCGATGCCGTGCGGTGAGGACCACGGGCTCCCTTTTACGGGTAGGAAGTCTGAGAGTCTATGGGTTCTTGCAACTTGCTTGCCTGGAGACCCACGCCAAGGAGCCGAATCTCCTCTCCGATCACAGGGTTGCTCCCCGCCCCACACTCAGGCGGGGTAAAGGGCCCAGCTCCAGCCTCCAGGCGCAGCCTCCCGGGCTAGTAAGCTCAGAGGCTCCAGCCTGGAGCTTCTGATCTTGCTGCTGCAGCGTCTAAAGATAGTCTACCTCACAGGAAGCAGATGCGATTGGCTAACTTTGCACATAAAGATACCCTCGGAGAGAGGGAAAGGGAAACTCCTGCCTTTGGCGGCTCTGCGTGGGACAGGCGGCTGATTGGCACATCCTGAGGCCCCGTCCCCAGTCTGCCCAGGTGAGCGCCAAGGTGGCTCCGCACCTGTGGGCGGGATAGGATGGGGCAGGGCCCAGCAGCAGAGAGGAAAGTGAGCGGTGCTGGCTGGCCTGCCTTTGGGGTGCACAGTACAGACAAGTTCCTGGTGGATATCACAGCCCAAATATGTCCAAGGGACAGAGAAGTGGGAAGCGGTGACAAGATCCTTGATAACATACACCATGATGGAAGAGGACCGGAGGCATTAGGAGGATGTTTTAGGGACATGGAAAAAACCTCGTGGCTTGATATAAACCCCAAAAAGTGTGATAATAAATTGCATCTGGGGGATATTGAGGAATTACTGCTACTTCTTAAAGATGAGAAATGGTATTGATGTTTTATTCTTTTTTTTTTAAGAGCCTTTATCCTTTGGAGACCCACACTTAAGTGTATATGAACCCAATAATTCAGTGGAACTACAAAGTGCAATATAGACTAAATATTGACTAGGAGTTGCTAATTGTTAAAACTGGGTGATGGATGTTAGGGGGTTCGCTCTCTGCTTTTCTTTATGTTTAAAATTTTAATAATAAAGATTATTTAAGTGAATTTTTACTACACTTATAAATGCACTTAATATAAGTATAAAATATGTATGAAGATAAGATAGAGAAAAGCTAAACTATTTTGTGCTTGATTCTAGAAAGTTGAATTATGAATAGTTTTCTGGGTTCTTTTTACACTTTTTTGTGCCAGCTAAAATTTTTATGATATGTATTTATTGCATTTATAATAAAAAACTGTCTTAATTAATAGGCTAACAACACAAATTCATTGTTCAATTTTGATACATAGTGTTGTTGTTGTTGTTGTTGTTGTTGTTGTTGTTGTTGTTGTTGTTTTTGGTCCTGGGGATTGAACCCAGGGCCATTCTACCTCTGAGCTACACCCCAGCCCTATTTTATTTTGAAATAGGGTCTCACTAAGTTGCTGAGGCCGGCTGGCCTTGAACCTGCGATCCTCCTGTCTCAGCCTGCGAAGTACTGGCATTATAGGCGTGTGCCACCCTAGTTTGATGTCTACTCTTATAATCACAGCAAGGACACTTAGGCCGCCAGAAAGTGTGTGCCATTGGAAAATGTGATCTTGAGAAAGAAATTCTGAGCACAAGACAAGAGGCAAGGTGTCCCGGCTTGGCCACTGCCCCTTTCTAGGGCTAGGGCCCTGCTGAGCAGGCGCCTGACTCTGTTTTCTGGGTTCTTGCCTCTATCTGGCAATCACAGAGCCCTGCAGGCCTGCTTTGTGGGTTTATGGCAGAATCCAGAGAAAGGCTAGGAAATATGAGGAGTGTTCCTCCCTGCTCCAAAAGTTGTTTTTATTGTTGTTGGTTTTATGGGGTGGGGGGGGAGCCACTGGGGATGGAACTCAGGGGCATTCTACCTCAAGCTACACCCCTGCCCTATTTTTTTTATTCTTTATTTTGAAAGTGTTTCACTGAGTTGCAGAGGGCCTCGCTAAGTAGCTGAGGCTGTCCACGAATCACGATCCTCCTGCCTCAGCCTCCCGAATGCTGGGATTACAAGCATGTGCCACCACGCCTGGCTTGCTGTGTTTTTGTTTTTTTTTTTAAACACTACAGATAAGCCAGGCGCAGAGGCACACGCTTGTGATCTCAGTACTTGGGAGGCAAAGACAGGAGAATCACAGGTTCAAGGCCAGCCTCTGCAACTTAGCGAGACCTCTTTTTTTTTTTTTCCCTAGTTGTTGTTTTTATTATTTTTTCTTTTTTTCTTTAGTTTTAGTAATAAGTGTAACATATTGAAAATGGTATACATTCAGACTGTGCTTGGTGCCCTCTCCCCGCCAACCGCAGTTCCCCTGTGCCCCTCCCAACAATGAGTGTCCAGGGTAACCATGCTACATTCACACTTTTACACATATTCGGACATAGCTCCTCCATTAATCAACCTCAGCCTTCTTCCTCTCCTATCCTTCCATTTCAGATTGCTGAGGTTTCCCCTCCATTATCTGGAGTCCCTCTGGTATTCCTAATACTCCCTGGTTTGGGCATATTAGAGAAAACACATGTCCCTTCTCTTTCTGTGCCTGGCTGATCTCACTTAACATAATGTTCTCCAGATCTTTCCATCTTCTTGCGAATGCCATGATTTTGTTCTTCTTTAGAGCTGAATACAATTCCATTGTGTGTATTTCCCATAATTTTGCAATCCATTTATCTGTTGATTGGTTCCATCTTTTGGCTATTACAAATTGTGCTGCTATGAACATACGTATGCATATGTTACTGTAGTTCTCTGATTTCAACCCATTTGGGAAAATACCCAGGAGTGGTAATGCTGGATCATACGGTGGATCTACTCCCAGTTTTCTAAGGAATTTCCACTCTGATCTTCATTGCAGCTAAACTAGTTTGCACTCCCATCAACAGTGTAAAAGCGAGACCTCTTTTCAAAATAAAAAAAAAATAAAATAGGGCTGGAGGTGTAGCTCAGAAGTAAAATGCCCCTGAGTTCAATCCCCTGTACCAAAAAAAAAAAAAAACACAAAAAAACAAAAAACCCAGCAAAATCCAGGTTAACAGGTTAACAACTTATTAAACTATTAATCAACTTATTATTATTATTACTATTACTATTTTGCAGTCCTGGGATTGGACTCAGGAGCATTCTACCTCCGAGCTACACCCCCAGGCCTATTTTTATTCTTTTATTTGAAACAAGACCTCACTAAGTTGCAGAGGGCCTCCCAAGTAGCTGAGGCTGGCCACGAACCTGCGATCCTCCTGTCCCAGCCTCCCAAGTACTGGGATTACATTACAATCGTGCGCCACCACGCCCGGCGATCATCTTCTTGTTCTCCACGTAACCAGCACGCAGGTCAATGTCAGCGCCCCACAGCCTCTCCTTTGGGCCTGCCTGACCACAGCCCTCTTTTCTCAACACGTGAGCACAACCTGACTTTTGGGGGTGATGGCTTCCTTGTTTCCCCTCAGATAACCCAGCCGTAGCGTGCATCTCTACACGGCCTGGGTTGGTGTTGTCGATTTGTGATCTCCATCTATGTGAATTCGCACGCTGGTCCACTTTCCAATCTGGTCTCTGGCTCAACGCTGAGCTTTTCAAAGGCGTGCATCTTGTAAGAGGGGTGCGTGGCAGCACTGTGTGAACTGAAGGTCACACGCGTGTGCGCCAGCAAGAAATGAGTTGTGAAATACTCACCCAGCGCATTCCTAGCCAGCAACAAGACAAAACAGACCACAGCACCAGCCACAGCACGGATGGGACGTGTCTAGGAACGCTGACTTGAATCTACAGATAAATACAAAACTGGTCCATCTGGGGCGCTTGCCTGGTGCATCTTCATCAGATATAACTGATACTTATTTTTCTTTCTCCCTTTCTTTGTGTTTTTATTTGTTTTTTTTTGTTTTTGTTGGTAGTAGGAATTGAAAACAGAGGCGTTCTACCTCTGATCCACACCCCCAGCCGTTTTGACTTTTAATTTCAAAACAGGGTCTCACCGGGCCTCTGAGGGTCTCACTGGCGTTGCTGGGGCTGGCCTTGAACCTGTGATCCTCCTATCTCAGCTTTCCAAGGACTAGAGTTATGGACATGCACCACTGCGCCCAGTGATACAGTGTATAGTCCTATAAAAAGAATTATTTACCCAGCTATCAGTTTTTTTTCTGTTACTTAGAGCACTGTAAATTAGTTCAGCGCCCAAGAGGACACCCAGCACTCTCCCCGTGTGCCGGTCTCCACGTCCTTAATACTTTTCCCATGGCTCCCTAGGCTGGGTCTGGGGCTCTTCCGTTTGCCCCTCTTCTGCCCCTCGGCCTTGGCTCAGCCTCCACTAGGACTGCATGCTGACCACAGGAAGCCCCGGACACGTGAGCCCCCAGCTGGCCCCTGCCGTGTCCTTGTTTCTAGTGTATTCCCCCATGCTGTCTCTGCGCGGCCCCAGCCCCAGGAGACCTCCGAGGCTGGACCCTGTGCCTTCGGCTTCAGCACCACCCCATTTGCTGTCATCTCCCTCTCCTGCACCTCTGAGACTCGCCCTGCCTTTAAGGCTCTGCTTAAGTAGCACCTTGTTATTATCACCCTCCCCCAGGCCTCAAGGGGACTGTAATAGAGGTCATCCTGGAGTTCCTACAGCGCTCTTGTATTGTAATGTCTTAAGCATTTCTCTCCCGCTGCAGAATACAGCAGAAGTAGAAATAAAAACACAAGCTTCCTTCAGGTGTGATGGCGCACACTTGTAACCCCGGCACTTGGGAGGCTGAGACAAGAGGATTGCAGTTTCAAGGACAGCTTCAACCACATAGTGAGATTCTCAGCAACCTAGCAAGACTCTCTTTCCTTTATTTCTCTCTTGCTCTCTTTCTTTCCTTCCTTCTTTTCTTTTCTCTCTCTCTCTCTCTTTTTTTTTTTTTTTTTTTGTGTGTGTGTGTGTGATACTGGGGATTGAACTGAAGGGCATTCTACCTCCAAGCTACATCCCCCACCTGATTTTTTATTTTTATTTTGAAACAGGGTCTCACTAAGTTATTGAAGCTGGTCTTAAACCTGTCATCCTCTTGTCTCAGCCTCCCAAGTACTAGGATTACAAGCATGTACCACAACCATGCCCAGCTTGCAAGACCCTATTTCAAAATAAAAATTTAAATACAGCTGGTAGGGGGGTAGCTCAGAGATAGAACACTCCTGGATTCAATCCCTGGTGCCACAAAAATAAAAATCAAAGCAAAAGTTTCTCTCACATAGACATCCTCCCCACAAGCCGGGCCTGCTGGCACCGCTTGTAATCCCAGCATTTGGGAGGCTGAGAAAGGAGGATCTCAGTTCACAGACAACCTCAGCTACTCAGTAAGGCCCTCTGCAACTCAGTGAGACCCTGTTTCAAAATAAGAATAAAAAATAGCTAGGAGGTAGAACGTCCTTGGGTTCCATCCCCAGTACGAAAGAAAGAAAGAAAGAAAGAAAGAAAGAAAGAAAGAAAGCAGGTAGGAAGGAATAAAACACAAAGGTAACAGATTAAAAAAAAAACACTTTTCTTATTGATTAAGTAAATCAGAATGTGGTGCCCACCACCAGCAGGCCACTAAGAGATTAAGACAGAAAATAATGTCATCCTTTTCTGTAGAAAGCATATACAACTCATTACACAACTGTGGTCTCCAGTTAAGTAACAGCTAGTTATCAAGAAAGAGGCTGCAGGACTATTTGTCACACGAGTTCAGACTGACCTCACCGGGCAGTTAGCACCGCCATTCGCACTAGGTGATGGGTTCTATCCAGCAGAGAGACAGCCTTCTCTTATCAAAGCGGCCATGGTTTGCAGCTGGAGCAAGGCTCTTAAGTCAGCTCCTGCTCAGCCACAGAAACTGGGAGAACATGCATTCATGTTTATGTATTCATTTATATTCTCATTTATTCCCCCCCACGCCCCAATTCTTCTGTACTGGGAACTGAACCCAGGGGCAGTCTACCTCCAAGCTACACCCCCAGCCCTTTTGAATTTTCATTTTGAGATAGGTCGCTCACAGTCTTGCTAAGTAGCTGAGCCTGGTCTCAAACCTGCGATCCTCCTATCTCAGCCTCCCAAGGGCTGGGATTACAGGTGCGCGCCGCCAAGTCTGGCAGGCCTCTTGTTTTAAATATTTATTTGCCCTTATACTGGCATGTACAAAGACGCCTGATAAATATTGGTTTAATTAATAATTACATAATTAACAAGTCTATGTCTCGATTATGTTTTTAAAAGTTATGAGGCATTTCCTTTCAAAATTTCACAGTTTACTTTGACAGAAAAAAAACAAGTACCAGAAAGTACTTTGAGGAGGAAAAGGGAGGGAAGGGTGTAAAACCCTAAA
The DNA here is from genome assembly GCF_963383645.1 of Muscardinus avellanarius. NCBI lineage: Eukaryota > Metazoa > Chordata > Mammalia > Rodentia > Gliridae > Muscardinus > Muscardinus avellanarius. Next base: position 4,328,215 of record NC_137804.1, on the reverse strand, counting down.
AGATAGCAGGTTTTGGAAAGGGGCAACTCCCCAAACCAGAGAAGATACAGGGCACTGCAGGCAGGGTTTTTCCTTTTTTTTCTTTTTTCTTTTTTTGACACTGGAGATTGGACCCAGGAGCATTCTTCCTCCGAGCTACATTGCAGCCCTTTAAACTTTTTTATTTATATTTATTTTTGTGTGTGGCACTAGTGAATGAACCTGGGAGCATTCTACCTCCGAGCTACACACCTTCATCTCTATTTTATATTTATTTTGAAAAAGAGTCTTACGAGGTTGATGAGAGTCTCGGTACTTGCTGAGGCCGTCTGTGAACCTGCGATCCTCCTGTCTCCGCCTCCCAAGTACTGGGATGACAACATGCACCACCACTTCCGTCTCATCTTTTTAATTTTTTAAAACAGTCTCACTAAATTGTTGAGGGTCTTGCTAAGCTGTTGAGGCTGGCCTTGAACCTCCAAACCTTCTGTCTTAGCCTCCCAAGTACTAGGACTATAGGCATGAGCCACCATACCTGGTTACCATGGTATATTTGCTTGTTTGGTTGGTTGGGTTTTTATGCTGAAGATTGAGCCCAGGGGCATTCTACCTCTGAGCCATACCCCAACTCTATTTTGTGTTTTATTTTGAAAAGATATCCTACTAAGTTGTGGAGGGTCTCCCTAAATTGCCGCAGCGGCCCTTGAACCTGTCTCAATTTCCCAAGCACTGGGATTGCAGGCATGAGCCACCGTACCCAGTTACCATAATATATTTGAAGGCAGGAAATAGGCTGGCCCTTTTGCCTTCAACCTTTTCTTCCCCGGAGAAAATTATCTCAATGTCTTCACCCTGGATGACAGCTAGATCTGGGGGCCTTGGGGTGAGGACCTTCATCTAGCTCAAGGGAACAATATCCTCTCCCTCTTTTCCCTCCCATGATTCTCTGGGGCTCAGCTGCTGGGTTTCCAGTCTGGAGGGAGAATCCCCACCCCTTGTGCTGCTGCACCCTGGGCCATCTCTGCAGGAGGCCTGTGGGTACTCGTTCTTAGTCCTAGTTCTAGAGAAGTGACCTGCAGTGTCCTCCAGGCTTCCCCTTTAAACAGAGCCTCCTGCGGTGCAGGAGGCGGGGCTTTGTGGAGAAATGCACCTGCTATTGAAATCCTGGCCGCCTGCATCCGCGGGCAGTTAAGGGATCTCTCTGAGCCTCTGTCGGTCCATTTGTCAGTGCGGTTTATCATTCCTCGCGTGGGGTCATGGGAGATTTCAGTGGGGTCGTGTGCGTGGAGCATGACCTCAGCAGGCACCTCAGAAAAATAACCTCTGAGCTGGGTGTGGTGGTGCATGCTTACAACCCTAGAAATTGGAAAGATGAGACAGGAGGATTGCAGGTTTGAGGCCAGCCCTAGCAAATTAGCCAGACTGAGTTTCCAAATAAAAATTAAAAAGGGCTGGGGGGTGAAGTTCAGAGGTAGAATGCCCCTGGGTTCAATCCCCAGTTTAAAAAAAAAAAAAAAAGGCAACCTCCGCTCCTTCTAATCTGGAGATTTCTGTGGGTGATTTCTGATTCTGGGACACTAACAGATCCGGGGCACGCCCGTGCAGAAGGTCAGAGCTCGAGAAGCTTTCAATTGGTAATTTTTTTAAAAATTAACCTTGCAATTTCCTTGGCCCTAAAGTGAACGTCGAATCCAGTCCAAAAACCATAAACAAGGACCCAAGATGGGAAAAAAACTAAGAGAAAATGTAAAGATGCACAGGATTTGGAACAGAGTGAGGAGCAGGATGTAAAACGAGAGGAGGGGAGAGAGAGAGGAAGAGAGGGGGGGAGGGAGGGGGAGGAGGGATTGGAAAGAGAGAGGAGAGAGAGAGAGAGAGAGAGAGAGAGAGAGAGAGAGAGAGAGAGAGAGAGAGAGAGAGAGAGAGAGAGCGCTACATGGGAGAGGATGCCCGAGAGAAGATGAAGACAGGCACCTTTAAGAGAAGGAAGTTTAGAAACAGGAAGCCCATTAGGAGCCATGAGTAATGATGCCCCACACACCCCTAAGAAAAGCCAAAAATTAAACGAGCAGGCAGGCCTGAGAAAAGGAAGTGACTAGAGGAAGTAGACGGCGGCGGGCCGGCGGAGGAGGGCAGAGTATTTAGAGCAATTCACGCAGAAGCCACTGCCGGTGGGTATGGGATAGAAGCTCCAGCCCGCCCGGGTGGGAAGCCTAGGTTGGGTTGACTGGCGGGCACAGAGGCCTGAGCGCGGCCGGCAGGGTTTGCATGCTTACTGGCCGCTCCCTGAGCCGGCAGGTGCAGACCCTGCAGTGACTTTCTCGGAACTGCACCCCGCCACCTGCACGCTTCTCGCAACCTTTGGGGGTATGAACCGTAGCTCAGAAGACGCGGCAAAGCGTATCTGCTTGGACTCTTACGCAGTGTCTGGTCCTGAGGGACGAAGAAAAGCCACGTGCAGGCAGGCCTCTGCTCTCCGCTGAGGGCCACCCCCAAGGACTGTCCGCACTCCCCCTGCTCCCAGGAGGCCCCTCCTTAGGCTCGTCTCCCAATCTTGACCATCTCAGGTGACCCGGAATAAAAGGGCCGTCTGGCTGAGGCTTGCTCTTCCTAAAAGAGGTCCTTTCAAAAGCTGTGGAGTTCTGGGGAATCATTCTAGCAAGCTTCTGGTATCAATGGAGCCGTGGCACTCTCCGGGACTCTAGGCTGCTCAGGCTGGAGCACAGAATACAGGTTCCTCTGCAGGTGGACAAAGCCCTATGACTTGTGTGTCAAGGTGACATTAGGTTTTTTTGTTTTGTTTTGTTTGTGGTACTGGGCATGGACCTCAGGGGCATTCTACCTCCGAGCCACACCCCCAGCCCTATTTTTAGTCTTTATTTTGAAACAGGGTCTCACTGAGCTGCAGAGAGCCTTATTAAGTAGCTGGGGCTGTCTGCAAACCCCAATACTCCTGTCTCAGCCTCCCAAATGCTGGGATTACAAGAGTGCGCCACCACCACAACCGGCTCAAATCAATCCTTTTAAATCGTTTCCAAAGTAACTAATATGAGACAGGAGGGTTAAAAATAATAAATGAATAAATAAATTTTTTTTTAATTCCAGAAGTTGGGCTGGGGCTATAGCTCAGTGATAGAACACTTGCTTAGCTTGTGCAAAGCCCTGAGTTCAGTCCAAGCACACACACAAACACACGCATACACCCAAGAGGTGACAATGGAAACTAATCTCCATTCCCCATATAGTCTCCAGAACCACCCTTCAACAGCAGAGTCCTTTCTACTGCTGGTCTGCTCCTCTGGAGACTTCTAGCCCTTACACACTGCACACCTTGTCCCTTCCAGCAGTGGCAGCAGACTCTCTCCATGGTGCCGCACTCCCCAGCACAGCTCAGAGATGATTGCGTGCCAACTCACAGACCTGCCTGGCTTTGTGTCTGTTTCTGGGCAGTGCCTGGTGTTCTGCTGCTGAGATTTGCTGTGGTTTCCTTGGGTCTGTCCTTACTGGTGGGCCCTGGGGTGGTTTTTTGGGGGTTTTTTTATGTCTATTTCAAGCTTGCCAGGGTGACTCAGTCTCCACACCTCTGTGGGCACACATGTGAGTTGGTCTCTGGAATAAATTCCAATAAATAATTGAATGTTATTTCATTCTTAGGCTCTCTAAGCCAACTTAGGAGGTCGGTGTGTGTGTGTGTGTGTGTGTGTGTGTGTGTGTGTGTGTGTGTGTGTGTTACTGGGGATGAAACCCAGGGGCCTTCTACTTCTGGGCTACACTCTCAGACCTATTTTATATTTTGATTTGGAAACAGGGTCTTACTGAGTTGCTGGCTGGTCTCACTTTATGTTATGTTCCCGGATGGCTTTGACCTCTGCCTTGTTTGATGGTCCTTCCCCTCCTCCCTCTGCAGCGTGGGGCTCTTAGGAGGGGTCACAGTGTGCGAGGAGAGTGCCTACTATGTGTGTGGACTGTGCCAACACTAGAGGAGCCCCTGTGGAAGCTGGGACCCTGAGCCCCCAGGGAGCCAGGACTCAGGTGGCTGATGTCACCGTGTCCTCCTGCACAGACCCCCCCCATGACAGGGAGCGGTCCCAAGCTGGACTGATACCCAGGACCAGCCAGTTGGCTTCAGTAACCAACCCTTCCACAGAGCTGCCTGGAATGGAATCCCATCAGCAGAGGCCACGCTGACCCACTGCCCCCATCTGTCTTTATCAAAGCCTTGGTTGGCTGCGTGAGATTTTCCCCACTGGAGAATACAAGCCCATTCATGGCTGAGACTGGGCTGAGTGATCTCTGTGGGCGCCCAGCCATGCTGAGCCCTTCGTACCTGCTTCCTGCATGGATGTTGAGCCTCTCCTACCAGGATGCTCTCTGGCCCCCCTGGAGTCCTCCTGCAAATTAGAGGAGGGGTCCCTGCATGCATTGGCATCCCTGAGCTCAGACATCCAGGAAGATAGGAGGCTGGGCTTGGGACCCCCAACAATCCAATACTTATTTCTTTTACTCATTAATTAATTAATTAATTTTGTATGAGACTAGGGATTGAACCCAGGGGACTTCTACCTCTGATTTATACTTCCAGCCCTTTTTTAAAATATTTTTTTAATTGGAGCATTGTAGTCGTACATCTTAACAAAACACAAGGTGGTAGAGGCATACATGCACACATCACTCCACTAGCCCTTCCCCGGGTCCCACCTCATGCCCTCCCCTCCCTCCTCATATTGGGCTTAGTGATTGATTGACGTTGACATGTTTGTGGATGCCCAGCACATCCTCTGGCCCGTTTCTAGATTCTTTTTCATTTTGAAACAGGTTCTCCCTAAGATGCTGAGGGCCTCGCTAAGTGGCTAAGGTTGGCCTGGAACCCGTGGTCCTTTCTCGGCCTCCCACGTGCTGGGACGATGGGAGTGCTTCCCCACACCCGGTACAGCGGCTCATCTTTGACTGAGCCTGTCTTCCCATGCGCACTTTCCTTCCAAATGTTACTGAAGCCACTCAGCAGCAGTGAACTAAACACACGACATTCCTTTCAGAGTCGCAGAGAGGGCCTCAGTAGACGATGACGCCTGGGAAGTCTCCCCAGAGTCAAATGCTCAGCAAAGGGGGGCTCACTCCTGCCCCCCATAATCTGGAAACTAGTTTTTCTTTTCTTCTTCTTTTTTTTTTTTTTTTTTTTTTTGCAGTACTGGGGATGGAACCCAGGGGCATTCTACTTCCCAGCTACACCCCCTGCCCTATTTTTTATTCTTTATTTTGAAACAGGGTCTCACTGAGTTGCAAAGGGCCTCACTAAGTAGTAGCTGAGGCTGTCCGCGGACCGCGATCCTCCGGTCTCAGCCTCCCAAATACTGGGATGACAAGAGTGTGCCACCATGCCCGGCTTGGAAACTTTTCTTTTTTCTTTCAGAAGAAAAAATATGAGAACCAACTTAATTTATTTATTTTTGTGTGGTATTGAGGATGGAACCCAGAGGCATTCTACCTCTGAGCCACCAGCCCTTTTTATTTTTGGTTTTGAAAACAGACTCTCACTGCATCGTTGTCTCGCTAAGGTGCTGAGGCTGGCCTCAAACCTGCAATCCTCCTCTCTCAGCCTCCCAAGTACTGGGATCACAGCTGTGCACCACCAGGCCCAGCTTAAAACAAATTTTGGGTTATTTATAATATTATTATTATATAATATATTATATAATATTTATAATATATAAATATTATAAATAAATATAATAAATAATATTATATTTATTTTGGTTTATTTATAATAGTAATTATTATTATTATCATTATTATTGTACTTGGGATTGAACCCATGGGCATTGAACCTCTGAGCTATACCCCCAGCCCTATTTTTAATTCTTTATTTTTGAAACAGAGTCTCACTAAGTTGCGAAGGGCCTCACAAAGTAGCTGAGGCTGTCTGCGAAACTGTGATTCTCCTGCTTCAGCCTCCCAAGTACTGGGATTACAGGTGTGTGCCACCACGCCCAGCTAGAACAACTCTTAAGTACCAAATCTCCATGAGAACCAGGGCGGTGGTGAAACATGAAAGTCCACAGGCAGCCTGGACGAGTCCAAGGACCCAAGAGCTCCTGCCTCCTCGCCTAATGCAGGAACGGGAACTGGCATTTATTAAGTGCCTTCTGTATGCAACACACTTAGATCAATTTCTCCCTTTACAACAGCTCTGTGGGCAGGTGTGAAAAATGAACACCAAGCCGGGTGCGGTGGTGCACGCTTGTGATCCCAGCACTCGGGAGGCCGAGACGGGATGATTGCAGGTTCGCGGCTAGCCTCAGCTACTTGTGAGGCCCTTCACAACTCAGGGAGACCTTGCTTCAAAAGAAAGAATAAAAAATAGGGCCGGGGGTATAGCTCAGAGGTAGAATGCCCCTGGGTTCCATCCCCAGTACAAGAAAGAAAGGAAGAAAGAAAATGAAGGAAGGAAGGAAGGAAGGGAGGGAGGGAGGAAATGAACCCTGACCTTGCAGATGAGAAACGTTAGGCTCTGTGCTTCCCAGCTAACCCATCACTTGGCCAGAAAGGGTAGAGATGGGATCAGACTCCAAGAGCCCAAGTCCTCAGAAGTTTGGGACAAAAGCTGGACCAAGGCTCCAAGAGATTCAGATCAGTGTGACGGGCTCGGGGCTCAGCTCTTCCTCCTGGGGCAGGGCAGAGTGTGGCTAGCCCAGGCTCCCTAACTGACGACCTCCAGGATTCGACAGTGTCTGCTCTCACACTGGAGCACAGACGAGAAGATCGGGCTATGAAAAAGCATCAGGAGGAGTAGCAACTCCAGCTTCCCCATCCATCCGCTTGAGTCTTACAAAACCGGCCCTTGAGGAGCTCCGAACAGCTGCAGGTCAGCAGTTTATGCTGACCAGCTTCAGTGTTGCTGAGGTCACAGCCAGACACCTGCTCCGAGGGGAAAGCCTCGCAGCTTGAAGCCAAGAACACACACACTTTTCCTGGGCTGAGAACTCCAGCCCGGCCTGGGATGGCCCAGGGTGGACAGCTGGGCCCTAGTCAGTGCAGAAGAGTCTGCGAGACGCAGGACACAGCAGGACATGGGCTTATTCCACCTCCTGGCCTTAGCCCGTGGCCTGGACAGAGAGGTGCAATGCTCCGGCTGGGTGGGCCTCATCTTAGCAGAGACACCATCTGGGTAAGACCATCACGAATGGGGTGCAGTGGGGTGTAGAAACGCCCTTCATTAGAAAACCGTGAACTCTGCTTTCAGTTTTGAGGAGGAAGGAGACGCTGACAGGCAGGGGCATGCTGGGAATCTCTGAGGGGCCCTCTGCATCCTTCAGGACCAGGTGCCCAGGGGAAGAATATGAAAGGGTAGCTTCGTCTGCCCTCTGGAGCAAATGTCCAGCAAGTCCAGTTGGGAAAGGACCAGGCATGAGACACATTTTATTGCCCAATCTGTGCATAAATGGCCTCTTTTTGTGTGTGTGTGTGTTACTGGGGGCTTTCTACCTCCGGGCTATACTCCCAGCCCTATTTTATATTTTATTTGGAAACAGGGTCTAAGTTGCTGAGAGCCTCACTTAAGTAGCTGAGGCTGGCTTCGAACCTGCGTGATCCTCCTGTCTCAGCCTCCCAAGCACGGGGATTAAAAGCGTGTGCTACCACGCCCGGCTAAATGACCTCTTTTCTAAGTTTTGCTCCAAAGGGCGCAGGAGATGAGAACAATAGGGAAGCCCAGGGCTGGTGACGAGCTGGGCAGGAGGATGGGCGACTCGGGCCCAGCCCTGCAGCACAGGCCAGCTGAGCCCCCCTTCTGTGGCCAGCCCTTCTGTGGCCCCAGAGCCCTGGCTGGTGCCTCACTCATCTTCCCTAGGGCTGGAGGATTGGCGCCCCAGCTGGCTCAGGATAGAGGGTTTTCCATGGGTGGGAATCTCAGCGCTAAAGCTGGGAAAGTTTGGGGCCAACACAAAGCGAACACCACACCTAAGAGTGCACCTGTGTGACTCCGCTGTGGAGGGGCCAGAGACTGGCTCTTAAAAACAAAGACGGGGCCGGGCATGGTGGGCACGCTTGTCATCCCAGCATTCAGGAGGCTGAGACAGGAGGATCGCTGTTTGCAGACAGCCTCGGCTACTTAGTGAGGCCCTCCGTAACTTAGTGAGACCCTGTTTCAAAATAAGGAATAAAAAATAGGGCTGGGGGTGTAGCTTGGAGGTGGAATGCCCCTGGGTTTCATCCTCAGTACCACCAAAAACAAACAAACAAAAAACAGATGGGGGTTTCTTAGCTACATTGAGGGGAAATGAGGGGCCAGAGGGCGGAGACCGTGGGGTAGAAGAAGACAATGGAGAATCCTCAGGAGGTTTGTACTGCAAAGCCCCCTCCCCTTTTCTCCAACCTGCCCCCACCTCTGCCCGTGGTCCTCTCTCCCCCATTCATGCCCTGGCCAAGCTAGACACCTTTTGGAGAGGTGTGTGTGTGTTTGTGTGTGGTGCTGGGGGTGGAACCCAGAGGCTTTCTACTTCCAGGCTATACTCCCAGACCTATTTTATATTTTATTTGGAAACAGGGTCTCACTGAGTTGTGGAGGGCCTTGCTAAGTTGTCGAGCCTGGCTTTGAACCTGAGATCCTTCTTTTTTTTTTTTTTTTTTTTTTTTTGGTGGTAGTTGGGGTGGAACCCAAAGGCTTTCTACCTCCAGGCTATACTCTCAGACCGACTTTATATTTTATTTGGAAACAGGGTCTCACTAAGTTGCTGAGATGCTTACTCAGTAGCTGAGGCTGGCTTCGAACCCGTGTGATCCTCCTGTCTCAGCCTCCCAAGCGCAGGGATTACGAGCGATTCTGGATTTGTTCCTTTGAGGACTAATGCCACCTCTTGTTTTCCCTCCTGATCCAGGACCTCGCCATGCCCACCCTCACCCCGGAGTCAACTGAAGACTACTTTGAGTATGACGAATCCGCCGAAGCCTGTTACGTGGGGGACATCGTGGCCTTCGGGACCGTCTTCCTGTCCGTATTCTACTCCCTCGTCTTTGCCTTCGGCCTGGTGGGAAACCTCCTGGTAGTGCTGGCCCTCACCAACAGCCGCAAGCCCAAGAGCATCACCGACATCTACCTGCTGAACCTGGCCTTGAGCGACCTGCTCTTCGTAGCCACCTTGCCCTTCTGGACGCACTACATGGTCAGCGAGCAAGGATTCCACCACGCCGCGTGCAAGCTCACCACCGCCTTCTTCTTCATCGGCTTCTTTAGCGGTATATTCTTCATCACCGTCATCAGCATTGACAGGTACCTGGCCATCGTCCTGGCCGCCAACTCCATGAACAACCGCACGGTGCAGCACGGCGTCACCGTCAGCCTGGGCGTCTGGGCGGCCGCCATCTTGGTAGCAGCGCCCCAGTTCATGTTCACCAAACGCAAGGAAAACGAGTGCCTGGGTGACTACCCCGAGGTCCTCCAGGACATCTGGCCCGTGCTCCGCCACGTGGAAACAAACTTCCTGGGCTTCCTGCTGCCCCTGCTCATCATGACCTACTGCTACGTCCGAATCATCCAGACCCTGTTCGCCTGCAAGAACCGCAAGAAGGCTAAAGCCATCAAACTCATCCTGCTGGTGGTCCTCGTCTTCTTCCTCTGCTGGACCCCCTACCACGTTCTGATTTTCCTGGAGACGCTCAAGATGTATGACTTCTTCCCCAGCTGCGACATGAAGAGGGCGCTGAGGCTGGCCCTCAGCGTGACGGAGACGGTGGCCTTCGCCCACTGCTGCCTCAACCCGCTCATCTACGCCTTTGCTGGGGAGAAGTTCCGGAGATACGTGCGCCACCTGTACAGAAAGTGCCTGGCCGTCCTGTGTGGCCGCCCGGTCCACGTCAGCTTCTCCCCGCCCGAATCCCAGAGGAGCCGGCAGGGAAGCTTCGCCAGCAGCAACTTCACCCACTACACAAGTGACGGCGACGCATCCATCCTCCTCTGAACCCATCCCCAGAGCCCGACCCCGCGGAGAGCCCAGGCTCCCGAGTCTCACCCCGTCCGAGGACTGACGGCGCATGGGTTTTTGGCTTGTTCCGTACATCAAAAAATACAAACCCAATGCTGACTAAACCACCCTAGAGTGTTTTCAAGAACTGCATGGTAAAGGACACGCGTGTCTAGTACTGAAAATGTCAGGACTTTTTTTGTTTACAGATGACAAAAAAATTCAACCCACATTAGCTTGGTTGAAAAAGTGGGTGGTAAGTGTGGTTTACTGTGGTGGGAACAGAGAGCTAGCTGAGCAATTGAAAACCAAGCCTCCAAGCTAGCTAGAATTTGTTCTCTCTGACCCCCAAACCTTTGAGTAGTAACAGCTCTCCCAAGCTCACATAGCACAGCTGTGTCCCCAGAGAAGGGCTGAGCTCCCTTCCTCTCTGGCGCCGAAGTCAAAGCTCCCAGGGAGGCAATCCGATTGGCCGAGTTCGTATCAGGTGCCCATTCCTGAGCCAGGTGATGGTACCCACAAGAAAGGGGTCGCTGAGATGACAGCTTCTGCGCCAATCTCACAGCTGAAGCTTGGGGGAAACATAGCTCCAAGAAGTTAAAGAGGGAGCCGGGCGTGGTGGCGCACGCTTGTAATCCCAGCATTCGGGAGGCTGAGACTGGGGGATGGCGGTTTGCAGACAGCCTCAGCTACTTAGTGAGGCCCTCTGTAACTTAGTGAGACCCTGTTTCGAAACAAAGAATAAAAAAATAGGGCAGGGGATGTAGCTCAAAGATCAAATGCCTCTAGGTTCCATCCCCCCAGACCCACAAAAAAACAAACTTAAAGAGGTGGACACGGTGCTGACCAGCCGGCTCCTCCCCAAGCACACCAGCCAGCCCCCACTGACCGCCAGCCTCCCCTTTACTAAACCTCCTTCTCTCATGGCCTCCCCACTGCCCACTGCCTCAAGCCCTCTGAGACCCTCCACCATGCAACCCACCAACAGATTCCCCATGCCTGCCCTTCCTAAAGACCCAGCCTCCCCATGAGCCAAGTCTCATGCACATGGCCTCAAACATCTCCCTCCACCTGCTCCCAGGCCCAGGAGGAAACATAGAAGGAAGCCCCCTCCCCCGAAGTAAAGGATGGGTCCCAGTGTCACCTCCGTCCCTTGTCCACGAGGTAGACTGAGGCCAATGGTAGATTGAGGCCAATGGTGCTCCAGTTCCAGCATCCACAGAAAAGGGTAATGGTTCCCTTGCCTAAGGGACATCGTTTGCAGCATGGAAAACCAGCCACTCACTCCTGCGGGTCCTGACTCTCTTGACTGGTTCCCAGATGGCAGCTTCCCTCAGCAGGAAGTGGTGCACGGTACCCCAGGGGCTGAGCGGGCAGCTCTGCTGCAGGACATAGCCCAGACACCGAGGAGGCCAGTTCCTAGCCCTCAGGGAACACCTGGATCTACAGAGAAGTAGTCCTTTGCCAGGCGTGGTGGTGCACACTTGTAATCCCAGCATCTGGGAGGCGGAGACAGGAGGATCCCGGTTTGCAGTCAGCCTCAGCTACTTAGTGAGGCCCTCTGCAACTCAATGAGACCCTGTTTCAAAGTAAAAAATAAAAAATAGGGCTGAGGGTGTAGCTCAGAGGTAGAAGGCCCCTGGGTTCCATTCCCAGTTCCACACACACAAAAAAAAGTAGTCCTCCCTGAGCCAGCCCCACCACACTGCCCTGGATAGGTCCTCCCATCTGCCAGGCTTCACGAGCCTGCCAATCTGGAAAAGATCCCCGTTCTTCTTGCCATTGTCAACCTAGAGAGCAAGATATGGGACCCGCTGTCCTTTCTCAAACATTCAGGGTGATCTAAAACTTCAAAGCTCAGAGACAATTGTAACAATACAACAGAAACCATCATCTGTGATCTAACCGCGCATATATTGTCATTTCTGCATTTGACATCCAGACCTTGTTCATCCCTTTGCTCCTTTTGAGTTCCAGACGTAATGTACAGATGGCGCTGGGGATGGTGACGTCCCAGTATTTGGGAGGCTGAGACAGGAGGATCACAGGTTTGAGGCCAGGCTTAGCAACTTAGCAAGACCCTGTTTCAAAATAAAAAGGGCTGGAGGTAGAACTTAGAGGTAGAACTCTCCCCGTGTTCAATTCCCAGCACCAAAAATAATGGTAATAATAATGCTATGTACAGATAATTTTGTAACCTACTTTTCCAAACAGGAGATACCAAATAGTCTGTATTTATATAGTTTTAGAATAATAATCATTTGAAGCCGGGCATGGTGGCGCATGCTTGTAATCTCCGCGCTTGGGAGGCTGAGACAGGAGGATCGCGCAGGTTCGAAGCCAGCCTCAGCTACTTAGTGAGGCTCCCAGCAACTTAGTGAGACCCTGTTTCCAAATAAAATATAAAATGGGTCTGGGAGTATAGCCCGGAGGTAGAAAGCCTCTGGGTTCCACCCCCAGTACCACCAAAATAAAAAAAAGAAAGAATAATAATCATTTGAATAGACTTTGCCAGATTGTGCCCACTTCGAGGCCGATGAACCGTCTGCTTTGTTACTACGCGTCTTAGTCTCCTTGGCACGCTGTGCGTTTAATGAATGAGGGGACGAGTCACGGTCCTTCAAGATCCTTACATAACTCGCTTGCCATTACTCCTCTGATGTGCATTTAACTTTATTCCGATACTTAGCAAATATAGATCTTACGGCACTTGTGTCTGTGTTATCTTCTTTCTCCCGTTCAATTATTCCCATTAAATAAGTCCCTCGCCATGGGGATTATCTGGGTGAAGAACTTGGGCTTGTTTAGCTTTTAATGAACAGATAGAAAATTAGTTTATATTGCCGGGCATGGTCGCGCACGCTTGTCATCCCCGCGCTTGGGAGGCGGAGGCAGGAGGATCGCGCAGGTTGGAAGCCAGCCGCTCTGGTTTAAGAGACCCTGTTTCCAAATAAAAAAAATATATAAAATAGGTCTGGGAGTGTAGCCCAGAGATAGAAGGGTTTCCCGGAACCCAGTACCACCAAAAAACAAAACTTAGTTTATTGCTAAGCCTTTATCGAGCACATATTGTATACAGTGTGGGCGCTTAGGTTCAGAGCTATCCCAAAGTGGGTAAGACCAGACCTAATCATTTAAGATGTAAATGAAGAAGAGAAAATAAGCCTGCTTTGCACTGTGTGATGGTGCAGGGGCAATGGCACCTGCCCTGAGTCCTTAGGGGAAGGGCTCTCCAGGAAGTGATGGCTTCTGCAAGCCAGGCCTAGGGAAAGCTTGTGGAAATGAAGTGTGTGCGCAGGAAGCTGTCAAGATGTGAGTGAACTGCAGATGCTGAAAGGCGCCAGGAAGGAGCGAGTGGGAGGGACCCCAGGAGCCGGGCTTAGCTGCGGTGCTGGCTGGCTCACATGGCCGGGGAGAGGTCATCCCCGTGGGGTGCTCACAGAGTGCTCTGCTGCTACCAGATCCTCGTGCTCACTGCTGAATCATGAGACTTTTCATTTAAATTGACTTTTCTGGACTCCCAAGCAGTGAGGAAATAATTCTTTGGGCTCAGGAAATAAAAGTAGGGAAACGAACACTCATTTCTAGAAGAAATTTTAATTGGCATCATAAGAATCCTATATTTTCTCACTCATTTTGCTGAATAGTAGAAACCCCCACGGCACCTTGGTGACTAAATAAAGGAGAACACGTTTGAAAAGGGGAGTCAGAACCAAGCGTGGTGGCACGGGCCTGCCACCCCAGTACTCGGGAAGCTGAGACAGGAGGATCGCAGGTTTGAGGCCAGCTCAGCAGCTTAGCGAGTTCCTCAGCAACTCAGCAAGACATGTTTCAAAATTCAAAAAAAAAAGGGGGGCTGGAAGTGTAGCTTAGAGATAGAACACCCTGGATTCAATCTCCAGCAAAACACACACACACACACACACACACAGCATCTCTGAAGTTACCTCTACTTTTACTGCAAGAGAGGAAGAGCCGGGTGTGGTGGCACATGCTTGCAATCCCAGTACTTGGGAGGCTGGGACAGGAGGATCAACGTTTGCGGCTAGCTTCAGCTACTTAGTGAGGCCCTCTGAAACTCACTGAGAACCCTGTTTCAGAATGAGAGAGAGAGAGAGAGAGAGAGAGAGAGAGAGAGAGAGAGAGAGAGAGAGAAAGTGCACCTCCACGTTAATCTTTTGGGAAGGCCTGTTCCATCAGCCCTGGTAACTTTGGGCCAGTCTTGGCATACGGAAACACCTGCCCTGCCTAGCCCCCTTCTCGTATCTCTATTGCATGACGCCCCTGTGGCTTCCAAGCCCCGGTGAGCGCTCTCGGCCATCCTGCCGCCCTCTTGACCAGGAGGACGTGCCCTTGCCCCTCTTCAGACCCCTGTCCCGGATGCCGATGAGCTTGGACCGGTTGACATCTCTGCTGTTGGTCTTTGGAAATGATTTAACTGTGTGAAGCTTAGTTTACTCATCAGGAGGAGGAGACGTCATCACAGCACGAGTGGCCGGCACCGCGTCCACCATGGCAGGGGCTGGCAAAGGCTCGTCCCCCTTTTCTCTGACCGTGGCCCCAGGCAGCACAGTCCTAGGAGCCCGTTCTCCAGCCCGAGGCGCCCCAGGGCCGGCTCTGTGCCTGGCATTTTCCAGGGAGCTTTCTGCGCAGGCTCATAACCCTCTCGAAGCCCCCTGCCGCAAATGCCTGGCCTCCCTCCCTGCCCAAGCAGCGCTCTTGAGCCCCAGAGGCCTCGGCCCCCTTCCTTTGTCCGGAAAGCAGCGTGGAGACCTTGTCCAGCGTCCGTAGGCTCCTCCCGGCCCGGCTTCTCTCCCAGTAGGATGGAGGGAGGATTTGTAGGCAGCGACCTCCGGTGCAGAGGTCTCCCCAGCTCGTGGGGCCTAGGGCTAGCATTGCTTAAGGCAGGAAATTGCCTAATGAGACAAGCGTCATTTGACAATTTCATCACTGGGCAAACATCACCCATGTGCTATCACAAGCTAAGACATCACCAGGACGGACATTGCTGTGGGACCACTGTCACATATTTGGTCTGTTGTGGACAGAAACTTGACACGTGGTGCACGGCTGTGTCTGCCTTTCCACGAACACAGTTTGGTTTGCCAGGACATGGAGAATGGAGAGCCCGGAGGTGCAGGGAGAGGAGGCAGTCTGCTGGGAGTAACCTCCGCGGCCCTGGAAATCAATGGCTGTTGTGAGGGGAACATGGCGTGGAGACTCAGTTGGTGCTGCTCAGACCGTGCAAGCGTTTAAGAAGCACTGAAGGTTTATTGGGGTAAAAAGGAATGCAGCCCAGCGGGCGTGGTGGTGCACGCTGGTAATCCTGGGACTTGGGAGGCTGAGGGAGGATCGCATTGGTTCAAACCAGCCTCAGCTACTTTGTGAGGCCCTCCACTTAGTGAGACCCTGTTGCAAAAATAAAGAATAAGGAGCCGGGCGTGGTGGCGCACGCTTGTGATCCCCGCACTTGGGAGGCTGAGACAGGAGGATGTCGCAGGTTCGAAGCCAGCATCAGCTACTTAGTGAGGCTCTCGGCAACTTAGTGACACCCTGTTTCCAAATAAAATATA
Organism: Muscardinus avellanarius; assembly: GCF_963383645.1. Lineage (NCBI taxonomy): Eukaryota > Metazoa > Chordata > Mammalia > Rodentia > Gliridae > Muscardinus > Muscardinus avellanarius. Next base: position 4,312,707 of record NC_137804.1, on the reverse strand, counting down.
AAAATAGGTCTGGGAGTGTAGCCCGGAGGTAGAAAAGCCCCTGGGTTCCATCCCCAGTACTACACACACACAAAAAAAAAGAATAAAATATCAGGCTGGAGGGTATAGTTTGGAGGTAGATTGCCCCTGGGTTCCATTTCCAGCCCCCTCACACACACACACACACACACACACACACACACACACGCACACACACACGCATGCAATGCAGCCAAAAGATAGTGATGGAGTTTCCCCTGGCAACAATCTTGATGCCTGGCAGAGTGGGAGGCAGCTCGGAGCCACAGGAACAGCTACGACTAAGCGTGCACTCATAGTTTTAAGCTATTTTTGCTTTTACTTTATTATTACTATTTTTTGTGTGGTACCGGCTGAGAAGGCTAGTGTCTGCTTGGAAGAGCAATGTCCCTGGGGGGGGGGGCTCAGAAAGGTCCTACTGACACACGCACAGAGCCCCAGCTCTCAAGCAGACCCCTCCCTGTGAAGCCCTCCCTGCCCACGGAGTGGCACCTCTTTCCTGCCCCCCCGCCCCTCCCCCCACCCCGCTGCAGGTTCCAGAGCGCCGCCTGTTCCGCATCCACTTGTCACTTTGTGTTCTGGCTTCTGATGTCTCCCTCCTTCTGTTGCAAAAGGGCTCACTGGGTAGTAGTTGAGGCTGGTCTCAAACCGCGATCCTCCAGTCTAAGCCTCCCAAACGCTGGGATGACAAGCGTCCGCCACCACGCTCGGCTTTATTTTTATTTGTGAAACGGGGTCTGGCTGGTTTGATGAGAGTCTCACTGCTTGCTGAGGCTGTGTCTGTCCTTCATTGAACTTGTGATCCTCCTGCCTCCCAAGTCCTAAGATGACAAGCGTGCACCACTCTGCCCAGCTTTACTTTCTCTTTAGGCCTCTTCTCAGATCTGCTCTCCAGCCGCAGGGCCCCGCCTCCTACTCCGACCTTCAGCGCCGGAGGTGTGGTCCAAGCAGGAGGCGCCTTCCACATTGTGGCCACACGCCACCACTTTTAAATTTTCTGATGCTCATTGGCTACTCCACCCACCACCGGACCTGGATTTGATGACATTTTATTTCATTTCTTATCACAAATTTCCCATTTCACGGATGAGACAGATTCTCTTAAAAGCTGTCCCTGTAGGTAACTCATCTGGCATGGCTCTACCATACACCATGATCACTCCGTGCAAACTATGGGTGCCCTTTGCCTGGGTTGTATTAAAGATGACCTATGCACGGCCAGTCCTTCCATAAAAGCCAGCACCCTCCAGTTACTTTTTTTTTTTTTTTTGTACTGGGGCTGGAACCCAGGGGCTTTCTACCTCTGGGCTATACTCCCAAACCTATTTTATATTTTTATTTGAAACCAGGGTCTCACTAAGTTGCTGAGAGCCTCACTAAGTAGCTGAGGCTGGCTTTGAACCTGTGCGATCCTCCTGTCTCAGCCTCCCAAGCACTGGGATTACAAGCATGTGCCACCATGCCCGGCTTATTTTTTTACCATGACTCTTCTTCCTGTAAGCCACGTCTGATGGCAGAGCCATGGTGGCGAGCGGGGTTCATGCAGGATCCAGGCAGCCCAGATGACGGGCACCTGTGCCCCTGCCTGGCTCGTCTTCCATGGGAGGCAAGGGAAGTCTGCCCATCGGCTCCCAACCTTGCGGGCCAGACCTCCCTCTGAGAAGGCAGGACACCAGGAGCCTGCAGCTCTGGTTCCTCCCCTGGCAGACTGAAGATCTATTTTAATCCCCGCTGCCTGCGGGTCACCAGTGCGATGGGATGACATTAATCTCCGTTGGCAGAGGGAAGCTGAGAACACCCCGCACTTCTCCTTTGGGGTTTGAGTTGCAAAACTCTTCCTCAATCCCCAACATTATATATCCTGTTTTTACTTTTAGAGCTATGTGCAAAATCCAAAGAGTGCCTTTCTAAAATGGACAGACGGAGCCAAGAGTGATGTTAAGCTGTTTCCAGGCTCTGGGGCAAAAGGGGTTATTCCAGCAGGGGCGCCTCTCTCCTTGATGGGACGAGAGAGAAACAAGCACTTGGCAGGAGACCGAATCCCCTTGTGTCTCTAATTTAAGGAACCTGGCCCCAGGTGACAGAGTGGAGGAAGTTGTACATACCCCAAAGGATGCACTGTCCAGGGAAATGGCACCGCCCCAGTACAGAGAAAGATATGGCCGTTTACAGGTGTGTGCGCTGCTTAGTGGCACCGTGCCCAGGGGCCTTAGCAAGGCTGTCTGGTTTTTCTTAGCAGGTTTGAGGCCACAGCCTCAGCAACTCAGCGAGGCTGTCAGCGACTCAGACCCTGTTTCAAAATGAAAAAATAAAATAGGGCTGGAGGTATAACTGGCAACCCACTCAAATTTTTTTCTTTTTAGTGCTGTGAGACCAAATTAAAATATTATTATTATATTTTTATTTCTTGATACTGAGGTTTGAACCTAGGGGTGTTCTATCTCTGACCTATACCTTTTGTTTTTTAAAACAGAGTCTCACTAGGTTGCTAAGAGTCTCGCTAAGTTGCTAAGGCTGTCCTCAAACCTGTGATCCTCCTGTCTCAGCCTCCCAAGTACTGAGGTTACAGTGAGTGCCGCCACAGCCAGTTGCCCAGGGGCTAAATGAGAAAATACAATCTGCCCGCTCATGACTAGCTCAGTACCTGTATCATCTGCCCATTCATAAATGAAGAGAAAAAAAATTACTGTTCGCTTCTTCTTGTCCTAAGCAGGTCTTGTTTCCATGGATACATATCATTTATTGCCAGAATAAGACGACATGTGTCATCAATTCTATCTTTTAAATTATTTTATGGGTAAATAGATGGGAATGGTAAGAATTTTTAATAGCAATAACGCTCAGTTTCTGAACCCTTTCTTGGTGAAACACTAAAAACCACGTAATAATCCATCATCGTCAAAGTGTATTTTAATTATCTGCCACTCACTCTATCAGCGTCTTCATCTGGGCAGAGAACACAAAAAGATACCTCCTGCTGGATCCCATCTAAAGACAAGGAACTGTTGCATAAGTGCTCTCCCGTCCTTCCTTAAACCCGGAAGAGGGCCGTGGGTTGTCCATAAGCAGCCCTTACCCTTTCTCCCCGGATCCAGGAGCCTTTCAGCAAAGTTCCCACCATCCCCAAGGTCTGCCCCACTTTCCCACGGCAGACCACATCTCTAATTGCAGGCACGTTAACTCCATTAGCCACCCGGTGTCCACCCTGACCCTAGCTCCCTCCCCCCAACTCCTCCTTTCTTTTTTAGTGCTAGGGAATGAACCCAGAGGCATTCTGCCTCCAAACTACATACCCAACCCTATTTATTTATTTATTGTTTGTTTGTTTGTTTGTTTGTTTTTGAAACAGTTTCTCGCTGGGATGCTGAGAGCCTCTCTACTTGCTGAGGCTGTCCTCAAACCTGCAACCCTCCTGTCTCAGCTTCCTAAGTACTGGAATTACAGGTATGTTTGGCCATGCCTGGCTCATACCGCTTCTTAATTTCCTTTTTGGGGCAAGAGATGTTCTAATGGCCAAGTCTACACCCCTAAAGTCTTGTATCAAGACTGTGAACTTTCTCTAATTTACCAGCAGTATTTTTGTTGTTCGGTACTGAGGGGTGAATCCAGGGGCATCCTACCTCTGAGCTGCACTCCCAGCCCTATTTTATTTTTTATTTGGAAACAGGGTCTCACTGAGTTTCTAAGGCTGGCCTCAAACCTGTGGTCCCCCTGTCTCAGCCTCCCAAATCCTGGGACCACAGGCATGGGACCACCGGTCACTATTGATGTCTTTTTCTTAGGTTATGGGGCCTGACCCAGGAAGGCAGCTCACCCAGTCTTGGCCTCCAGAAGCCTGATTTCCCCCCAGTGATGCAGGACGACGAGGCAAGCCGCAGCACCCCGCCCCCCAGCCCACCAGGGTGTGTTCTTACGTCTCAGTTGAAGCCCACACCCACTGCTGGGAGAGGAGGGCAGTAGGTCTCAGCCCTTGGCAGGAAATAGAACCACTCCTCCTTGGCCGTGTTTCAAAGAAAAAACAATCTATCTGGGCGTGGTGGCACAGGTTTGTAATCCCAGTAATTGGGAGGCTGAGAAGGAGGATCACAGGCTTGCAGCCAGCCTCAGCTACTTAGGGAGGTCTTTCACGATTTAGCGAAATCCTGTTTCAAAATAAAGAATGAAAAATAGAGCTGGGAGTGGAGCTCAGAGGTAGAATGTTCCTGGGTTCCATCCTCCCAGTATGACAAGATGGGGAAAAAAAAGTATCAATAAACGACAATCTAGACAGTGGAAAGGGGACAGCCTTTCCGCTTATTTTTTGCCCATTTTGTTTTTTTTATTATTATTATTTTTTTTTTTTTTTGCGGTACCGGGGATGGAACCCAGGAGCATTCTAACTCCGAGCTACACCCTCGCCCTATTTTTTATTTTTATTCTTTATTTATTTTTGCGGTATATAAGTAGCAGAGGGTATCCTCGAACCGCGATCCTCCTGTCTCAGCCTCCCGAGTGCTGGAATTACAAGCATGTGCCACCATGCCCGGCTAGGACATTGGACACTGAACATTGTCTTTTATATAATGTCTGTTATTATTATATTTTATAACACCAATCATTCGTTGGTGTTATGGATAGATATAGCTGTTAAGTTGGGTCCTGCACTCATGTGACTTTGTGTCACATGACCTCTGCAGGGCAAGGGAGGGGCTGAAACCCCCGCGAGAATTGGGCATTCCCGCGAGTAAACCCTCCTCTCGCGAGATGCATACCTTGAAAAGGAGAGCCCGCGTCCTCAAGCTTCGGACAGGCGCACGGCCCCACAGTGCCTCGCCCTGATCCCCGGGAGAGCCGTGCCATTAAAACTTTACATGCCACGTGTACCGGACCTCTCTCGTGTTTTTCACACTCCGCCGTATGCACATTATTTTTATTTTACTCGCATTTAATTTTTTATTTTACTTATCATTTGGTGCCGAACCGGGAGAACTCTTGGGTCCCTCCCCATTTTTTCTTTTTTTTTCGTTTTTTTCCTTTTTTCTCTTTTTATTTTTACTCTCTTTTTGAGCCCCGGACTCTCCGACCCGCCAGCAGCTGACTGCGAGGTCCCACACCAGCGCTCCGCTTGCAGGCGTTGCTCCCACCACTGCCGCCACTGCCGCCCCGTGCCTGCGTGGAATACCTCCTGCACGGGCCAGGACCTCTGCCTGCCGCTTGGACCTCCTAAAACCGCCGTTCCCGCCTGCCCACGCCGCCCGCCGCTGGAATGGGACCGCGCCGCCCGCGGACTGCGCCACACCGCGCGCCTATGTCTTCTCCGCGCCTGGCGTTGCTTAGACCCGCCTGCCGGGGCTGCCTGCCTCCTCCATCTAGGCGGCCGCCACTCTGCTAAACAGCCCCCAGCCCGCCAAGTCCAGCCCGCGCTCCAGCTGGTTCCTCCACTCGGACTCGCGCCCTGGCGCCCTTCACCCTGTGCCTGCCCACCCCTGCTGCCTGGGCCTGGCCATTCCGGTAAGCAGCCACATGGAATTACTGGGGGGGGGGGGGTCGCCAGCTTTGGCCCGCCATCTTGGACACGTGGAATCACTGGGGGGCCGCCATCTTGGCCCCACCATCTTTAACCCCTCCCACCTCATGGCCTCACTGGAGGCCTCACCATCCTTAACCCCTCCCACCTCATGGCCTCACTGGAGGCCTCGCCATCCTTAACCCCTCCCACCTCATGGCCTCACTGGAGGCCTCGCCATCCTTAACCCCTCCCACCTCATGGCCTCACTGGAGGCCTCGCCATCCTTAACCCCTCCCACCTCATGGCCTCACTGGAGGCCTCACCATCTTTAACCCCTCCCACCTCATGGCCTCACTGGAGGCCTCGCCATCTTTAACCCCTCCCACCTCATGGCCTCACTGGAGGCCTTGCCATCTTTAACCCCTCCCACCTCATGGCCTCACTGGAGGCCTCACAATCTTTAATCCCTCCCACTTTCCACTCCTAACCAATCCTAGGAGTCGGCGGCCATCTTTCCGGCCCGAGCCAGGCAGCTTGGCACTTGCTCTGCCTGCCAACTGCCTGCGCGGGCCAGGACCTCTGCCTGCCGCTTGGACCTCCTAAAGCACCGTTCCAGCTTGGTTCTCCGGTCACCGCCGGGACCTCTGGCCGGTTTGCCCCGCCCGCCCCAGGCTGGCTCATTGGGCGGCGCACAGCCGGCTTCGGTGTCCGCCACAGTCACCCGCGCCAGGCGTAGCTCTACTTGCTGCTGCTGCTCCGTTTCACCCGCCCAAGCCAGGCTCACTGGCGGTGCTCCTCGGGGCCCAGCCTCAGCGACTGCCACGTGCCTGGAAGCCATTTTGTCTCCACGCCGCGGGCCCGGCAAGCCATGCCGCCTGCGCACCCCCACTGATCCTGCCTGCGCCAGCCGCCAGTGCCGTCCACACCAGCCACCGGCATCCATGCGCCCCAGCTCCACCACGCTCCCAGCAGCTTCTCAGCGCTTCTGTCGCAGCCAGCACTGGCTGGCAACACTTCACTCCGGTAAACTGCCTCCTTCCCTTGGTTAGCGGGTTCTGGACTTGGGTCTTCCGGTCCACTGGGACCCAAAAATCCAAGCGCTTGGTGACCCATTGTCCCCCGGTCCACTGGGACCACCCTGCGGATGACCAGGTCATCCTCCGGTTTTGAGAAGGAATGAAGACGTTCTTCCCTATCTCTTAACCTCTGTTTCCGAACGATTGAGCAGGGAAATCGGGGACGCCCATTTCCTGTTCTTTGTTTCCGCCCGCGAACCAATTATGGGGAGTCGAACCTTTATACTAGCAGATGCCCTGAGAGCCTGTCTGCCTTGATACGAGTTGGGAAATAGGTTGCGGTGGCCCAGGAACAGTTAGAAACTTTTCTAAGTGGTCTGGTATCCCTCCAAATGCTCTCCCCCATCAGCTTCCATTTATTTTCCCGCCAGCTGCCATTTTGTGATGGCGCGTAGTCGCTGCCTGGTGATGTCACAGTCACCATCTTGGCCCGTGCCAGACTGCAATTTTGCTGGGCGGCCCGCTCGGGCGCGCCCTAGGTGCTGTGGGAAACACCGGGGCTGGGGCGACACCCTCTGCCCGTGGGGAGTCTGCATTGCCATTCTTGCCGGACACCAGCCCCGGGACGCGCTCTTTGTGAGTATAGGTCCGTCACAGCTGACAGAACCTTAACATAGCATCTAAGTTTTAATTCCAGAGAGAAACAGGCGGAAATGGAGCGTACACTCCGACTTTGCCAAAAAGCAGATCCCTGGTAGCTGCCCTTCAGCTGGCGGTGGCGGCTCAGCCCTCTGGAGCGCCACCTAGGTGTGGAGGACTGCAACAACAACTACCTCCAGGAGCCTGCCTCAAGTGGGGCAAAGCCACGCCCACCAATCAGACTGCTCGGCGTGTGGCCAGGAGGGCCACTGGAACAGTGCCCTAGGAAAAGGTTGAGCCCCAGGTGCCTCAACACAGGGGGAGCACCTTTCCAGACCAGGCCCTGCCGCTGGCTCTACTCAGCCTGGCTGAAGACTGACGGCTCCTGGATCCCTCAACCTCCATCCTCTTTGCCAGCTCAGGGTAGCTCTCCAGGTACTGAGTAAACCAGTCTCCTTTTTGGTCGCCTGCTCAATCTCATGATTTGTTTTTTTCTTTAATAGCCCTTGCCTGTTCAAGCCTCCTCAAGCGCACATCACTAAGCTGTCCAGGGTAACCTCCAATTCGCACTGCAGCTATGCACCCACCTGCACCACTTCTGGGGGACTGGACTCCCAACTCCTCCCGGCCTGGGGCCCCTGACGACGCCCCTTGACAGCAGGAAGAAGCTAGAGGGTCCAATCGTCATCCATTATCCCTACCATCAAAAGGCCGGAATCTCGGCACCAAATGATAAGTAAAATAAAAAATTAAATGCGAGTAAAATAAAAATAATGTGCATACGGCGGAGTGTGAAAAACACGAGAGAGGTCCGGTACACATGGCATGTAAAGTTTTAATGGCACGGCTCTCCCGGGGATCAGGGCGAGGCACCGTGGGGCCCGTGCGCCTGTCCGAAGCTTGAGGACGCGGGCTCTCCTTTTCAAGGTATGCATCTCGCGAGAGGAGGGTTTACTCGCGGGAACGCCCAATTCTCGCGGGGGTTTCAGCCCCTCCCTTGCCCTGCAGAGGTCATGTGACACAAAGTCACATGAGTGCAGGACCCAACTTAACATTAGCGTGTCCCCAAAGCAAAGTGAGGGTGCACGCCTGTAACCCCAGGACTTGGGAGGCTGAGACAGGAGGATCGCAGTGTCACGGCCAGCCTCAGCTACTTAGGGGGGCTCTCAGCAACTTAGTGACACTCTATTCCCAAAAAAAGAATAAAAAACAGGGTTGGGGGTGCATCTCGGAGGTAGAATGATCCTGGGTTCAATCCCCAGTACTGCCAAAAATAAATAAATAAATAAATTTTAAAAGGACAGCAAAGGGGCTCAGTAGTGGATGAGATCAGAAGGTAGCGGGGTTCCAATCTGTTGGGCCTGCCTGGTACACCATTACGAAGACCTTGAAATGTTCTTTTCTGAGTGAAATGAAGCCTTTGGGCTGGGCTCAAATGAAACCAGACATGATCTGATCTCTAGAGATGTAGACAACTTTAATGAGATGCAATTTTATTTATTTTTTAGTTTTTTGGTAATGGGGATTAGACCCAGGGGCATTCTACCTCTGAACTAAACTCCTAGCCCTTATTTATTTACTTATTTATTTATTTATTTATTTATTTTGGTACTGGGGTGGAACCCAGGGGCTTTTCTACCTCCAGGTTTTACTCACAGACCTTTTTTATATTTTATTTGCAAACAGGGTCTCACTAAGTTGCTGAGAGCCTCACTAAGTAGCTGAAGCTGGCTTTGAACCTGTGCAATCCTCCAGTTTCAGCCTCCCAAGTGCTGGGATAACAAGCGTGCGCCATCATGCCTGGCTCTGTAATTTAAAAAAAAAAAATTACAATTTGGTCGGGCGTGGTGCCGCATGCTTTTAATCCCAGCATTTGGGAGGCTGAAACAGGAGGATCACAGTTCATGGCCAGCCTCAGCTACTTAGTGAGGCCCTTTGCAACTCAGTGAGACCTTGTTTCCAAATAAAGAATAAAAAATAGGGCTGGCGGTGTAACTCAGAGGTAGAATGCCCCTGGGTTCCATCCCCTGTACCATAAAAAAAAAAAAAAAACAATTCAATGATTTGCATACGTTCCCAGAGTTTTTGCAACCATCGCCCCAGTTAACTGTCAAAACTTTCCATGGCTTCAAAAAGAAACACACTACACTCTGGCTCTCCTTCCCTCTCCCCCTCCAAGCCCTCGTTACCACAGATTGACTTTCCATCCGGTTCTCTATATTTGCCGATCCTGGACACTTCCTGTAAATGGAATCGCATAATACGTAGCCTATGGTGACTATTTTCTTTCACTTCTGCATAACGTATTTAAGGGCTATTCATGTTGTGGCATATCGGTATCATTGTTTTTTATGGCCAAATACTATTTATTACATGAATAGGCCACATTTCGTGTCTGTATTCATCGGTTAATGGGCTGTTATAAACAATGCATCTGGGCTCATTCATACCCGAACCTTGAGTTGACATGTTTCCACTTTGGAAAGCGGAGGATCGTATCCAGGAGTGGAGTTGCGGGGTCCAAGGTTACTATAGTTAGTTGGTGGCTCTGCCGGACTGCTTTCCAGAGTGGCGGGTGGTACCACGTTACACTCCACGAGCAGTGGATGGGGGTTCTTTCTTCTCATCCTTGCTAATATGTATCTGATGTTTTCAGAACCCTCGTCATGTGTGTGGGTGTGAGGTGCTGCGTGAGATGTTACTTCAGGTGGTTTCCACTCGGGTTTTTCTGGTGGTTATAGACTGTGAGCCTCTTTTCATGAGCTGAGTGGCCATTGCTGTGTCTCCTTTGAAGAAATGTCTGACCTCACTTCTTGCCTTTTTAAAATTGAGTCTGAGGTTTTTTTCATTGCTGTTGTAAGAATTCTTTATTCTAGATTTGCAAATATTTTCTCCTATTCCCTGGGGTATCTGCTTTCTTGACGATGTCCTGTGAGGCTCAAAAGATTTTCATCTAGATGAAGTCCAATTTAGCTATTTTTTCTTTTCTATTTGTGTTTTTGGTGTCAGATTTAAGAACCCGTTGTTTAATTCAAGGCCGTGATTTACACCTCTATTTTCTTTTAAGAGTTTGCAGTTTTTATTTTGTCTTTGCAGTACAGGGGATGGAACCCAGAGGCATTCGACCTCCTCCGAGCTACACTCCCAGCCCTATTTTTTTTTTTTTTTTTCGGTACTAGGGGTGGAACCCAGAGGCTTTCTACCTCCGGGCTATACTCCCAGACCTATTTTATACTTTATTTAGAAACAGGGTCGAAGTTGCTGAGAGCCTCACTAATTAGCTGGGGCTGGCTTCATACCTGTGCAATCCTCCTATCTCTGCCTCCCAAGCGCGGGGATTACAAGTGTGCGCCACCAGGCCCAGCCCCAGCCCTAATTTTTATTCTTTATTTTGAAACAGGGTCTCACTAAGTTGCAGAGACAAGCGTGCGCCACCACGCCTGGCTTTGGTTTTTATATGTTGACCACATATCCGGTCACCCCGCTGAACTCACTAATTAGCTGGACTGGTCTTTCAGCGGATTTCTTGAAATCCTCTCCTCGCTCTGCAAGATCATGTCATCTGCAAACACAGTTTCACTTCTTCCTTCCCAATCTGAATGCCTTTTATGTCATGATCATTTTTAACCTAATTAGTGTTTTAGTAAATCTGACTCCACTGTTGAAAATATGCCAAACTGGGGTGAGAAAGGGGCCAGAGTCCAGGTAAGAAAGACTGTGGTTTGGGCCCAGTAGTGGCCGGTAAGGAAGGATCACAGACCCCCGGGATGTTCTTCTTTTGTTCTTTGATTTCTTCTACATCCTCCTGACCATTTTGGGGATGGGGCGTGTGTGTGTGTGTGTGTGTGTGTGTGTGTGTGTGTGTGTGTGTGTGTTTTCCTGGAGATTGAAACGAAGGGCATTTCACCTCTGAGCTATACCCCTAGCCCTATTTTGTTTATTTTGGGTTTTTTCTCCTTTAAGACAAAGAGATCTTTATTTCTGAGATCAATAGCATGTTAACATTATTCTTTATTTTGAAACAGGGTCTAAGTTGCAGAAGGCTTCGCTAAGTAGCTGAGGCTGCGGGTTGAGAACCTTCCATCCTCCTGTCTCAGCCTCCCAAGTACTAGGATTCCATTACAGGCATGTACTACCACATCCAGCTCTCAGTCCTATTTTCTTTTTCTTTTTTTTTCTTTTTTTTGCAGGTCTGGGGATGGAACCCAGGGGCATTCGACCTCCGAGCTACACCCCCTGCCCTATTTTTTATTCTTTATTTTGAAACCGGGTCTCACTAAGTAGCTGAGGCTGTCCACGAACAGCAATCCTCCAGGTCTCAGCCTCCCGAATGCTGGGATTACAAGCGTGCGCCACCACACCCGGCCCTATTTTATTTTTCTATTGCGAAACAGGGTCTTGCTAAGTTGCTGAGGCTGGCCTCAAACCCGTGATCCTCTTGTTTCAGCCTCCCATTACTGGGATTACAGGTGTGCACTACTGTGCCCAGCTATTTTTTTTTTTTAACCTCAACCAACAATTAAGCCAGTGCTAAGTTCCTTAAAACCTTCCTTCCAAATAAAGTATAAGGAAGTGTAAGGAAAACTCATAGCAAGCAGTTCTACACACAGGAAGCAGATACCAGAATGGAGAGTGGAGAAGTCTGACCCTACACGTCCTGTCCCTGTAAGAACAGATTCTACGAGGCAGGCCTGGCTGGGGGGAAAAGCCTATTTTTATAAGAGGGAAAAGAGAAGTACTCATTCCCAGGCCTCAGCAATGCTGCCACCCTCAGCAACCAGCTAAAGATAACCCAGACAAGAAACTCTGGCAACAATCTTCCTGTCTCAGCCGCCCAAGTACCAGGATCACAGGTGTGCCCCATCATGCCTGGCATGATCCTTAATTTTCAGATGCATAGAACCTGTACCAAATGTCCTCATTCTTCAAATCTATAAGACAATACATCTGCTCTTACGAAGGTTTACTGGATGACTATAGAATGTAGCCCGGCGTGGTGGTGCAAGCTTGTAATCCCAGCATTCAGGAGGCTGAGACTGGAGGATCGTGGTTCATAGAAAGCCTCAGCTACTTAGTGAGGCCCTCCAAAACTTAGTGAGACCCTGTTTCAAAATAAAAAATAATCCGGGTGTGGTGGCACACACTTGTAATCCCACGCTTGGGAGGCTGAGACAGGAGGATCCCACAGGTTCAAAGCGAGCCTTGGCTACTTAGTGAGGTTCTCGGCAACTGAGTGAGACCCTGTTTCCAAATAAAGTATAAAATAGGTCTGGGAGTATAGCCCGGAGGTAGAAAGCCCCTGGGTTCCACCCCCAGTACCACAAAAAAAGAAAAAGAATAAAAAATAGGGCAAGGGGTATAGCTTGGAGGTCAAATGCCCCAGATTCTGCCCCCCCAAAAAAAATATATATATATCTCGGATGTGTTGGGGGTCCTCCATAGACTTGCCCCTTCTTAGGCCAATGGTACCATCTTGTCTACAGCCCTCTCAGGGCTGCCCCAGTTGTGAGCGTAACTTCGTGGTTGGCCCTGACCAGAGAGGGATTGGAGCTGAGATGGAGCCCAAGCATAAGATGGGCCAAGTCTATGGTCTGAGGCAAGCAGATTCCCCCTCTCACAGTTTTATAGTTTTCTTTGTAGAGGTTTTTTTTTTTATATATCTTTGGTTAGGTCTGTTCCAAGGTATTTTATTGGTTTTGAGGTTATAGTGAATGGAATTGTTCTCTTTATTTCTTTTATTGTGGATTCATTATTGGCATAAAGAAAAGCAACTGATTTCTTTAGATTGATTTTGTAACCTGCAACTTTGCTAAATTGGTTAATCAGCTCCAGTAGTCTTTTGGTTGAGTTCTTTGGGTCTTCTAGATAAATAATCATGTCATCTGCAAATAAGGATAGTTTTAATTCCTCTCTTCCTATTTGAATTCCTTTGATTTCCTTCTCTTGTCTTATTGCTGCGGCAAGAGTCTCAAGGACTATATTGAAAAGGAGTAGAGATAGTGGGCATCCTTGTCTTGTTCCTAATTTTAGAGGAAATTCTTGCAGTTTTTCCCCATTCAATATGATGTTGGGCACCCGGAAGGACCCTGTGGTCCGGGCCTCTGGCCCCGACCCTGGGCGGGTGGGCAGGTGCTGGCGGGGCACCCCTAGGCGGCCTCCTTTCCCCCTGGAAGGACCCTGTGGTCTGTGCCTCTGGCCCCGACCCTGGGCAGGTGGGCAGGTGCTGGCGGGGCACCCTTCAGCGACCCCCTTTCCACCCGGAAGAACCCTGTAAAAAAGGAAAAGAAAAAGAAAAAAGGAAAATATCGGGGAGGGGTCAAGGAGGCCGTGGCGGATGCCAGGATACTGGAGATGCAGACAAAACTTATCCAAATGAACTGGAATTATTGGAAAAATTTACCACTAAGGAGGACTGCTTCTTCTCTACATTGTTAAGAATCTTGGACATCACCTGTAAGGAGAGAGACTTTAGCAGAGACCAAGGAGAAAGGCGGTGCTGAAAGCGGTCTCTGTATTGGCGGTGGAGACTTGTGTTCAGGAGAAGCAGAAATTGGAACCTACCAACCTTATTTTTTTTCTTTTTTATTGGAGAAATTACACCAAAGGTCGAATGCTACCGTTGTGCATGCTTAGGAACACTGGACAACATTCAGAGTGGAAAAAGAGCTTGGGAAAGATTTGAAATGGTGGAGGCAGTGGCAATGGCAGTGGCCAGTACTCAGGGGAGGCAGAGATCTGATGCATTGCACCTGGAACCTTTGAAGTAATGACCCCAGAGGCAGAATGCTACCACCACGCACCCTCGAGAACGTGGGACAAATGGTTGGGCGAAGAGGGTGCTCGGATTAGAGCCTGCTGAGGGCTGAGACCGGAGACGGACACAGTAAAGCTGGGATTGGAGCCTGTCGTGAGGCAAGGCTGGTGCTGGAACCTCTGAGGCCGGGATCGGAGCCTGCCGAGTGGTTAGGCTGGTGCTGGGGCCAGTGAAGCCGGAATCGGATCGTGCCCATGAGGCAAGGCTGGTGCTGGGGCCTTCGAGGCTGGGATCAGAGCCTGCTGAGGGGTTAGGCTGGTGCCGGGGCTAACAAGGCCGGGATTGGAGCCTTTCATGAGGCAAGGCCGCTATTGAGGCCTCCGAGGCCGGGATCGGAGCCTGCCGAGGGGTTAGGCCGGTGCTGGGGCCAGCGAGGCAGGGATCAGAGCCTCCTGTGAGGCAAGGCCGATGCTGGGGCCTCCGAGGCTGGGATCAGAGTCTGCCGAGGGGTCAGGCCGGTGCCAGGGCCAGTGTGGCTGGGATTGGAGCCTGCCGTGAGGCAAGGCCGGTTCTGGGGCCTCCGAGGCCGGGATCAGAGCCTGCTGAGGGTTTAGGCCGGTGCTGGGGCCAGGGAGGTCAGGATCGGAGCCTGCCGCAAGGCAAGGCCAGTCCCGGGGTCTCGGATGCCGGGATTGGAGCCTGTCGAGGGGTTAGGCCAGTGCCGGGGCTGGCATTGGAGCCTTCCATGAAGCAAGGCCACTACTGAGGCCTCCGAGGCCTGGATCGGAGCCTGCCAAGGGGTTAGGCTGATGCCAGGGCCATCGGCTAGCATCGGAGCCTGCTGTGAGGAAGGCCGGTGCTGGGGCCTCCGAGGCCGGGATTGGAGCCAGCTAAGGGGTTAGGCTAGTGTCGGGGCCAGCGAGACCAGAATCGGGGCCTCTCATGAGGCAAGGCCGCTGCTTGAGCCAGCAAGGTCTGGATCAGTCCACCGGGTAGCCAGGCCACAACTGGGGCCGTCAACAGTGGGATCGGTATTTGCAACGTGGCATGCACAGAGAAGTATCACAGAAAATTAAAACCAGATGCTTCCCCTAATCAGCAATAACTAGGAGAAAAGGGGCAACAGGAAGTGGTCGAGCTATAGAAAGGGCCCTATAGTGAAGCAACTAATGTGACCAATCAGAGGGTATGGAATAGGGGAGGATGGAGCCTCTTTAAAAAGCAGGAGGTACATAAACATATGTATCAAAGTTAATCACCAAACAAGCATGGGATCGAGGGAGGGGGAGGGAATGGGATGGGGACTGGATGAGGGCTAATTGGATGATGTGTGCTTGTATATCCTCTCAAGTCTTGTATTCCAGTGTGATGTATGATTACAATGCACCAATAAAAATAAAAATAAATAAATAAATAAATAAATAAATATGATGTTGGCTTTGGTTTATTGTATATTGCCTTAATGATGTTGAAATACATTCCTGCTGGGCGTGGTGGCGCACGCTTGTAATCCCAGCATTTGGGAGGCTGAGACCTGGAGGATCGCGGTTCACAGACAGCCTCAGCTACTTAGTGAGGCCCTTTGCAACTCAGTGAGACCCGGTTTCAAAAATAAAATAATAAAAAATAGGGCAGGGGGTGTAGCTCAGAGGTCAAATGCCCCTGGGTTCCACCCCCAGACCCCCCCCAAAAAAAGAAAGACATTCCTTCTGTTCCAATTTTCTGCAGTGTTTTTAACATAATGGGTGTTGAATGTTGTCGAATACTTTTTCAGCATTTATTGATATGATCATGTGGTTTTTGTTCTCAGTTCTATTTATGTGATAAATAACATGCATTGATTTGCGTATGTTGAACCAGCCTTGCTTTTCTGGGATGAAACAAATGTGGTTGTGGTGTACAATTCTCTTGGTACAGTTTTGAATGCATATAGCTAGTATTTTGTTTAGAATTTTTGCATCTATGTTCATTAAGAATATTGGTCTGTAATTTTCCTTTCTTGAGGTATCTTTATTTGGTTTGGGGATTAATGTGATACTGGCCTCATAGAAGGAATTTTGGAGAATCCCATCTCTTTCAGTTTCCCAGAACAAGTTGTGAAGTATTGGTATTAGTTCTTCACTGAAGGTTTTGTAGACAGCCTTTTCAACAAATGGTGCTGGGGAAACTGGCTATCCATTTGTAGAAAGATGGAACTAAATCCTTACCTCTCACCATGCACAGGAATAAACTCAAGATGGTCAAAGACTTAGAAATTAGACCAGAGATTGTGAAGTTATTAGAGGAGGGCATAGGCTCAACACTCCAACATATTGGCACAGGCAGTAACTTTCTCAATAGGACTTCCAAAGCGCAGGAAATTAAAGCAAGAATTAACAAGTGGGATGGCATCAAATTAAAAAGTTTCTTCTCATCAAAGTAAACCACCAGAACCTAAAGAGGAAGCCTACAGAATGGGAGAAGATCTTTACCAGCCACCACTCTGATAGAGGGCTAATATCCAGAAGATTCTAAGAGCTCAAAAGACTCTACACTAGCAAAACAAATAAACCAGTCAAGAAATGGAAATTGAACTGAATAGACACTTCACAAAAGAAGAGACACAAATGGCCAATAGATACATGAAAAGATGTTCAACATCACTGGCCATCAGGGAGATGCAAATCAAAACTATGCTGAGATTCCATCTAACCCCAGTCAGAGTGGCAAGCATAAAGAAATCAAACAACAACAAATGCTGGCGAGGATGTGGGGAAAGAGGAACTCTTTTACACTGTTGGTGGGAATGCAAACTAGTTCAACCACTATGGAGATCTGTGTGGAGATTCCTTAGAAAACTGGGAATAGATCCACCATAGGATCCAGCTCTACCACTCCTGGGTATTTTCCCAAATGGGTTGAAATCAGAGAACTACAGTAACATATGCATACCTATGTTCATAGCAGCACAATTCATAATAGCCAAAATATGGAACCAACCTAGGTCTCCATCAACACATGACTGGATTGTGAAATTATGGGAAATGCACACAATGGAATTCTATTCAGCTATAAAGAAGAACAAAATTATGCCATTTGCAAAAAGATGGAAAGATCTGGAGAACATTATGTTAAGTGAGATCAGCCAAGCACAGAAAGAGAAGGTCATATGTTTTCTCTAATATGCCCAAACTAGGGAGTATTAGGAATGATGGTGGACATGGAAGAAGCCTGAGGAACGAAAGGTTCTGAAAGAGTTAAGGCAGTTTGGCGAGAGGTCAAGCTTTCCGAGACTCTGGGTGACTTCTGGTCTTTCCGGAATTTCTTACCCCCAACCCACCGGTGAGAGCGGGAACTGGCTGTAATCGTGCTCTTAATAACCTTTATCCAGGCCTCTTTGTTTTTTGTTTTTTAATTTTCCCTCCATGATTGTATTCTGCAAGCATATGACGTATGTTCTATATCAATCATTCTGCATTGTGTTTGAGATTGTACTTTGATGTTTTTCTTTCTTGTTGTGGTTTTGGTGCAGGGGAAAAAAGTATAAAAACTTAGTTC
The DNA here is from genome assembly GCF_963383645.1 of Muscardinus avellanarius. Taxonomy (NCBI): domain Eukaryota; kingdom Metazoa; phylum Chordata; class Mammalia; order Rodentia; family Gliridae; genus Muscardinus; species Muscardinus avellanarius. The sequence goes on along the minus strand of NC_137804.1, from coordinate 4,295,255 downwards.
TAGAGAATAAAGTTGTCAGTTGTCCAAGAGACAATTGTCCGTGTCTTCATTTCAGGTCTCTCCGTCCCAAGTCCCGGGGAAGAATCCCCATAGGGAAACCTCAGCAAAGCTAGAATGGAAGGATAGAAGAGGAAGAAGGCTGAGGTTGATTAATGGAGGAGCTACGTCCAAATGTGTGAAAGTATGAATATAGCATGATTACCCTGGACACTCATTGTTGTGGGGGAGATGAATGGGGGAGGAGAGGGCACCAAGCACAGTCTAAATGTATACCATTTTCAATATATCCCACATATAAATAAAAATTTTAAAATAAAAAATAAAAAGAAAGAAAGAATAAAAAGAAGAGGCTGGGAGTGTAGCTTGGAGATAGAATGCCCCTGGGTTCCATCCCCAGTACCACAAAAATAAAAGAGAGGGTCAGGGTTGGGGTGCAGTTCAGTGGAAGAGGGCTTGCCTAGGCTTTGATCCTCAATAACACAAAAAAGAATGAGATGAGAAAGAAGAGGAGAAAGAAAAGGAAACAGAGGGAAAAGGAGGGAGGAGGAGGAGGAGAAGGAAGAGAAGAAGGAAAAGGAGAAAAGGGGGAGGAGGAGGAGGAGGCGGCGGCAAGGAAGGCATCCTGGAGACCCCGGTATGGGGCGGGCAGCTGAGGGGCACACCGTGTAGAGAACAGGGCTGCGCAAGGTGGCGCTGGACACCGGGCGAGGAGCTGCGGCCCATGGCCACCAGCGGGAGCTGAGACCCGAGAATGGACCTTTGGATTCAGTGCCAAGGATGTCACTGCCGATCTCGACAAGATGTGTTTGGGGAGCATTGTGGGGGCAAAAATGTTGAGTGAGCGAGAACGGGAGAGGAGGACCTGGAGGTGGCAAACAGATATTTCAGGAAACTTGCCTGCAAGCAGGAGAAAGGCAGTGTTGGGGAGCAGAGGGGCTTTGTGTGTTCTGCGATGTGACAGCTGCGTGTTTGCCCGCAGGGGGATGGCACCCAGGGAGGAGGGGTGGTGCCCTGCAGAGGGCAGCGCATCCTCAGGGCGATCCAATCCGAGGCTCAGGGAAGGAGCTGGCCTTAGCTAAGGGGGGAGGCAATCACCCCATAACAGAAGGAAATACATGAAAACCGGCAGGCGGCTATGCAGATCTGCCTGTGGAAGCTTCTGGAAATTCTCTTGACTCTCTTCCTCAGGGAACTAGGAGTTGGGTCATGAGCCAAGGTGAGACAGGGAGGCGTCCTGGAGATCCAGGAAGAGGGACAGACGTGAAATGGCCGTGGGGGGAGGGGAGCGGATGGACGTCTGCACAGACTTGCTGAGCCTGCTCCGGGCCAACTGAGGTCTGCGTGACCGTGCGTGGACGGAGACACTGCTCAGCACTTCCAAACTTTCAGTTCCTTGAACTCTTCCTGGCTTTTTAAAAATTGATTGGTCTCTGGTCATCTCGGCCATTTTTACTGTCGATTTTGCAAAAACGTCTGGTGGGCTGTGGTGGCCCGTTCATAGTTGACATAAAGTTAATTTCTGCGGATGACAGAAGACACAGTCCCCCGGTGGGAAGTCCCACCCCGTCCCCAAGTGGGGAGGAAGGGACCGAATGGAAAAAGACCCACCATTAGACACGTCAGGGTCAAGTTTCAGAACACCGAGAGGGAAGAGGCAGCCTTCAAAGTTTCCGGCACAAAATAACAAGTGATAGCCACAGTAAATGTTGTCAAGGCGAAGGAAAAGTACCAGCAGCCTGTGGGCTAGAAGACGGAAAGAGAGCCTTCGAAGTTCTAGAATTCCAGACCTAAGTCAATCACCAGGGCAGGGTGATGGTAGAATAAACACACCTTCCCTGGCATTTATGATGGAGTCCAGCAAAATCAGAAAATACACTAAGAAAGACAGAACAGAGAACAGGAAATCTAGCTCAGGAAAGTAAGGCAGGGAAGGGTCAGGACAGACGTTTACTTTTAACTATCATAACAATAACAGCTGGGCGTGGTGGCGCAGGTTTGTAATCCCAGCATTCCCGAGGCTGAGACAAGAGGATCACGGTTCAAGGACAGCCTCGGGTATTTGGTGAGGCCCTTTGCAACTCGGCGAGACCCTGTTTCAAAATAAAGAATAAAAAATAGGGCTGGGGTGTAGCTCAGAGGTAGAATGCCCCTGGGTTCCACCCCCATACCGCAAAAAATAGATGATAGATAGATAGATAGATAGATGATAGATAGATGATAGATAGATAGATGATAGATAGATAGATGATAGATAGATAGATAGATAGATAGATAGATAGATAGATAGATGATAGATAGATAGATAGATAGATAGTACCAGGGATTGAACTCAGGGGCATTCTACCTCTGTTCTTCTCTCCTATCCCTATTTTATTTCTTATTTTGAAACAGGGTCACCAGGCGTGGTGGCGCATGCTTATAATCCCAGTACTTTGGGAGGCTGACACAGGAGGATCACGCAGGTTCAAAGCCAGCCTCAGCCACTTAGTGAGGCTCTCGGTAACTCAGTGAGACCCTGTTTCCAAATAAAATATAAAACAGGTTGGGGCTGTAGCCAGGAAGTAGAAAAACCCCTGGGTTCCACCAGTACCACAAAAAAAAAAAAAAGAAGAAGAAGAAGAAGAAGGAGGAGGAGGAGGAGGAGGAGGAGGAGGAGGAGGAGGAGAAGAAGAAGAAGAAGAAGAAGAAGAAGAAGAAGAAGAAGAAGAAGAAGAAGAAGAAGAAGAAGAGGAAGAGGAAGAAGAAGAAAGAAACAGGGTCTCACTAGGTTGCTGAGGGCCTCACTAAATTGCTGAGGTTGGCCTTGAACCTGCAATCCTCTCATCTCTGCTTCCCAAGAACTGAAATTACAAGCGTGTTAAGTAATTGCTCATTGTGTGTGTGTGTGTGTGTGTGTGTGTGTGTGTGTGTGTGTCTGTCACTGGAAGTTGAACCCAGAGATAGTCTACCCCCAGGCTACACTCCCAGACCTATTTTATTTTTTCTCTTTCTTTTTGCAGTGCTGGAGATGCGACCCAGGGGCATTCTGCCTCCAAGCTATGCCCCCAGCCCTATTTTTTATTCTTTCTTTTGAAACAGGGTCTCACTGAGCTGCAGAGGGCCTCACTAATTAGCTGAGTCTGGCTACAAACCATGATCCTCCTGTCGCAGCCTCCCAAATGCTGGGGTTACAAGCATGCACCACCAAGCCCAGCTTTATTTTTTTATTTTGAAACAGTCTTTCTAAGTTGCTGAGGGTCTAAGTGCTGAGGCCGGCCTCCAACCTGCGACCCTTCTGTCTCGGCCTCCCCAGTACTGGGATTACAGGTGTGCACCGCCATGCCTAGCACTCTTGGGGGTTAGTTGGGTTCAGAGGAGGTCATGGAGGTGAGCCCCCATGATGACATTGGTGTCCCTAGAAAGAGAGACATGAGTTTGCTCTATCCCTGAGCTCAGGGACACAAAGAAGTCACCTCCAGAATGGCGGGAAATAATTGTGTGCCGCTCAAGCGCCCGGGCTACGGCCTTTTGTTGTGGCGACCCTGGCAGGATGCCACATTGGTTGATTTTCCTCCCTCCCGTCACTCTGTAATCAGCCACCTGTGGACGGTCTACATTCCACTCAGATGCGATTCCCCGGAGCGAGTCAAAACAAGCACAACTGGTCTACCCTCGGACCAGGCTCGCTTTGAAAACAAGAAAGCATTCCTTTCAGGCGGCTGCTACTAGTATGTATGTATTGTATGTAGCTAAACTGGAGGTGCCGTGATGTCCGTGATGTAGGTCAATGAATAACGAAGGAAAGAAAACTGCTGACTCTTCCCTCTACCCTCTTCTTCTTTTTATTTATTTATTTTTCATTTTTATTTTTTTTGCAACACTGGGGATGGAACCCAGGGGCATTCTACCTCTGAGCAACACCCCCAGCCCTATTTTTTATTCTTTATTTTGAAACAGGGTCTCACTGAGTTGCAAAGGGCCTCACTAAGTAGCTGAGGCTGTCCACAAACCCTGATCCTAATCCTTCTGTCTTAGCCTCCCGAATGCTGGGATTACAAACATGCGCCACCGTGCCCGGCTTCCTCTGCCTTTCTTAGTTCTGGGCTGGGACCCCTGTAACAAAATTAATAAGCCAGTCAGAGTAGCACATGCCTGTCATCCGGTACTTGGGAAGCTGAGACAGAATGATCACAGGTTCGAGTCCAGCCTCAGCAATTTGGAAAGACCTCAGCAATTTAGCAAGATCCTGTTTCAAACAAACAAATAAAATAGCTGGGCATTGTGGTGCTTGTAATTCCAATACTTGGGAGGATGAGAAAGAAGAATCACAGGTTGGTGGCCGGCCTCAGCAATTGATGAGACTCTCGGCAACCTAACAAGACTCTGTTTCAAAACAAAACAAAACAAAAAAATAGAGTAGGGCATGGTGGCACACACTTGTAATTGGGAGGCTGAGAAGCAGCACAGGTTCAAAGACAACCTCAGCAAGTCGTGAGACTTTCACCAACCTAGTGAGACCTTGTTTCAAAATAAAAATAAAATAGGGCTGAGGGTATAGCTCCGAGGTAGAATTTCCCTGGGTTCAATCCCAGTACCACTAAACATATATATAAATAAATAAAGGTCTGGGAGAATAGTTCGGAGGTAAAATGCCTCTGTATTCAATACTCAGCACCACAAAAATAAATGAATAAATAAATAAAATATAAAAAAGGACTTGGGGGTAGCTTGGAGGTAGAACACTCCTGAATTCAATCCCAGAACAGAGAAAGAGAGAAAAAAAAAGAAAAAGAAAAAGAGAGAGAGAGAAACAGGAAAAAAAAAAACCCAAAGTTTATTATCATGGGCATTCACACACATATGGGAGAAAACTCAGAGAAAGAGCAGATCTCAAAGAGAGGGCTCAAGATTCTGGCATCGTGAGCCAGGCATGGTGGCACACGCCGTAATCTCAGTACCTGGGAGACAAGAGGATCACAGGTCAAAGTCAGCCTCCACAATTTAGCAAGTCTCTCAGCAACTTAGTGAGATTAAAAAAAAATTATAAAATTGGAAGCCAGGCGTGGTGGCGCACGCTTGTAATCCCAACACTTGGGAGGCTGAAACAGGAGGATCACAGGTTCGCGGCCAGCCTCAGCTACTTAGTGCGGCCTCCAAAACTTAGTGAGACCCTGTTTCAAAATAAAGATTAAAACAATAGGGCAGAGGATATAGCTCGGAGATAGAATGCCCCTGGGTTCAATCCCCAGTATCATAAATAAATAAATAAATAAATAGGGCTGGGGGTGTAGCTTGGAGGTAGAATGCCTCTGAGTTCAATCTCCAGCACCAAAAGAAAAGAAAAATAATTCTGGCATTCTCAACAGGGATCAATAAATTTTTGGACAAGACAAGGGGAAAAGACCTCCAGGGACAGGCTGGAGAGCCGTGGTTAAGGCAATGATGTCTGGGGAGCTCCGGGCAGAGAAAGGCCGCTCAGCGCGGCGTCCTCTGGCGCCCTCTCCAGGCCAATCAGAGTCTAACAGCGCCTTCAGCCTGTTTCCCCCTAAGAGAGGAGGGGCAGCTTTGTAAAGTCATGTCCTATATTCAGACAAATGCGGGAAGTAGGAAAACTTTTCTTGTATCTGCATCTTCTCAACCACCTTCAGCTCAAAATAATCCTCGTGCCAAAGCGCACGCCTGGGGCGGCACCTAGTGCAGCCCCCACCACGGTCCCCTAGACGGACTGGTCCTGCCATCTCTGCCTCTGACCCAATGGGGAGGGAGGGACAGAGCGGATGGCTCTGCTGCGCGGCGACACTGGAAGGCAGAAGGTCAACTCAGAGTCGGCTAGCTCTGAAGTGCTCATCTGCCCTCCTGTCTGGAGGAAACCTTTTCCTTAATCAAGTTAGGTTCCGGGCCTGCGAACTAGCTAAAAACAGATTAATAGGGGAAAAGACGACGTTTATTGATTGAAGGGACCTTCCAGATGAATTAACTTCCCAAACAGCCAAAGACAGGAATTTATATGCCCAGTTTTCAGGGAGAGAGGGCAGAGAGGGCTTCCATGAGAGGACAGGCCAGAGGCAGGGCAGTTTCTGCCCAGCTGGTGTTAGCAATTACTTGTTCCAGTGCTAAAGGCTAGAACTCGTCTCTGGCTGCAGATCTCCCACAGAGGGATATAGGGCAGCTGGACTCATCAGGACATCCTTCTTAAGTCTGTCGGGGAACTTTAGAGCAGGTTTTCTGGCCCCGGGGCTGCTGCTAGTTGAGCTGTTTAAGATGGTCGTCACCGGTACAATATCAGTCTTCATGTAACATGATCTTCCAAGGGGCCCTTTCTGCCTAACACATTCTAGACTGTGTGAGAATGTCTCCTCCAGCCTGGAGAGCGTCCCTTGACAGTCATGAGGATAATTCATTCATTTGCTGTCTACCTTTTCAGTTAAAATGCCGGCTCTGCGAGATTTTCCACATGCATATATATGTTCAAAATATAACATATGTGTATTATCTTCAGTGTTTAGCCCAGACTCCAGCGCAAAACAGCTGCATAATTTTTGCAGAATAAAATAAATCAAATGTCTGCGCAAAATGATGGGGTTGCTGCCACCTCCTGGGCACTGATGGTAATGCCAGCCAGTTCCCCCCCTCTGTCTCTCTTATTTCTATCTATCTATCTATCTATCTATCTATCTATCTATCTATCTATCTATCATGCTGCTTGTGCTCTTACCCAGGAGCGTTCTACCTCTGAGCTATCCTCCAACCCAGCATGCCCAGTTACTTACAGGGGCGGCTCCTCCTCCCTCTCAGCACCGCCCTCCACTCCCTCACAACATCCTGAGAGCCTTTCCCAGTTAAGCCACTTGCACTCAAATGCACTCAAATTGCACTCAAATGCTCAGATTCTACACTTGAAAGATCTCCACCAAAGATCCCATTCCCAAAAGCCACCCTCTGCAGCTTGTCCCAGCAGGAGGGCGGAAACTCCCCTTGTGTCTGTCTGCCCAGCCCTGGAGTTGATCTCGGAGCAGAAAATCCCTTCTCAAAATTCAGATGATTCTCTGATGCCAAGAGCAGACTTGTCCCCGGAGACCTGGAAGAGGTCATGCCCATGCTGTTTTCTGCCACCGGGGCCTGCCTCTCAGCCAAGGGAAGCCGCGCTCGCCAGCCAGTGCTCTTCAGGGCGTTCAGCTTTGGACCGAGAGGCCGTAACAGCATCTGAGACCTGGAGGCACTGCAGGGGGCTGAGGTCCAGGGAAAACTGACTCAGCTCTCCCTGTGTTGAGCTCACATGTGCTGGGCGCTGTTCTAAATGCGGGCCATGTGTCTGTATTATCTACTTCTCTCTATATATATCTATATAGAGAGATGCATATATATGGATATGTAGTGATAGATCTCACATATATATGCACAAGTACACATCTATTATTTATTTCTCTTTATATATACATAGAGATCTCACATATATACACACAAATACATATGTATACACACATACAGACATATATATACAATACATAATTATGTGTTGTGTGTGTGTGTGTGTGTGTGTGTGTGTGTCACTAGAGATTGGACACAGAGCCATTCTACCTCCTCTGAGCTATATCCCCAGCCCTATCATATTTTTATTTGGGAACGGGTTCTCACCGAGTTGATGTAAGCCTTACTGAGTTGCTGAGGCTGTCCTCAAAACTGTGATCCTCCTGTCCTCCCACATACTGGGATTACAAGCATGCACCATCATATTCAGCTTATTTTTTATTTCAAAACGGGGTCTATGCCGGGCGTGGTGGCGCACGCTTGTAATCCCCGCGCTTGGGAGGCTGAGACAGGAGGATCGCACGGGTTCGAAGCCAGCCTCAGCTACTTAGTGAGGTTCTCAGCAACTTAGTGAGACCCTGTTTCCAATAAAATATAAAAGAGGTCTGGGAGTATAGCCCGGAGATAGAAAGCCTCTGAGTTCCACCCCCAGTACCACCAAAAAAAAAAAAAAAAAAACAAAAAAAAAAAACCGGGGTCTAAGTTGTTGAGGCTGGTTTCAAACCTACGGTCCTCCTGTCTCAGCCTTCCAAGTATTAGGATCACAAGCATATGCCACTACACCTAGCTTTATATATTTACTTATAAAGGAGTAAAAAGTTTGCCAAGAACACACAGCTAGAAAGTGCCACAGGCAGGCTTCAAACCCGAGCAGTCTGGCTTCTAATAACTCCTGGACCAGTCACCAGCTCCTCTCTCTGAGTCCCTCCTTAGAGTGGAGGAGGCTCTGGCATGAACTTGTGCCCCGTCCCCAACTGCGCATGCTCCCTGGAGAGGAGCCGGCAGGGGAAGGGGCTTGGAGACTGGGGAGCTGTAGAACACACTGCAAGACTTGGAAAACAACCTCCTCGAGCCCCTGCACCCCATCCCCAGCATCTACTTGTGAGATGAATTCATCAGCACAGTGGCACCACCTCAGTCTGTTATCTATTCCCAATCTCATTCCCAAATGGTGGAAGAGGGCTCAGGGGGTAGATGCACCAGATCTCTATGTTGAAGTCGATCGAGATGGAGACCAGGCCTGAGGAATCCTGAGCCCACCAGCCCTCCTGAGTGACCCTGCCCTTGCCTTATTTGCACATAAGTGAAACTTAACTTGAGCTACGCCTGCATTAAAGAACAGAACGTATGATGTGCACCACACATCAGAAGCAGCCGACAAACCAGTATAACTAGGGACTTCACAACAGGGTATCCCAAAGAAGGCACCTGTGTAACCGGAACCAATGAGACGTTGTAGTGGCTTTCCTTCTGTGTCCGGCCTGTAAAAGCTTCCCCCGCCTTCCATTTCTTCTGTCTAGGAACCGATTCATGAATCACTGTTTACTCAAATAAACTCTGTGAAAATGTGGGATACTTCAATTTGCTCTGTGTGTGTGTGTGTGTGTGTGTGTGTGTGTGAGAGAGAGAGAGAGAGAGAGAGAGAGAGAGAGAGAGAGAGAGAGAGAGAGAGAGACCGGCCATTTGTTTGTTTTTTGGTGGTACTGGGGTTCCTGGAAACCCTTCTACCTCCAAGCTACACCTCCCAGCCCTATTTTTTTTGTTGTTTTTTTCTTTTTAGGGGGGGGGGTGGTACTGGAGTTCCTGGAAACCCTTCTACCTCCAGGCTACACTCCCAGACCTATTTTACATTTTTATTTGGAAACAGGGTCTCTTAAGCCAGAGAGGCTGGTTTTGGAAAATGCTCAATCCTCCTGTCTCTGCCTCCCTAGCTTGAGGATTACAAGCAAGCGCCACCACGCCTGGCCAATTTGTTTGGTTTTTTTTTTTTTTTTTTGGCTTACAATATGATGGAAGAACCCAGGGTATGGCACATGCAAAGTAAAAATTCTACCACTGACCACAGCTCCCAGCCTTTTATTTTCTATTTTTGTTTTAAGTGCTAGGGATTAAACCCAGGGGCACTCTACCATTGAACTATAGCCCAGCAGTTTTTATTCTGATTTTAGGACAGGGTCTCGCTAAGTTGCTGAGGCTAGCCTCAACTTGGGATCCTCTGGCCTCAGCCTCCTGAGTAACTGGAATTGCCAGTGTGGGCCACCACACCCCGGTACTTTCCCCGTTTTAAAACTGAATCTCAATCTCTCTCTCTCTCTCTCTCTCTCTCTCTCTCTCTCTCTCTCTCTCTCTGTGGTACTGGGGATGGATTCCAGGGGCATTCTACCTTCAAGCTACGCCCCACCCAGCCCCCCTTTTTTTTTATTCTTTATTTTGAAACAGGGTCTTACTGAGTTGCAGAGGGCCTCACTAAGTGGCCGAGGCTGGCCATGATCCTGGATCCTCCTGTCTCAGCCTCCTGAATGCTGGAATTACAAGCGTGCGCCACCACACCCGGCAAAACTAAACTCTCTTCCCTGGGAAACCTCAGACACACACTACGTTGGCTGTTCACCCTCATTACACAGGACAGAGACCCTGGGCAGGAGTAGGAGGGCAGAAAAAGAGAGGGGGAAGACAGAGGGGCCCCCAAAGGCCCCCACTGCCACCCCTCCCCCCAGAGCTGATGGTGCACGGCTAACACTGACCTCAGGGTAAAAGGGAACCGTGTCCTGCCTCCTTCCAGACCCAGACGGCATTCCCAAACTCAGCAGCCAGGTCACAGACCACACCTGTAACCCTGAGACCTGGAGTGGGACCGCGCCTCCCCCCCCCCCAGACAAAAGCTTCTTTCCCATTTGCTGAAGATGTCCCGTGCCTCTCCACGCTGGCCTGCCAGGCCCTGGGGCTCAGGCAGTGAAGAGGGGCAGGTGTGCCCCCCCATCTGTGACTGCGAAGCCGATGACTCCAGCGTCAGAAATAACCCCGCACTCAGCTCCCACATACCACGTCCCCTCCTTCCATTCCCGGGAAGTCTGGGCCCTGAGTCAGACAGAAGCGTCTAGAAGTAGATTAGGATCCAGATAACCAGAGTGCATACCATGGGATTCTTTGATAAATCGGGGGCCCTGGCAAAGTGCGGGGGCCGGGCCAGGTGTTCCCCCAAAGCTGCTTCCCTCCAGGCTGTGTGGAGTTGCATTGTGGGACGAGACAAAAAATGGCTAAGAGGGAGAAGGTTTGGGACAGAGGGGCCTTGAGGAGAGCTGGGGCCTGCTCTCAGAGGGGCCCTGGTTGGGGCCGGGAGGGGCTGGTCCTGCCCTCGGGAGTCTGCAGTCTCCTGGCATGGTGGTACAGACATGTCTGCAATAGTCAGACAGAAGGAGGCGCAAAGGATTAGGGGCCATCCAGTTGTCCAGTGCCCCTCCTTATTCATTCCCTCAAAATAGCCCGGACACCCCATCCCACAGCGTGGCTGAGTCACTAGCCCCAATTCTCGGAGCGGACTTTGGGTGAAGGAAGCTCTCCTGGCACCCTCCACCGCCCCTCCCCAGCCCAAAGGACATGTAACTGATTCCCCGGGATGGAAGAGTGACTTCTACAAGCCCTAAAAATAACTGAACCACTTAATGATCTGAACTTAGCCTCTGCCGCCCGCCCCCGCGCTGGCCCACCCACCCCCTAACCGGCCAGATAAAGGCAGCTGCTGGGGCTGCCAGAGAACAGAGACCCAGAGCCGGGGGCAGCAAGGAGGTGCCTGACCCAGTCCAGAGCAGAACCAATCCCAAGCAAGAAACTCCCGTCGGAATAGACCTGTAGGCGCACCTGCTACAGACCCCAGGCATCCGCCAGCCAACATCCTCTTGGTGAGTAACCTAGCCTTGCGTGCCACGGCGGGCTCCGAGCTGGGCCTCTGGACCCTGTGGGGGTGTGAGGGGGGTCTCAGGATTGGCACTAGAGAGGAAAGGAAGTAGAGCCGGCCGAGGTGGCACACGCCATGATCCCAGTAGTTGGGAGGCTGAGACAGGAGGATCCAGGTTCAAGGTCAGCCTCAGCAATTCAAAGAGGTCCTTAGCAACGTAAGGAGATCGGTTTCAAAATAAAAAGGGCTGGGGGTGTAGCTCAGAGTTCCAGTGCTGCTGAATTCAATGCCTAGTATGAAGGAAGAGAGGACCAGGGAGGGAGGGAGGGAGGGAGGGAGGGAGGGAAGGAGGGAAGGAAGGGAGGGAGGAGGGAGGGAGGGAAGGGGAAGCGGGAAGGAGAGGAGAGAGGGAGGGAGAAAGGAGCAAGGGTTGGGTGAGCGGTCTCTCACATAAAAAATCCACAAAGGAGCCAGGCGTGATGGTGCATGCTTGTAATCCCAGCATTCGGGAAGCTGAGACAGGAGGACCATGGTTCGCAGACAGCCTCCGCTACTTAGTGAGGCCCTTTGCAATACAGTGAGAGTCTGTTTCAAACTAAAGAATTAAAAAATAGGGCTGGGGGGGAGGAGGTGGGTGGTTCCTTGGAGGTAGAACGCCCCTGGGTTCCATCTCCAAATCCACCCAAAAAAATTTTTATTTTTAAATAGGGCTGAGAATATAGCTCAGCAGTAGAATGCTCCTGGGTTTCATTCCCAGGACTGAAAATAAATAAATAAATAAATAAATAAATAAATAAATAAATAAATAAATAACCCACAAAGGTGGCATGAGTTAGGGGCTGCAGGAGCTCTCAGAGTGGCCACATAAGCCTGGGCCACCCAAAGGGACAGGCTCTACTCAGAAAGGCTGTCCAGAGGTGGCCTGGAGTCCTGATTTTTAAAATACAGGCCTGAAGCTCCCCAGATTCCAGGGTTTCCTCCCAAGTAAGTGTCATCAGGCCCAGAGACTGGAGGGAAAAGAGGAGAGGGAGAAGAGCAGGGAAGGAGTGGCAGGTTGGGACCGCAGGAAGGCAGAGGGCAGGTCAAAGTCTTGGCTTCTCTGGCCCAAGCACATCTCCCCGAGGCTGGTCTGAGCCCAGCTCTCCACAGATGGTGGCCTAGAACTTGCATAAAATAACTCTGTTCCAGGCCCGCCCTGGTCCTACCTTGTGGGAAAGCCCTAAGATTTAGGGTCTCAGGGTGGGAGGGTTTTTTTTGTGTGTGTGTGGTACTGGAGGTGGAACCCAGGGGCATTCTACCTTCGAGCTACACCCCCAGCCCTATTTTTTATTCTTTATTTTGAAGCAAGGTCTCACTGAGTTGCAAAGGGCCTCACTGAGTAGCTGAGGCTGGCCGTGAGCTGCGATCCTCCTGTCTCAGCCTCCCAAATGCTGGGATTACAAGCGTGCGCCACCACGCCCAGCCCAATTCTGACTTCTGCCCGCACCCTACACCCCTGCTCCAGGAGTCTCAGGCTGGGCAAGGGCGGAGGTGGGAAGGCTACGGCCAAAAATCCTGCTTCTGGCTCTGCTACTACCTTGCTGAGTATCTCTGCATAGCCCCATCTGTCTGGCCTCAGTTTCCCCCTCTGAACACCAGAGGTTCAACTCAGTGACCTCTGGAGATCCCTGGATTTAGATTCCAGAAGATTCCTGGGGGTGGAGTGAGACAGAGTTAGTGGCTCTTGTATGACATCTGCTCAGCAGAGGTATTTGCCTTTGACAGGAGGCACCTTCGCTGAGCCGGGAGACTAGAGGAAGCCACTGAGACTCTGATGAGCCTCAAGCCGCAGGTCTGGGCTCAGACCCCTGACTTGGGGCTCTGACATCTCTGGCGGATGGGGTGGGGAGGAACCCAGGCTCCAGCACCCCGCTGGTCAGGGCCCCTTCAGCAGCTCAGGAGGCAGGAGGCAGGGTCCCCCAGAGGCCGAGGATAGCAAAGAGAAGACCCTGGCTGGCCAGACCTGACCCTCCCTCTGAACCCGGGGCTGCGGTTCCGAGGCCAGGACCTCGGCTATCTTTAGCACCAAGCGCAGAACGGAGCAGTGGGTCAGGGCGTGGGGGGACACATGCTTCTCATTCTTTCCCTACTGGTCTCTGGAGACTCTCATAACACCTGTCACAAGACAGATAAGACATACATGAGACAGAGGCCAGCGAAGGGCTGGAGGGACCTGGAGGCCATTGCAGGGGGGTGGGGGAGCTGGGGAAAGGCTACGATTTGTGAAAGGTGGTTGACGTGGAGGGGATTAGTCTTAGCCAGAAGCCCTGCACCCCGAAGCCCCAGAGGCTGTGCCTACTTGCACCTGACTGGGGAGGGGTCTCCAGGAACAAGGGACAGGGCTGTCTCTGCAGAAAGGACCTTGGTCTCCCAGTCTACCCTTCCCTTTCTATTCTCCTAGGAATTCCTACTTTAGAATAGAGAAGAGCCAGGTGTGGTGGTGCACGCTTGTAATCCCAGCATTCGGGAGGCTGAGACAGGAGGATCCAGGTTCGCAGACAGCCTGAGCTACTTAGGCCCTTTGCAGCTCAGTGAGACCCTGTTTCAAAAATAAAGAATAAAAAAAAAAAATAGGGCTGGGGATGTAGCTTCGGAGGTAGAATTCCCCTGGGTTCTATCCCAGTATTGAAAAAAAAAAAAAAATGGAGTACCACGGCCAATAAGAAAGCTTCACATCTGATATCTCCTAATTTGGGGGGCAGACCCTAAGTAAGGTCTAGGGTCCCCATGCCAGGACTCTGCTGCTCATCCACCAAGACCTGACTCAGGGTCTCAGTTTCCTCAACTTTAATTATAAAGGGTTGTGCTGAAAGGCCTTCTGGGCCCTTCTGAGTCTCAGGGAACAGCACAGCAGAGCTGGGATCCAGAACTTGGCTCTGCCTAACCGTGAGACATCTAGTGAGCAGTTTTCCCTGTCTCAGCCTGGGTTGCTCCCACTGCCTCGGGACTGCTGACCCCTAATCTGTCTACCTGGGCCTACGAGAGCCAGTTTGGAGAGTTGGCAAACCCAAACTGGGTTTACTGGTCAAAGTGCTAAGCGCGCCCTCTGGTGTTAGGCAGAGGAATTTTACCTCCAGGAGAAATCCGTCCCCGGTTTCAGGACTAAGGGAGACCCTTAAGAGACCCTTAGTCCTTCCCCACCACTCGACTACCAGGGAAAATCGACTTTGGCAGATGAAGGCAAAATTTGGGCATCCCTTGTGGGGCTTCAGTAGGGCCCTGCTTACTTCCTAGCAACGCAGGTGATACTGAGAAGAGGGACTTACCTTGATGGATGGATCCAGAGGTCTTAAGTTTATGATTTATCACGCAACACCCATGCAGGTGGCCATGTGAACCCTAGGCCAGGCCCACTCAAAGAAAGAGAGAGTCTAAGAAAAAGTCACCCGAGCCAGGCGTGGTGGCACACGCTTGTAATCCCAGTACTTGGGAGGCTGAGACAGGAGGATCGCCTTTTGAGGACAGCTTCAGCTACTTAGCGAGGCCCTCCACAACTTAGTGAGACCCTGTTTCAAAATAAAAAATAGGGCTGGCGGTGTAGCTCAGAGGTAGAATACCCCTGGGTTCAATCCCCAGTACCACAAACAGAAAAAGTCACTCAGAGCTACTCAGGCCCTGGGCCTTGCTCTCTGCTGCCTTCTGTGCCAGCATCTGGTCCCCACCCCACCAGATGCCTCTAACCCCATCCTTATCTCTGCCCCTCGCTCCCCAGGAGGATGGCCAACGTCCAGACACAGATGGCCTCCACCCCAGCCATCCCCATGACAACCACCGCGGAGGACCTGTCCCTCCCCCCGCCCCCTGCCCTGGGGGATCTGCCGCTGCCGCCACCCAAGGAATCCTTCTCCAAGTTCCACCAGCAGCGGCAAGCCAGCGAGCTCCGCCGTCTCTACAAGCACATCCACCCGGAGCTCCGGAAGAACCTGGCCGAGGCGGTGGCCGAGGACCTGGCCGAGGTCCTGAGCTCCGAGGAGCCCACCGAGGGCGACGTGCAGTGCATGCGCTGGATCTTCGAGAACTGGCGGCTGGACGCCATTGGCAGTCACGAGCCACCGGCTGCCAAAGAGCCCGTGCCAGGTGGCAACGTCCAGGGCACTTCCCGAAAGTTCCAGGAAGGCTCCTTTGCTAGCAGCATAGACCGGGAGCCAGCTGGAACTGCCCGGCCTTCTGGGGGTGACGTCCGTGCAGCCCGGCAGCTGTTCGAGAGCAAACCTCTGGATGAGCTGAGCGGCCGGGTGGGCGTGCCGGAGCCGACCGTGAAGGAACCTGCAGCCGGTGGCGATGTGCAGGGGACCAGGATGCTCTTTGAGACCCGGCCACTGGACCGCCTGGGATCCCGGCCCTCCACCCAGGAGCAGAGCCCCTTGGAGCTGCGCTCAGAGATCCAGGAGCTGAAGGGCGACGTCAAGAAAACGGTGAAGCTGTTCCAGACGGAGCCGCTGTGCGCCATCCGGGACGCCGAGGGCGCCATCCACGAGGTCAAGGCCGCCTGCCGGGAGGAGACCTACAGCAACGCGGTGAGGTCTGCCCGCTGGCTCTTTGAGACCCGGCCTCTGGACGCCTTCAATCAGGACCCCAGCCAGGTGCGGGTGATCCGGGGCATTTCCCTCGAGGAGGGCGCCCGGCCCGACGTCAGCACCACACGCTGGATCTTCGAGACGCAGCCCCTGGATGCCATCCGGGAGATCCTGGTGGATGAGAAGGACTTCCAGCCATCCCCAGACCTCATCCCTCCCGGCCCGGATGTCCAGCAGCAGCGGCGTCTGTTTGAGACCAGAGCCCTGGACACTCTCAAGGGGGATGGGGATGCTGAGGCAGAGGCCCCAGTCAAGGAGGAGGTGGTCCCTGGTGACGTCCGCTCCACCCTGTGGCTGTTTGAGACGAAACCCCTGGATGCCCTCGGCGACAAGGTCCAAGTGGGTCACCTTCAGCGGGTGGCCCGGCAGGAGGGCGAAGGGCTCCTGTGTGAGCGTCTAGCCATGGAGGACTCTTTGGCGCTGCCCCGCTCTCAGGGCGGCCCCCAGAGGGACGAGGCGAAGGGGGACGTGAAGAGCTTCAAGAACCTCTTCGAGACCCTTCCCCTGGACAGTATCAGGCAGGATGAGACTCCAGCCTCTGGGAGTGTGAGTAGCGCAGAATTAAAGAATTCTGCTGGGCGGTCCCAGGACGCAGGGTCCCCGGTGTATGCCATGCAGGACAGCCAGGGTCAGCTCCACGCCCTGACCTCGGTCAGCAGAGAGCAGGTCGTCGGAGGGGACGTGCGAGGCTACCGGTGGATGTTTGAGACGCAGCCCCTAGACCGGCTGGGTCGGAGCCCCAGTACGGTGGACGTGGTACGGGGCATCACTCGGCAGGAAGTAGTGGCCGGGGACGTGGGCACGGCTCGGTGGCTCTTTGAGACACAGCCCCTGGAGACAATCCACCAGCAGGAGCGGCAGGAACGCCAAGAAGAGGAGAGGAAGGCTCAGGAAGGTTCCCAGCCCGAGCCACCCACCAAGGGCGATGTGCAGACCATCCGGTGGTTGTTTGAGACCTGCCCCATGAGTGAGTTAGCAGAGAGGCAGGGGGCAGAGGTCACGGATCCCACCAACCAGGCCGAGGGGCGGTGTTGCACCTGGATGTTCACGCCCCCAGCCCTGGATGGGGCAGGGGGCTCCGGGGAGCAGCGCCTGCAGGTCAGCCAGGTCCAGGCTGGGGAAAGACAGACCGACGGACATGTTTTTGAGACTGAACCTCTGCGGACTTCAGGCCATCCCTGTGGAAGAGGGCCTGTTCGGTACTGCAGCCGGGTAGAGATTCCTTCCGGGCAGGTGTCTCGCCAGAAGGAGGTTTTCCAGGCCCTGGAGGCAGGCCAGAGGGAAGGGCAGGGGGCCAGGAGAAGTCCTGAGCCCATCCCCGCAGGCTCCGTGCACAAGTTCACCTGGCTCTTTGAGAACTGCCCCATGGGCTCCCTGGCAGCTGAGAGCATCCGAGGGGACGGCCTCCAGGAAGAACAGGCAGAGGGCCCCTCGGACAACGGGAAGCTGGAGAGACAGGAGACAGCGGCCGAGGCGACCTTACGGACCCTGCACGCCACGCCTGGCATCCTGCACCACGGAGGCATCCTCATGGAGGCCCGGGGCCCAGGTGAGCTCTGCCTAGCCAGATACATGCTCCCCAGCCCGGGGCAGGGGCATCCCTGCGTACGGAAGGAGGAGCTGGTGTGTGGTGAGCTACCCAGAATCGTCCGCCAAGTGCTGCGGCGGCCAGATGTGGACCCGCAGGGCCTGCTGGTGCAGGAGGACCCAAGCGGCCAGCTCAGTCTCCACCCCCTGAGGCTGCCGGCTCCGGGCAACACTGGGGGCGTTGAAGACATGGCCCCGGAGCTCCAGCAACTGCTGGCGTGTGGCCTCGGGGCCTCCATGGCAAGAACCGGGCTGGTGATGCAGGAGACGGAGCAGGGCCTGGTCGCCCTGATCGCCTACTCCCTACAACCTCAGCTGACCAGCAAAGGCCCCGAAAGGAGAAGCGTGCAGCTGCTGGCCAGCTGCATAGACAAAGGAGACCTGAACAGCCTTCACAGTCTGCGATGGGAGCCGCCAGCTGACCCCAGTCCAGTGCCGGCCGGTGAGGGGACCCGGGAGCCTCCCCCGAATGAGAACATCATCCGTGTTCCCCCACTAGAGATGGAGTGTAGGAGAGGCTCGGGGGCCACCCCCTGCCTGCCTCAGAACACTGGAAAGGAGGTCCTGCCGTCTAGGGAAGCTGCAGCCCCAACCCCCTCGCCGGATGCACAAAGGCAAGAAAACAACAGCAGTCACGCAGGGCAGAAAGGGGCGGCAACTTTGAGCAAGTCAGGAGCCACGGCTGCCCCTGCAGCATCGGAGGCCCCAGACCTCCAGGCAGCCATGCGGAGTCTGCGTGCCGCCACGGCGGAGGCCCAGAGCCTGCACCAGCAAGTTCTGAACAGGCACAAACAGGGCGGCGGCCCTGCGGCTACTCCCGCGCCTGTCCATGACGACGGTCCTCGAATGGCACCAGCCACAAGCTCTGGTGCTCCCCAGAACAACAGCAGGCCTGTGGCCGGCAGTGACTTCAGGGGCCCAGCAGCTCCCAGAAAGGTCAGTGGGGAACAGGAACCACTACCCAGAGGGCTGCCTGGGGGGTGGGGGACCATTCAGGATGGCATCTACACCGCTCATCCCGTGAGGGCCTTTGACCCACCCAAGGGTGTCCAGCCTTCTGAGAAGGAACCTCAGCCCGGAGGCAGGGAGAGAGCTCGCTCAACACAGGCTCCAAACCCAGTCCAGGGAGGCCCAGATCGGAGTCCTGGGCCAGGGCAGAAGGATCCCGGGGGCCGCATGCAAATGGTGGTGGCCCAAGTCGGCCCAGGGGGCCTCCAAACTGCAGAGACCACCCCGAAGACCGCTCCTTTAGCCCATCACCTTCTGGCCTCCGAGGCCCAGGCTGCAGGTGCCCACCTGCACTCCCATAATGCCTCTGTTCCTCCCCCTCCTACCTTCCCAGCTGCTGTGACAAGACCAGACTTTCCAGCCCAAGTCCGCCTTGATGAGGACTCCACCCAGCAGGCCTTCAAGACCCTGCAGGACTCCCTTCTTCACGCCCACAGCAGCCCCGCTGGCCCGAGAACCCCTGGAGGGCCACAGACAGAGATTCCCAGAGTGCAGCCCGCCATGCCTCCAAAGAAGAAGCCCCAGGTGCCCCCCAAACCTGCACACCTAACCCTGACCCACCCTCCTCGGAAGCTGCCCAAGCCCTCAGCTCTGTCTCCCAGCTTCTCCTCTGACGTGGGACAAAGAAAACCCAAGCCAGGTGAGACAGATGCCGCCACCACTCAGCCAGCCCAACTGCCCACGGCCTCCGACCAGAAACGTGAGCCTCTGGCCAGATGTGCCAGTGCACAGAACCATCCCGGCCCCCCACACAGCCTCAGCACCAGGGCCCCCAGGTCCACGGAAGATGTGGTCGCTGGCAGCAACGCCCAGAGCCCTGCAGCCTCCAAGCTCAACACTCACAACAGCGACTCCACCACACCACAGCGAGGCCCCAGCTCCCCAGGACAGCGGCCCATGGAATGTTCCAAGCAGGGGACTCCGGAGAGCCCTGGGATTCTGCAGGGAAGCCCACAGGAGCTGCAGGGCCTCCTGAGCCAGGTGCAAGCTCTGGAGCAGGAGGCTGAAAGCAGTGTAGATGTGAGGGCCCTGCGGAGGCTCTTTGAGGCAGTGCCCCAGCTGGGCGGGGCTGCCCCTAAGATTCCTGCTGCCCCCAACAAGTCTGAGGTCTCGGTGGAACAGGCCTTTGGAGAGCTGACGCGGGTCAGTGCAGAGGTTGCCCGGCTGAAGGAACAGACCCTGGCCAGGCTGCTGGACATTGAAGAAGCTGTGCACAAGGCCCTCCGCTCTATGTCCAGCCTCCAGCCCGAGGCCAACACCAGGAGCCACTCCCCGGGACCCCAAGAGGATCCCAGTGTGGCGCCCAGCAGCAGGGCCGGGCCCGGGTGCTCAACCCAGAAGGTTGAAGATCCACCTGTCATCTGGAGTCAAGCCACGGTTGAAGGCCATACCGGGGACAAGAGTCAGGCCCATATCAGAAATCATGCAGAGGCCAGAGGTCAGGCAGCCTCGGCTGCCCCTGCCACCAGGAGGCTGGAGACCCCAGGAGAAGAGACCGGACTCCCTCGAGCCGTGCCTTCTAGCAGAAATTCAACTTCCTCTCCGACTTTCATCTCTGTTCAATCAGCCATGAGGACGCTTCCGGAGGCTTCCAGCCAGGGCGTCTGGGGGACAAGCTCACGCCTGGCTCAGGACATGGGCCAGACCCCGCTCCATCAGAAGAGCACCCAGGACAAGGCTGGGGAAGAGGAGGCGGGCACCCAGGGCTCTGCTGCCTCAGCCAGGCCCCTGCCCACAGGGCAGCCACGGAGTCGCCTGCGGGTGGAGCTGCAGACCCCTCCCGGGGGCTCCCAGCGCTATGGGGCCACGAGAACCGTGACGGAGCAGTACGAGGAGGTGGACCAGTTTGGGAACACGGTCCTCACTTCCTCCACCACCGTCACTGAGCAGGCAGAGCCACTCAGAGGCCCCGGCCCGCACCTGGGCGTCCTCGCCTCCCCCTTGCTAAGGCAGTTCCTGCACAGCCCGGCTGGGCTCAGCGGCAGTCTGACAGAAGCGGAGCTGGCCTGGGGGCCTTGTGGTCACTCCCAGCCGGCTGCCCAGTGAGCACCTCTGCCCCCCATCACCAGGATGCCACCCTCCAGGGTCTCAGGACCAGAGGGGGTGCCTATGTCCTGTACACGCTGGGCCAGGACCAAGAAGACAGGGCAGCTTCTGAGGGCGGCTAAAGCAATCAGGATGCCCAGTTCTTGCAAAAGAGGGAAGAGAGGTTGAGAAGAAGCCCGTGGAGCACCATAGGAAGGGAGCACCTGGCAGCTGCGTACAGAAGCCGTAACCACCATGCTTGGACGTTGTGTCTCCGTGCTATCTCTGCCAGAGTCGGAGCCCCCGAGAGGGTCTCTCCAGCCTCAGCCTTTATTTCTTTTATTAAGGGTTTGAATGTTCTCAGCCGTCTGCTCCTGAATCCTCGCAGAGGACCAGGGCCAACTGGCCACAGCAGAGGTCTCGGTCAGGGTCTGGTCTGAGGGCCCCAGAAGGGCCGGCCTCCAGCTCTCCCACTGAGATCTCCATCTTCCGCTGGTCGCCATGGTGACCCAGCGGTCACACAAAAAGGGCCAGCCATCAACAGTGGCCCGAGGAGCCAGACGCCCTCTTCCTCTGGCCCTCCCTCCTGCATCCCCACTTCTCACCCTAAATGGGAAAGATAGAGTCGGAATAAACCAAAGTTTGATGCTCTGCTCTGTGCATGACTGACTGTGTGCGTCTGTTCCAGAGTTTGTCTTCATACTATGGGGAAAAAAGCCACAGCGTCCAGGTGCCCATGTTGCCTGGAAGCAGCCCCTCGGAGGCCTCTGGGAACCACCCTCCCCCTGGACCATGAGGGCCAGGAGCCAGAAAGGCCCTGCGCACTCCCCTGTGCTCCTCGCCCCCCACGCACACCACTGGCCCCTCGGCCCGGCGTCCATCCCGGATGTTCTTCCACAGCATTCTAGGGGGTTGTTGGAACCCAAAGCAGAGAGAGAGAAAAGCCCCCACTGGCCTGGGAAGCTGGGAGTTCTCACACCCGGGAACCTCGTGGCCACGGGGGCTAGACCACGTCCCGGACCCACCAGGCGTCCTGTGCCAAGCAGGGGATCCTGGGAAGGGGAGCGCTCAGATTCTGGCCTAGAAAAATGGAACGCAAGGCCCTTTTCACTCTGTCTTTCTATAGCACTGAGTGCCGGCCATGTGCCAGGCCTGTTCTACGTAACAGGACACAGTGGCTTGTCCAGTGGGGTCCTACTCTCAGAAAACGGGCTTTTGAGAAGGACGAGATGGAGAGACGAGAAAATTCAGATCAGGGTGTGTGTGTGTGTGTGTGTGTGTGTGTGTGTGTGTGTTACTAAGAAATTAAATCTAAGGGTATTCTACCTCCAAGCTCCATCCCAACCCCTCACCCTTCCTGAGCCTGCTCAGCTGATACGGATGGGTACCCCTGGGACAATGGAATTCCGATCGATCGATCGATCGATTGATCAATCAATCGGGAAGGAGCCTACCCCGGTGGGAGACCGTGGTATATAAGGAACAATCAAGGTATCAAATCTCCCTGGCTGGCATAGTATGATATGGCTAAGCCCCTCACCACAACTCCCTCCCTGCCTTTTAAGGGATCTTGCTTGGTTACAGGGCCCAGCAGCTACAAGCTGTTTTGTGTTTCCCTCGGTTTTCTCATCTGTGTAATGGGTACAATTATAGTATTACTATGGTGAAGAGTAAATTAATTAATAATTACAAAATACTTGAAGCTGAGCTGGGTGTGGCGGCACACACTTGTAATGCCAGCATTTGGGAGGCTGAGACAGGAGGATCGTGATTCCCAGACAGCCTCAGCTACTACTTAGTGAGGCCCTTTGCAATTTAGTGAGACCCTGTTTCCAAATAAAGAATAAAAAATAGGGCTGGGGATATAGCTCGAAGGTAGAATACCCCTGGGTTCCATCCCCTGTACTGCAAAAAAACAAAACAAAACAAAAAAAAAAAAACCTTGAAGCTATGCTGGCATCTAAAGCTCAAAGAAATTCACTTTTAGTACTGTTGTAATTGTTTTAAAATAGAACTCCTTTTCTCATCTTTGGTGGAGGTGTTCTTTTTCATCCTGGTGTCTCTAGAAGGCACTCCATACACATCAAACAAATTCACACATCAGAGAATGTTTAAAACGGCAAAGTACAACCGGGAGTGGTGGCGCACGCTTGTCATCCCAGTACTTGGGAGGCTGAGACAGGAGGATCACAGGCTCGCGGCCAGCCTCAGCAACTTAGTGAGGCCCTCTGCAACTTCGTGAGACCCTGTTTCCAAGTAAGAAGTCAATTTGGGCTGAGATGTAGCTTGGAGGTAGAATGCCACTGGGTTCCATGCCCAGCACCACCAAAAAAAAAAGAGGAAATGACTGAGTACATCTGCCAACTCATCCCGCTAACATTTATTAGTACTCTGTGCCAGGTTCTGCTCAGGGTGCTAAAAATAGAGATGAACAAGGCAGAATTTATTCTTGACCTCATGGAACTTAGGTTTAAAGAGAGAAGATGATATATAAACAGATTAGATACTTTTGCAGGGGAGAGATAGTGCAAATAAAAATA
This sequence comes from Muscardinus avellanarius, assembly GCF_963383645.1. Lineage (NCBI taxonomy): Eukaryota > Metazoa > Chordata > Mammalia > Rodentia > Gliridae > Muscardinus > Muscardinus avellanarius. The sequence goes on along the minus strand of NC_137804.1, from coordinate 4,272,297 downwards.
CAAGGTCATGCTGGACTCAGTGAAGCGAGCCTATAATCCCAGCTATTGAGGAGGCCAGCGCAGGAGGGTTCCCAAGGTCGAGGCCAGCCTGGGCAACTTAAGACTCTGTTTCAAAATTAAAAATAAAAAAAACAACAGCATTCAGGAGGCAGAGACTGGAGGATCACGGTTCGCTGCCAGCCTCAGTTACTTAGAGGCCCTTCACAACTCAGTGAGATCCTGTTTCAAAAAATAAAAAGACCAGCCGGGCGTGGTGGAGCACGCTTGTCATCCCCGCGCTTGGAAGGCTGAGACAGGAGGATCGCGCTGGTTCGAAGCCAGCCTCAGCTGGCTTAAGAAACCCTGTCTCCAAATAGAATATAAAATAGGTCTGAGAGTGTAGCCCAGAGGTAGAGGGCCCCTGGGTTCCATCCCCAGCTCCGCAAAATAAAATTAAATTAAATGGCTGAGCTTTAGGTCAGTGGTAAAGCACCCCTGGGCTCAATCCCCAGTACTAAGTCCAAGAAGAGAGGGATGGCAGTGACTTTAGCTGGGGTGATGGCGAAGACATCTTTGCAGAGGCGACCTAGGGACAGAGGAGCCAGTCTGCCGGTCTGCGTGTGGCGACCTAGCAGAGACAGGTTGCCTGTGGGTGGTGAGCGGAGCGGCGGCGCCCGGCCCTTCCCCTACGCACCTGCCGCTCAGGCCCGGGCCCCGCCCCGGAAGGGGGCGGAGCGCCGCCCGGGCCCCGCCCCGGAGCCGGGAGGGGCTGTTGCCTCCGCCGTCGCCAGGGTGACGGTGACGTCACGGCCGGGGTCGGAACGTTCCGGCGGCGGCGGTTGCCGGGAAACGCGGGCAGGCGTGCAGCCCGGGCTGGCTCCGCGAGCCGACGCCGGCCGCCGGGACGCGCCGTCCCTCCCGGCCCGCCCCGCCCCAGCTCCCTGCCGGATTCCAGGCGGAGGCCGGGCCGCTCCTCGCCGCCGCCTCCCTCCTCCGCTCTCGGCGTGGCCTGCGTCTGGAATCCGTCCTCCAGCCCCATCCCCGCCGCCATCGCCCTGCCTGCCTGGGGCCCTCTTCCTTCCTCTTCCCTCTCCTCCACCAAGCACCCAGAATCCTTTTCTTTTTCTTCTTTTCTCCCCTCGCCTTCCTTACCCCCACCCTTTTTTATTTATTATTTATTTATTTATTTTTGGTGGTACACTGAGGATTGAACCTAGGCACATTCAACCTCCGAGTCACATTTTATTTTATTTATTTTTTGGAACAGGGTCCCACTAAGTTGCTGAGGCTGGACTCCAACCGGGATTCTCCTGTATTAGCCTCCCAAGTACTGGCATTACAGACTTGCCAGGCGCCAGAATGTTATCTAGAGTTTATCAGTTTACCAGGAAGGTCTTCCTGCCTGACGCCCTCCACGGCCCCCAGGTCACTCATTGTGAAATCTAATCCCTGAGGAGCCTGAGTGGCTGGCCTTCCCACTCCTGTCTGAGGCCAGAGGCTTTCTCGCTTCCTCACAGACCATCCCAGGCTGACTCCGATCCCAGGAGGATCGCAGGTTCGAGGACAGCCTCAGCAAGTAGTGAGACTCTCATCAACCTAGTGAGACTCTGTTTCAAAATCGAAGGGTGTAGCTCAGAGGTAGGATGCCCCCGAGTTCAATTCCCCAGTGCAACAAAAATAAAATAATGAGGCCCCCACGTTTTCGTGAGGGCTTATGTTTTCCCTGGGACTCACCCCTGTGTGAAGTTCTCTTGCTTCTTGTTACAGATGTAGATGCTATTTCTGCAAAAGAAACTACCCTAAATGTAGTGGTTTGAAGACAAGCCATGGTATGGTGCCCATGACCCCGCCGGGCCAGGAATCTGGCTGGATCTCCGTGGGCTTGTCAGTGGTTAATGTCTGGGACCTCAGCTACGTGCAGGGCCTCTCTGTGTGGCCTGGGCTTCCTCACAACATGGTGGTCTCGTGGTACTTGGATTTACTTTTTTCTTTATTTTTTACTTTTTTGGTACTGAAGATTGAACCCAGGGCCATTCTACCTCCGAGCTAACCCCCAGCCCAGTTTTATCTTTCTTTTGAAACAGGGTCTCACTATGTTGATGAGAGTCTCACTACTTGCTGAGGCTGTCCTTGAACTTGTGATCCTTCTGTCTCAGCCTCCAAGTCCTGGGATTATAGGTGTGCACCACCATGCCCGGCTCAGGTACTTGGACTTCCTACGCTGCAGCTCAGGGCTCCACAGACTGTGAAACAAGGCAGAAGCTGGTGGCCTTCTGTGACCTAGCCTCAGAAGTCACGAACAGTCACATCCGCCGCACTCTGTGATTACAAGCAAGTCACAAGCCTGTCCAGCCTGAAGGAATCAGATGCCAGCTTGCGATGGAGACAGGCAAAATCTACGACACACAGCCGCTGTCGCCCCCACTGGAATATGATCTCCGAGAAGAAATGAGGCTCATCTATTATTGCCTTTGCCTGGAAGGACCCTGAAGGACCCACTAAGTGCTCAGCTAATGTCATAGAGTGACCAAAGGTTGTTTTGTGTTTTTTTTTTTGCAGTAGTGGTGATGGAACCTAGGAGTATTGTGCCTCCGAGCTACACCCCCAGCCCTGCTTTTTAGTCTTTATTATTATTATTATTATTATTATTATTATTATTAATTATTAATTTTGTGTGTATGTGGTGGTACTAAGGGTGGAACCCAGAGGCTTTCTACCTCCGGGCTATACTCCCAGACCTTTTTTGTATTTTATTTGGAAACAGGGTCTCACTAAATTGCTGAGAGCCTCACTAAGTAGCTGAGGCTGGCTTCGAACCTGCGCGATCCTCCTGTCTCAGCCTCCCAAGAGCGGGGATTACAAGCGTGCGCCACCACACCTGACTAGTCTTTTTATTTTTTGAAACAGTCTCACTGAGTTGTGAAGGGCCTAAGTAGCTGAGGCTGTCGGAGAACTGCAATCCTCCGTTCTCAGCCTCCTGAGTGCTGGGATTATAAGTGTGTGCTACCACGTCCGGCTTTTTTGTTTTGTTTTGCTTTGGGTTTTTTTGTTTGTTTGTTTGTTTGTTTGTTTGTTTTGCTTTTTTTTGCATTACTGAAGATTGAACCCAGGGACATTCTACCTCCGAGCTACACCCCCAGCCTGATTTTTTATTCTTTATTTTGAAACGGGGTCTCACTAAGTTGTGGAGGGCCTCCCTAAGTAGCTGAGACTGGCCACAAACCTGTGACCTTCCCTTCTCAGCCTCCCAAGGATTATAGGCATGCACCACCATGCCCAGCCCCCCATTTATTTTATTTTATTTATTTATTTATTTGTTTGTTTGTTTGTTTGGTGATACTGGGGTTCCTGGAAGCCCTTCTACCTCCAGGCTACACTCCCAGACCTATTTTATACTTTTTTTTTTTTAAACAGGGTCTCTTAAGCCAGAGCACCTGGCTTCGAACCTGCGCGATCCTCCTGTCTCCACCTCCCAAGCGCGGGGATTACAAGTGTGCGCCACCACGCCCGGCTTATTTATTTATTTTGCGACACAGGGGATGGAACCCAGGGGTATTCTACCTCTGAGCTACACCCCCTGCCCTATTTTTTATTCTTTATTTAATTTTTAATTTTTATTTTTTTGGTGGTACTGGGGGTGGAACCCAGAGGCTTTCTATCTCCAGGCTATACTCCCTGACCTTTTTTTAATATTTTATTTGGAAACAGGGTCTCACTAAGTTGCAGAGAGCCTCACTAAGCAGCTGAGGCTGGCTTCGAACCCGTGTGATCCTCCTGGCTCAGCCTCCCAAGTGTGGGGATTACAAGCTTGCGCCACCACGCCCGGCTTTTATTCTTTATTTTGAAACGGGGTCTCACTGAGTTGCAAAGTGCACTAAGTAGCTGAGGCTGGCCACAAACCCGCGATTCTCCTGTCTCAACCTCCCAGGTACTGGGATTACAGGCGTGCACCACAGCACCCAGCCTCCAGCTTTCATAACCCCTCACCCTCTACCCAACTTTACACAGTCTGGAAAATCTGCTGTACCTTTTTTTTTTTTTTTTTTTTGGTAGTAGTGGGGTTGGAACCCAGGGGCATTCTACCTCCGAGCTACACTCCCAGCCCATTTTCCGTTATTTTGAAAAAGGGTCTCAGTGAGTTGCAAAAGGCCTAAGAAATAGCTGAGGCTGTCTGGGAATTTGCCATCCTCCTGTTTCAGCCCCCCAAATGCTGGGGTTGCAAGCATGCGTCACCACGCCCGGCTGCTGTCACTTCTTGGTTTGGGCGTCTCTCCCCGACTATAACTTCTGTCTCCTGGGAGCCCAGAGAGGCCCTGCTAAGGTTGGGACCCCGGAGGCTCAGGACCGCCCCTGGTGGGGCCCCGGGCGCCCTGGGGCCACCGCGGGCTGCAGCGCCGCCTGGCGCCCTCGCCGCGCAGTGCACCGGGTCTCCAGCACCCAGCTCGCCAGGCGGCTCCTCCCCAAAGCTTCGCCCCGCCTGCCGGGTTCTTACGAAAAAGTGCGTCTGAGAATTCCCAGAAGGTCCCGGACGTGAAGTCACTGGCGTGAGGTCACCGAGCCTGGTTCCAGGAATCCGAGCTGGGGGGTGGGGGAGGAAGGCGCAGCGAAGGAGGGAGGGCTGAGTAGGGTCGTGGGCGCCGGCCAGGGCGGGTGGGCGCGGCCAGACTCGCCTCCAGCCGCGGCTGGGGCTGTTCTCACCCCAGAAAAGATCCCCAAGGAGGGCCGGCTCCGTTAGGGGAATGCCGATGGAGCTAGAGGCCGACCCCAAAGGTCTCATGCAGTCGGAACACCAGCTAGTATTTTAGCACCAAATAGTAACCCCTACGCCCCCTCTTCTTTTTCTCAAGAAGAGAGGACTGGGTGGATCTGCTAGTTTGCACAACTTGCAAATATGATCAGAATTTTGAATGAACATGTCCTTCCACTGAGCAATGACACATCTACGGCTATACCCTATGGGCACAAATACCAGGGTGAACCGAGTGCCTCGGTTCACGTCTGTAATCCCAGCGGGCCACAGGCTGGGGAAGAGGATCCCAAGTTCTAGGCTAGCTTGGGCAACTCGGCAAGACCTTGTCTCGAAATATAATCAAAAGGGCAGAGGATGTAGTCAGCGGTTAGAGCGCTGCCCTAGTACCGGGAAATAAAGAGAATAAACAGCATAGGAAGTTTGTTGTTGTTTTGTTTGGGTTTTGTCTGTTGGCACTGGGGATGGAACCCAGGGACTTTCTATTTCTTAGCTACACCTGCAGCCCTTTTTTTTTTTTTTGTGGTACCGGGAGGTGGAACCCAGAGGCTTTCTACCTCCAAGCTATACTCCCGGACCTATTTTATATTTTATTTGGAAACAGGGTCTCACTAAGTTGCTGAGAGCCTCACTAAGTAGCTGAGGCTGGCTTGGAACCTGTGCTGTGCAATCCTCCTGCCTCAGTCTCTCGAGCTGGGATTACACGCATGTGCCACCACGCCTGGCTTCCAGCCCTGTTTTTTTATTCTTTATTTTGAAACAGGGTGTCACTGAGTTGCCAAGGGCCTCACTAAGTAGCTGTCCTCCAACTGTGATCCTCCTGTCTCTACCTCCCAAATGCTGGGATTACAAGTGTGTGCCACCACTGCCCGGCTAGGTTTTGGTTTTCTGTTTTGCTTTGGGGTACTAGGACTGGAACCCAGGGCATTGTACCCCCAAGTATACACCCAGGGTGTTGCTGAGTTGCTGAGGACCTTCACCAAAGTGCGGAGGCTGACCTCCAACCCGTGACCCTCCAGTCTCAGCCTTTCAAGTACCAGCATAGCAGGTGTGTTTCACTGCACCCAACTAGGGTGTTTTTTTGTCTTGTTTTGTTTTGTTTTTTAAAGCATTGTTTGAAATGCCAAAGATTAGAATCTGCCCAGATGTCCATCTGTAGGTACATTCATACTCTGGAATGCTATGTGTTATGAAAACAGCTATTTATGGGCCTGATGTCCAAGATGCATTGTGATAAACAAGCCAAAGGCAGCCAGGTGTGGTGGTGCACAGCTGTGATCCCAGCACTTGGGAGGCCGAGACAGGAGGATCGTACAGGTTTGAAGCCAGCCTCGCCGGCTTAAGAGACCCTGTTTCCAAAAATATATAAAATAGGTCTGGGAGTGTAGCCCGGAGGTAGAAGGCCCCTGAGTTTCATCCCCAGTACCACAAAAAAATAAATTAATTAATAAAAAAAAATAAAAGTCGGAGCCAGGTGTGGTAGCACACACTTGTAATCCCAGCATTCGGGAGGCTGAGACAGGAGGATCACAGTCCATGGACAGCCTCAGCTACTTAGGCCCTTTGCAATTCAGTGAGACCCTGTTTCAAAATAAAGAATAAAAACTAGGGCTGGGGGTATAGCTCAGAGATAGAATGCCCCTGGGTCCCATCCCCATTATAATAATAATATTTATTATTATTTAGCCGGGCGTGATGGCATAAACTTGTTATCCCAGCATTTGGGAGGCTGAGACAGGAGGATCACGGTTTGCAGACAGCCTCAGCTACTTAAGTGAGGCCCTTCACAACTCAGTGAGACCCTGCTTCAAAATAAAGAATAAAAAATGGGGCTGTAGTTCAAAGGTAAAATGCCCCCGGGTTCAATCCCCAGTGTCGCAAAAATAAATAATTTTAAAGGGCCAGGGGTGTAGCTCTGAGGTAGAGTGCCCTTGGGTTCAATCCCTACTGCCAAATAATAAAATAAAATAAAATAAAGCTGGGAGTATAGCTTGGAGGTAGAAGGCCCTGGGTTCAACCTTCAGTACCAAAAAGAAAAAATAAAAGGAGGAGGAAGAAGAGGAGGAGTCTTCAGGAATGGGGGCGGGAGGCTGTTGCAGTAATCCCCGTGGGGACTGGCGCAGAGTGTGTGTGTTTGGGGGGGGGGGTCCCCGCAGGGCTCTGCTCCTGTGTTTTGATAGAAGAGCTGATAGAGCCGCTAATCAACCAGATGTAGGTGTGAGAGGCGGAGTCCTCATGATGGTGTAACTTTAAGCATGGCATGATCTCCTACCAGGGTAGGGAAGATGGGGGGCACTGGGATGTTTCAGGAGTTTGGGGGTGGTGGAAATGTGAAAGTTTTTGGAATTTGCAGCAGAGAGGGTCCCAGAGAGAAACTGCTGGCAAGCTGGAATGGAGAAATATGAGGAGGGGGTGTTTCTTTCTTTCGGAGTTTAATAAAGGGAGTCTTTTACAAAGTGTAGCCAAGTATAGAGAAGTTATGAGATGCGGACGATGTGGGACCTCGGGGGTTGCAAGAGCAGGGAATTATCCATCTACAGTTCTGAAGGGGTGAGAAGAAGGTGCTGCTGGAACCGGGGACAGAGCTAAGTGCCGAGGGCAGTGGTCAAAGGTGAGCCGGGCGTGGTGGCGCAGGCTTGTAATCCCAGCATTCAGGAGGCTGATACAGGAGGATCGCAAGTTCATAGCCAGCCTGAGCTACTTAGTGAGGCCCTTTGCAACTCAGTGAGACCCTGTTTTAAAATAAAGAATAAACCGGGCATGGTGGCGCACGCTTGGGAGGCTGAGACAGGAGGATCACGCAAGTTCGAAGCCAGCCTTAGCTGGCTTAAGAGACCCCGTTTCCAAATAAACTATAAAATAGGTCTGGGAGTGTAGCCCGGAGGTAGAAGGCCCCTGGGTTCCATCCCCAATACCACCAAAAAAGAAAGAAAGAAAGAAAGAAAGAAAGAAAGAAAGAAAGAAAGAAAGAATAAAAACTAGGGCTGGGGGTGTAGCTCGGAGGTAGAATGCCCCTGGGTTTCATCCCTAGTACAATATGTATATGTATATGTATATGTATATGTATATGTATATATGGCTGTGGGTATAGCTTAGTGGTAGGTAGTTCCTGGGTTCAGTCCCTAATACCATTAAAGAAAAAAGAAGAAAAATGAGGGTCCCCGGGAGCCTTCAATATTTAGAGATTGAAATAGAGCAAGGGAAGGATCAGACAGAAGAACAAAGAGCCATCCCTGGCCCCAGCCAGTGTGACCAGTGGGGCAAGAGGGAGGCAGGAGAGGAGGAGGGAGCATGAGCTGGGGCACGGCTCCAGGTAGGTCCAGCCATCTGAGGGATGTGTTTGTGTACATGCATGTGTGTTCAAGCATGTGCGAATAATATGTACAGAATATCTCCAGAGCCACTCGTGCTGGCACACGCCTGGAATCCCAATACTTAGGAGGCTGAGACAGGAGGATCCCAGCCAGGTTCAAGGCCAGCCTCAGCAACTTAGTGAGCCCCTCAGCATCCTAATGAGACCTTGTTTCAAAACAAAAAAATCAGCGGGGCGTGGTGGCGCACGCTTATAATCCCCACGCTTGGGAGGCTGAGACAGGAGGATCGCACAGGTTTGAAGCCAGCCTCAGCTACTTAGTGAGGCTCTCAGCAACTTAGTGAGACCCTGTTTCCAAATAAAATATAAAAAAGGTCTGGGAGTATAGCCCGGAGGCAGAAAGCCTCTGGGTTCCACCCCCAGTACCACCAAAAAAAAATTTTTTTAAAGGGCTGGGGTGCAACTTGGAGATAGGATGCCCCTGGGTTTAATCCCCAGTACTTCCTCCACAGACACACAAAAGGAATATTTCTAGAAAAAGACAACGATAAATTATTCTTAGTGCTTCCAGCAGAAAGATAAAGAGGAAGCAGGAGACCCACCTTTTCATTTGCTTCTATTCGGATGGGGTCTGGAAGAACAGGCCTGAGGGAGCCGCTGTGGGAAGGAGGTCCTCGGTACACACACACACACACACACACACACACACACACACACACCGCCAGGGGCTCTAAGGCAGCGTCCTTGGAAGCGCAGATTAAGAGGTGTGCAGCTGTGTGATGTAATCCCCCTCAATCCCTGGTCCTTCACTCAGCCCAACCCAAGACTTCAAGCTGGATTCTTTACCTCTTAGTATCGTTTAGGAAATTTTATATACCATGCTGTTAGTTAGTTAGTTAGTTAGTTAGTTAGTTAGTTAGTTAGATGCTGGGTATTAAACCTAGAGGCATTCTACCGCTAAGCTACACCCCAGCCCTTTTTTTTTCTTTTTCTTCGGTACTGAGGATAGAACCCAGGGGCATTCTACCTCCAAGCTACACCCCCAGACCTATTTTGTATTCTTTACTTGGAAACAGGGTCTCACTGAGTTGCAGAAGCTCTCACTAATTAGCTGAGACTGTCTGCGAACCGCGATCCCCCGGTCTCAGCCTCCCAAATGCTGGGTTACAAGTGTGCACCACCACGCCCGCTACCCCAGTCCTTTTCATTTTGAAATAGGATCTAGCTAAGTTGCTGAGCCTGGCCTCAAACCTGTGGTCCTCCTGTCTCAGCCTCCCAAATACTGGGATCAACAAGTGTGTGCAACCACTTTCTGGTGAAGCTACACCTGGAACAAAATATTTCTTCCCTACAGAACACTCTGGAATCCCCTGGAATTTCTGTTGTTTGCTTGTTTTTCACCTAAAAAATCACCTCCAGATCGTGGAAATTACTTGGGGAGTGCGCACGGATTTTTACTTCCATTGCAGGTCCCAAGAATGGGAGCTCAGGTGAGGTCCCAGTAGAACTGGCCCCTCAGGAGCCACCGGCCAATTCCAGGAAGCTCCTTAGCAGGAGAGGGAAGGCTGGGGTTGGGGTGGGGGGCAAGGTAGTTTCTGGAACCAGTTCCTTTCCTGGGGCTTCCTCCTTGAGTTGTGATGGGGACTTCCCATCTAACAGACTTGATATTTTCCTAACACAGGGGATTCCCTGAGCGGGGAGAAGCCAAAAGAGGAAAGGGAGCCAGGAGCCCACCTCCCCAGCAGGAGCCTACATGCTAAGGTCAGTCTGGCCCTACGTCCTTCTCCGCTGCCCACTCCCCCAACAAACTGAGCTTCACAACGGAAGCTACAGAGGAACTTCAGGAGAACAGGGAGCTGGCTGGCAGGTAAGATGTGCTGCTGACAAGAGGGTAGGTAGTGTCAGACTTGTAACTCAGTAAAAATATGAGTGAATGTCTCTGCAGGGCCTGGCCACAGCTCAAAATGCACTTCAAAACAGGCTGCTCTGACCAGCCCCCACCACACACAGGAGCTCCACAGTCCTCAGGAGGCATCCAAATGTCCCCCTCCCTCCCTCCCTCCCTCCTTTCTTTCTTTCTTTCTTTCTTTTCTTTTTCTCTTCCTCTCTTTCTTTTTTCTTTCTTTCATACTAGGGATGGAACCCAGGGGCTTTTCTACCCCCTGGCTATACTCCCAGACCTATTTTAT